>NC_082726.1:44279305-44590451 GCF_030144855.1 Hypanus sabinus | reverse complement strand
CAAACTCTTCTTTACAAAATGAAGAATTCATTGAATATTTTTAAAGACGGGTTTAGATTCTTTAGAATCTGGATCTGATTAACTTTGGACAGAAAAGCAACAACCCAACGATTTACTATCATTAAAATGTAAAAAAAATTGTTAATCTCTTCTGTCTACCAAAGAAATGCTTTCTACTTCGTTGCATTCTTTTTCTGAAGTTCCTTTTGTTTGTCTTGGGTCTGTCCATGCTGTTTTTGTCTTTCGTTTTTGCATCCATTCCTTAAGTCCCTGCCCACTGGTGCTTTCTATATCAGCTGTAACATCTGAGCATATTAGCTTGGCACCAAAGAGTTTTACTTGGATGCCTATAACAAATGAGAGGAAGGCAGTTGAATATAAAGTGAAGAGAAGAGTGTTAGCAGCTGAATAAACGATCAGATCAAGATGGGGGAAGATTAGGTCACTGGTGTCCATCCACACAGAAACAACTGCATTACAAGTGGCCTTGATTGTATCTTTGAACATCTGTTAAAAGTATATTTAACTCAAAATGTGGACACAAATATTAGGTAATCTTTCCTATACTTTTATTTTGGAGTTTTAGAGAGCCAAAGAATTATTTGTATTGTGCTATGTGTAGAGCTTGCAAAGTACTCCTTCATGTACAATAAAAATGAAAGAGTTGATCTTTTTTTCTTTTGATAAGAGCTGTCATCATTTCTTGTGCAAACCTTGAGTGCTTCCTGTATTTTGATGTGGCATAATTTGTATAGGCTTTGTTGTAATTTGTGGTAGTCCTCCGTATGAAATTCCATCTGTTTTGGGAATTGATACTAAGAGCTTTGTTCAGTGGTATCATCAGATAAAATTTGGTTGGAAGTTATGGTAACTCTTAAGGGTTTATCAGAACTTAATGGCCAAAGGAAAACTATTCCACATAATGTGTCCCAGGTTCGATTCTTATTCTGGACCTGGTTAACTAATCACAATTTGCACAATAGCTTGTGTAAGGCAGCTTGTTTCCATTGTCTAGCAGAGAAAGATTGGTTAGTATTTCCATTCATAGACTTAAGTGTCCCAGATAATCTACTTTTAGATGAATGTTCCCATTAATCAAACAAAATGTAGCATTGTTTACTCTCTGGACATGCAAGGCAAAACAGTGGTCATTGGAACTCAATGTAAAATAGTCGTGATTGGAACTTTGAGCATGAAATATTATCCGAAAGTGAAAGATCAGAGTGACGGAGTTAGTATTAGAAAGCTGAACTTTTCTTTTCCACTGTCCCATAAATAAATGTCCAGCTTATTCTGGGTTGGGTCTGGTTGAATTTATAAGGACAGGAGCTGATGGAAGTACATCTTATGGCCTACCCCCCCCCCCCCCCCCCACCAATCACAAATCCCAGTCCAAATTCAATACACTTCCTTATAGGCACTATTTTAAATTAAATAGCCATTACTGTTTTGCTACAGATGTGACCCTTTACAGCATACCGTACTTTTGCATGTCCAGCTTAGACCAGGTCAGGTAATGTCACCCTTCATCTCACTGCTTCCTAGTTGGCTGTTCCAAGCATCTGTCTCAGCTATGTCACACTATTTAGGAGGAGGCCAAGTTATTTTTGTGGTTAGTAATGAAACAAAAATTAAGACAACTTTATCAATAACCTGCCACAAATACTTGCTAAAATTTCCTTTAAATGAGAATCTCAGAATTTACTAAGATGTGTCCTTTTTGACTGTTTATTGGATTTGTGCACCAAAATAACTTTTTAATCTTAAACCATCTTTTACTAGTCAAGAGACATAAAAGACTGATGACACTGGGATCTGGAGCAACACACAAAATTCTGGAGGAATTCAATGGATTTGGCAGCATCTGTGAAGCAAAAGGATAATTGATGTTTCTTTTAGGGACCAATGTAGTTGAAGGGTCTCAACCCGAAACGTTAACTCTCCATTTCACTCCATAGATGCTGCCTGACCTGCTGTGTTCCTGTTTCACCAGTCATGCCCATATGTAACTCCAGGCCTGCAGAAAGTGGCTGACTCCTAACTGGATTCTGCAGTACCTTAGCAACACACTTGGCCCTGTGAACTCCACTGTACACATGGGAGTACTCCACCTTAAAGACTGCAGCAGTTCAAAAATTTGCCTCAACAATATTTTCTCAGGGCCAATCTGGAATGCCCATTGCATACATCACATTAATTAAAGAAAGAATTCAAACTTGTGATTTAGAAGTTGTTAAATGATTAGTCATTAACTACTTTATTGGTACAACAGAGGTTATGTAACTCAAATAACTTGGCAAACTCATTGATTAACATTTTTGCACGGAAATTAATTGACATGTGAGCATGCTCAGCTCACGTTAACTGTGTATTTTAAATGAAAGGGAACCCCACTGTTAATTAGGAAATGTAAATATCTTTATAAACATTGGATATTCACATTCTATTTAATTGCAATCAGTCATTTCTGAACATTTCAAAGCTTTATTTAATTAAATTTACAAAAAAAAACCCCATTTTAGAAAACAAACTGGTCATTCCACTAATTAAATTGATTTTTATCTCCAATTTAGTTTGATTGCCCACGTAGAATACTAGTAACACGTGAAATGT
Organism: Hypanus sabinus; assembly: GCF_030144855.1. Taxonomy (NCBI): domain Eukaryota; kingdom Metazoa; phylum Chordata; class Chondrichthyes; order Myliobatiformes; family Dasyatidae; genus Hypanus; species Hypanus sabinus. Next base: position 44,587,838 of record NC_082726.1, on the reverse strand, counting down.
TGTTTGGTTTTAAGATTCCTAATTCAAAATCTCCCTATAGTAGTGCTGCAATAAATAATCTTCAGTCTAAACACCAGGAAAAAACATGAATACTTCTGAACTTTAACGTTTTTAATTCTGTAGCATGCCAATTTATGCAGTAGTTTATACATAAAAAAGCACTTTGTGTGTGCAAAAGTTTCAATACAAGTTCTTCAGTATTATATTAGAGATTAGGATCAGATTGACCTCTGCAGTTCATGCTGATTTTTTATATCTGATTGACAAGGATTCAAGGTGAAGGAGCAGAGGTTAGTAGTATTTGTAAATAAACTTCCAGTTTCTGAGATAATAGTGCTGGGAAAGAATGAGTCTTTTCAAAAGCACAGAAGCTTCCATCGGTGCCTTCTTGTTGAGTAAAAATGTATTTAAGGAAGCACAGTGCTCCTACAGAGAATGGAAAAGAACACAGTTTTCAAAAGTGCTAGAAGGACCAAGGGAGATTGCCCCAAATTTATTCAGTCAACTCTCCCTTCAAGATATTTGAGCCATCACCCTCGAGGCCCAAAGATGTAATTTGTCTTAGACTTGAATATACTTAATTGGTCACTGTTTACAACTATCCTAAGATTTGCAACTCTTTCAAAGAAGCAAAATTCTTTCAGTATTATATGGGAAACCGCTTATTCCGAAATAATCTCCATAGTCCCACCAAAGTGAAATCTCTTAGCACGTATCCTTCCACTCCTTCTTGGAATTTCAATATTAGTCCTCCTCCTTCTAAAATCTAGAGAGTTTAGGTATAACCTGCATAATACTTCCTCATTAGATAAACCCCACATGCCAGGATAAATCTAATGAATCTAAGCTTTCTTAAATGTCTTATTAAACCACTGCAGTAAGACTGAACTACTCTTGTATCCAATTTTCCTTGCAAAAAGGGATTACATTTGCCTGGGTCCCCTCCTCCTTCCCTTTCTCCTATTGTCCACACTCCTCTTACATCAGATCCTTTCTTCTCCAGTCCTTGACCTTTTCTGCCCGCCTGGCTTCATCTATCACCTTTCAGCTAGCCTCTTTGCCCTCCCCCCACCCACCTTTTAATTTGGGCATCTTACCCCTTCCCTCTCAGTCCTGAAGAAGGATCTCGGCCTGAAACGCTAACTGTTTATTCTTTTCCACAGATGCTACCTGACCTGCTGAGTTCTTCCAGCATTTTGAGTTTGTTTCTTTAAATTGATTACTTGCTGTGTAATGCTAAATTTGCATATCTAATACATGATGGTATTCATATTGCTTTGAACCACAACACTTAAATAAGATTCTTCTTTTCCCATTCTTCATACCAGAGTGAATAATATCATACTGCCAGTGGCCTCTGTATTAGGTACACCTTGTTAATGGAAATATCTGAGCAGCTTATCATGTGGCAACAGCTCAGTGTATGAAAGCATGCAGATATGGTCAAGAGTTTCAGTTGTTCAGATCAAGTAGCAGAGTGGTGAAGGAATGTGATCTATATGACTTTGACTGTGGACTGATTGTTGGTGCCTGAATGGGTGGTTTGAGTATCTCCCAAGCTGCTGAGCTCCTGGGATTTGCATGCACATCAGTCTCTAGAGCTTACAGAGAATGGTGCAAAAAAAACCCAAAGACATCCAACGAGTGGCAGTTCTGTAAGTGAAAACACTTTGTTAATGAGAGAGGTCAGAGGAGAATGATCGGACTGGTTCAAGCTGACATGAAGGTTGCATTAACTGAAATTGCCATGCGTTACAACAGTAGTGTACATAAGAACATAAGAAATAGGAACAGGATTAGGACTTCTGGCCCGTCGAGCCTGCTCTACTATTCTATAATCTGGCCATGGACTCATCTTTAACCCTTAATTCCCTACTATGCTGTCTTCGAAACATCTTAAATATCAGCTGGGAACATAGAAGAACCAATGTTAGCGTGCCAAATGAAGCAAAAACAATGAGTGTTGAAGCCTACGTCATCAAGAACCAACTAAGATGGAGCAGCCATGTTGTTCGGATAAACGACGAACGTCTACCAAAACAAATCTTCTACTCCCGGCTTAAAGAAGGCAAACGTAAAAGAGGTGGACAACAGAGGACATTCAAAGACATCTTAAAAGCCAACATGAAGAAATGTAACATCGACATCAACAATTGGGAAACCAATGCCAAGGACAGGAAACTCTGGCAAACTATAATCCGAGAAGGAACAGCAACTTTTGAAATGAACAGAAGTGCAGAATTAGAAGAAAAGAGAAGAAAATGGAAAGAGAGGCAGCAACAACCAAAGCCCGATCTGCCATCTGGAGCTACCTGTCCTGAATGTGGAAGAACTTTCAAAGCCAAGATTGGGCTCATAAGCCACTTGAGAGCCCATAAAGAGATCAACGGAATGAAGACCATCATCCTCGACCTCAAGGGATAGCCATGACGATGACTATGCAAAAATCTATCCAACTTTGTCTTAAATATACTTACTGAGGTAGCCTCCACTGCTTCATTGGGCAGAGAATTCCACAGATTCACCACTCTCTGGGGAAAGCAGTTCCTCTCGTCTCCATCCTAAACCTACTACCCAGAATTTTGAGGCCTTGTCTCCTGGTTCTAGTCTCATCTACCAGTGGAAACAACTTTCCTGCCTCTATTCTACCTATCCTTTTCATAATTTTATATATTTCTGTAAGATCTCCTCTCATTCTTCTGAATTCCAGTGAGAATAGTCCCAGGTGGCTATATCTCTGCTTTTAGACTAACCCCCTCATCTCTGGAATCAACCTGGTGAACCTCCTCTGCACCTCTTCCAAAACCAGTATATCCTTCCTCAAGTAAGAAGACCAGAACTGCACACAGTACTCCAGATGCAGCCTCATCGGTACCCTGTACAGTTGCAGCATAATCTCCCTGCCCTTAAATTCAATCCCTCTAGCAATGAAGGCCAATATTCCATTTGCCTTCTTGATAGTCTGCTGCACCTGCAAACCAACCTTTTGTGATTTTGCACAAGCACTCCCAAGTCTTTCTGCACAACAGCATGCTGCAATTTTTTTACCATTTAAGTAATAATCTGCTCTTTCAACTTTACTTCCAAAGTGGATGACCTCGCATTTACCAGTAGTGTACTCCATCTGCCAGGCCCTTACCCACTCACTGAACCTATCTCTATCTCTCTTCAGACTCTCTGTATCTTCTGCACAATTTGCTTTTCCACTCAATTTAGTGTCACCAGCAAACGTAGATTTACTACACTCGGTCCCCTCTTCCAGATTGGTAATGTATATTGTGAACAGTTGGGGACCCAGCAGCGACCCCTGCGGCACACCACTCACCACTGATTGCCAACGAGAGTAACACCCATGTATTGCAACTCTCTGCTTTCTGTTAGTTAACCAATCCTCTATCAATGCTAACACATCACCCCCAACTCTATTCATACTTACCTTATGGATGCCTTTTATGTGGCACCTTATCAAATGCCTTCTGGAAATCCAAGTAAATAAAGTCTGTCTGATCCTCTATCCATTGCGCTCATTATATCCTAAAAGAACTCCAGTAAGTTTGTCAAGAGCATCTCTGAGTGTACAATCCATCAAACCTTGAAGTGGATGAATGGCAGCAGAGAACCATGAACATGCGCTAAGTGGCCACCAAGGGTATTCCTCTTACTTCTCCATCTTCCATCAGTTTGTCCACCTGTGTATTTTAGTTCCTCCTTGTCAATTACTTTCCTACCAGGCTTTCACTCTGCTCAACATTACATTCTGTCCCCTCATCTGAGTCAACGATATAAAGAAGTATCTGAGATTATAAAACCAGTCCCTGAGGCAACTCACTGAAGGTGCTATATTTATTTCTACTTTTTGTTGGCCAAAGATCTTTCTGTTATTGTTGCCAACAGAGTCCTATGACACCTTATCATGTGCCATAACATTTTATGGTATATTGTACAATGTATTTTGAAATTCCAAACACAATATAAACATTGGTTTCCCTATATCTATCCTGCTGTTTACATATGTAAAGAGCTTTAATAATTTTTTGATAAATATGTCATGCTTTTCTAAGTGATTTTATTACATCCTTGATAATGTAGTCAAGCATCCTTCTGACAGCTTAGATGAGTTGATTGGCTTTAAGTCCTCTAGTTTTCAAGCTCTGTCCTTTCTAGAAGAGCAATGTTACATCTGCTATTTGCAAAGGCTGCTTTCCAGAAAACAGGAGACTTTGGGAGACAGTACTCAGTGCATCTATTTTCTCTCAGCCACCCCATTCAGAACACTAGGATGCTGCCACAAAGGCACGTGAATCTGTAAGTCCTTAGCCTCATAATTTTGTCTCATTTTTCTTGCCGCTACCCGATGCACCATCAATAACTCTCCGAGACGTGAGGCGAGATAAAGGCTTTTATTGGTTGGAAGAAAGAACAAACAGCAATTGACCACCATGCTACATCCTGGAGACTGAGGGCAGGGCTCAGGCTCCAATCACCTTTATACCGGGGTCTGTGGGAGGAGCCACAGGAGCAGTCAGCAGGGGGGGGGGGCGTGTCCAGACAGGTATATGTAGTTCACCACATCCCCCCCCCCCTTTGTTTTAAAAGAGAGTCCCCTTGGGGGCGAAGTTTCTTACAAGTATATTTACAGGTTAAGTCTATCAGGTGGTCGAATCTGTCGCTGCGATCTACGTAGCACCGGCTGTGATTACACAGGTGCCGGTGGTGATTGCATCGGAGTTGGAGGTTGTGCTGGTTCCGGCCTAACTGGAGGTGTCAGCCCACTAGGAGTCAGTGATCCCTCATGCGTGTGCGAGGCGCTTGGTATATGCGCGTGCGAGACGCCCGGTATAGCAGTGTTGTGAGGAGTCTGTGTAGGGCTCAGTGTGCACGGTGTCACCTTGGGTACAGGGTTCATAGTTACTGTGAAGTGTTCGGGGTAGTGGTCTGCTGCTCCTGCAGGCACCAGGTTGCGGACAGAGACCGTGTCCTCCCGCCCATCAGGTAAGATCACATAGGCATACTGGGGGTTCACATGTAGAAGGTGAACCCTCTCGACCAGCGGGGAGTATTTATTGCTCCTCACATTGTTTCTGGAGCAGCATTGGCCCTGGGGATGTCAGCCAAGCCGGTAGGGTGGTCCCAGTGACAGACTTCCTGGGAAAAGAGACTAGGCGCTCGTGACGGGTGGCATTGGTGGACGTACATAACAGGGAGCGGATAGAGTGGAGTGCTTTGGGGAGGACCTCCTGCCATCGAGAGACCGGCAACCCTTTTGACTTAAGGGCTAAAAGTGTGGCCTTCCACACAGTGGCATTCTCCCTCTCCACCTGTCCATTTCCCCGGGGATTATAACTCGTGGTCCTACTATGCTAGCCAGCAGGTACTGGCACAGCTCGTCACTCATAAAGGAGGACCTTCTATCACTGTGGATATAGCAGGGATATCCAAACAGAGTGAAGAGCTGGTGCAGGGCTTTTATGACAGACGTGGCAGTGGTGTCGGGGCAGGGGATGGCAAAGGGGAACCGCGAGTACTTGTCGATAATGTTGAGAAAGTAGACATTGTGGTTGTTGGAAGGAAGGGGGCCCTTCTTCCTGCAGCTGGAGCAGGTAGCTTCTCAGGCTGGGCAGCGTTTTCGGGGGTGCTTTTCGAGTCAGCAGAAGTAACACTGCGCGGGCTTGCGACTGGCAGCAGCTGTGGTCAGTTTCGGGGAGTTCGTGGACTCGCGACTGGCAGCAGCGTTGGTGAATTCGCTCACGGGGTGGCGGTGGCGGGGTCTGCAGTGTCCACGGAACCGGCGGGGGATCGCGCGGCTGGACAGCGTCAGCGTTGTGCAGAGCAGCCTCCAGCATGTCGGCCATCTCGATCGCCGAGCGTAAGGTAAGATCGGCATTTTCCAGCAGCCGCTGGCACACGTACACTGACCTGATCCCCGTAACGAAGGCGTCTCTTACCAGGAGCTCCGATTGCTGCTCCGCCGTCAGACCTTTGCAGTCGCAAGTTCGCACGAGTGTCTGTAGGGCTCCAAGAAACTGCCCGCTCGAATCACCGGGTCGCTGTCGCCGCGTCGCTAAGCGATGTCTTGCGTAGACGGTGTTTACCGGCTGCAGGTACTGTCTTTTGAGGGCGTCCAGTGCCCCTTGGTAGGTCGGTAGGTCCCTGATAAGGGAGAATACTTTTGGACTTATTCTAGATAATAATATTTTGTACATTGTGACAGGCTCAGTTACTGGAATCTGTTCCGAGTACGATTGGAAGCATGCAAGCCAGAGTTCAAAGGCAAGAGCTGCTTCGGAGTCTTGAGGATCAAGGTCTAATTTTTCCGGACGTAAAATGCTTTCCATGTTTTAAACTTCCAGCCAATAAAATTGATGCACCATCAATAACTCTCCGATACGTGAGGCGAGATATAAGCTTTTATTGGCTAGAAGAAAGAACAAGCAGCAATTGACCACCACACTACATCCTGGAGACTGAGACCAGGGCTGTGTCTCCAATCGCCTTTATACTGGGGTTTGTGGGAGGAGCCACAGGAGCAGTCAGCGGGGTGGGGGGGGGGTATGTCCAGACAGGTATATGTAGTTCACCACACTACCCTTTCATTTCTGGAATTCTTTCAGTGTTTTGTGAGCACAAGTAAAGGTGTCCTAAGGTTCTGAGAGATCCTTGTACTTATTAATTGGGAAAAACATTTGCTGTCAGTTACAAACAACAAAAAATCTGCAGATGCTGGAAATCCAAGAGACACAGACACCCCCCCCCCCCCCCACCAGAGGAAATCAGCAGGCCAGGCAGCATCTACAGAAAAGAGTGCATTCGATGTTTTGGGCAGAGATCCTACATTGGTAGTGTCAGTACTCTTCCTCAATCTGTGAGGGAAGAAATTTACCATCTCTGACCATGTTTACTTCTAGTTTAAACTCATGATATTTTTAATCCCTCATGCACTCTCTCCACAGATAAGCTGTAACTTTCTGTTTCAATGTATTTCTTCTGCCTGCTGTTTTTTTTTAAATTTATTGTCACCTTGCCACTTTAGGTGTCACTCTGTTACAGACACTTTCTCTAATGTCTCAAACCTCCTCAGGTCAAGTGGCTTTTTATTATTTATGAAACAGCGTTCCTCCAGGACTCCCATTCCTAAAACTTTAAACACCTTCATTTCTCACTTGTCTATTGCAGATGAAGGGCTTTCAACCTGAAATATTGACTCTGTTTCTCTCCCCACGAATCCTGCTTGACCTGCTGAGTGCTTCCAACATTTTCTCAGTGTTGGCCTTAACTCAAATTGTAAACTCACTTTTACCCAACAATGGTCTTTATTTTGCAGTGGCACCATATCCATTGAGGTATTTCATTAAATTCCTGCCAGTCTTTTTTTCCCCAATCTACTTTTACCCCATTATTCCTACGTATCAGTGTGGTTAAAAGTGTCGCCTTCAAACTGTGTGTGAGAAGCTCAATATGAAATTCCCTCCTATTATGACTGGACTTCTCCAGACAACCATTTAAAATGAATTTCTGATTAATCTTGTTTCATTACACATGACCAGCTGGTAAAGCAGAGTAGCTGAGGAGCGAATGAATTGTCAGTCAATACTCTTGAAATTGGAAAGACAGAAACACTGAGGTGTGGGAAAATGAAGAAAGAGTTGCAACATCTTGCGTTCTGCTGGCAGTGGAACAGGCACTTTCCTTGTTTTGCATAACAGGCTCCCAATTAAAAACAATGTATCCTCTAACGCACTGGCAAAGAATTCCTCCATGCACTCCATGTTACGAAATCATAAATTTGTTGATAAAGATCAATTTTATAGTTTTAGCTTATCTTCCCAATCTACTCCTTTGGCTCAGCATCTGTTTTCCTCATGTTGCTGCAGTGCCTTTGGAAATTTTCTGTGTTCAAGCTGCTGTATTGTTTTCTTTCCATTAAATAAAGCGCAATAGGGAAATCCTCCCACACTGAATATTAGCGCAGGAGATTGACTGGTTAGCAAGAATACCTTGTGGTTATGGCCAAAGCTGAGACTTCATCAGAAGGCATCAGTAACAGTTAGCACATGTTCTGAATAGATTCCCAGTGGGTTAGAATCATTGTCTTCAGGAATTACAATTATATGACTGTTAACTTGAAGGTTATGGAGGTGAAAGAAAATTTGTTGCAGATCCTACTGGACTTGCAAAATACTCCTTGTAATGGTAGGAGCAATAGCTCTGATGTTTATTGCAATGAGTTCTGGCTTTCATGCTCTGTTACATTAGCACGTAATAATCATTTTACTTCATCTGTGCATTAACAGACACTAGTAAACTAATTTTTGCCCTCTCTTGAAGCTGCTACAATCATTTCGTATTAGGGGTATAACAAATGACTATGATCTGACCCACCTGTCTTTTGGTGATCTATCAAATGTATGGACTACTCTCCTTTTAACAAAGACCTGTCAGTGTCGTGAGACCAATGCCAAGTAGACCCTGTAACAGGAATTGATGGAGAATGAATGATTGTGCTGTCAATATTCAGGACACCTGTTAGTCATCACTCACCTAATTAATGCTGTATGCATTGTTGTCATTCTTTTTGGTATTTTCAGTAGTCTATGATATGCAGCGCCATGACAAGAAATAAATGGTGTTCCAGTCTTCACAGATAAAACAGTCCACGAGCCGCTTAACCTTTTATTAGACTAACAACATAAGGTTAACCAAAGCTACGAATGAAAGATGAAAAGCATTGTTCTGTTATTGGTTTTTCTTGAGCTGGACTTTCTCTATTGCCCTGATTTGCTTTGAAAGAACAAACATTCAGAACATTATGACTACATATTCATTGTTTCTACAAAAATAGATGAGTTGAATACACTAAGAATGTAAAAATAGCAGCAGGAATAGAATATACACTCTGTCACCATCTTATTGGGTGCCTCCTGTACCGAATAAAGAGACGACTGAGAGTACGTTCATGGTCTTCTGCTGCTATAGCCTGTCCACTGATTTTTTTTTGGCTGAAAAGGGTATGAATTAGTAGTAGCCACAGGCCTAAGATAAGGAATTCTCAATGTGCTGATTTCCTGAGACATTAAGGTTTAATTTTTCAAAGGGGAGAATATTTTTAATCACATGCCGACTGTACAAAAGCAATTGCTCTGTTAGTATTGGGAAATTTTTAAGAGATTAAGTAGCTACCAAACGCTTAGAAAAATCTCATTCCTCTTTTGGGTGGCTTGGTGGTCCCACAGAGCTCTAACAAGCTGGATTCTGTTGTTAGTGTGAGATTTGCATGTTCCCGTGATTCATGTTTTATTCCATCTGTCAAAAGATGTGCAGCTTGGTAGGTTAATTGGTGGCTGTGAATCGTTCCTTCTGTGGGTGAATTTTAGAATCTGAGAATAGTTAATGAGAATGTGGGGGGAATGAAAATGAGATTAATTAAGATTCGTGAAAGTGGGTGCTTGATTGTGCAGAATCGATGGGATTGATCTTTTACTCTGCGTTATGACTTTGTTTTCTGAAATCTTGCCGTTTTTCTAGACAACTTTTAGCCTCATCCACTAATTTTGTCTGCTTATTTCACTTATGGTCCAGATCTGTTAACTAAAATAATTGACGACTTTCTGAGATACAAAATCCAATATTAATGTAACAATATTCACCTCTTGTGTATTGTCTTTGAATGTCTGAACTTTAGTTGCTTTGTTGAATAAAATTTCCCATTTTGCTTCTTCATAATGTGTTAAATATATACATCTGGGTGGTTGTTGACTTAAAAAGACAGGAAAATTTCTGTTTGCTTTTTTCTTTCGAAAGGAAACTGATGAATGAATAATTTCAGGATCACTTGTATGGATGGGTGCTTGGCTGTTGGTGCAAAATTGATGGGCTGAAGGATCTTTTACTCTGCTATATGACTCTGACTTTTTCCAAAATCTTATACATATTATAAATTACTTTAATTGCATATTTGAACAGAGACATAACATAAAGGTTTTAACTGCTCATGTATTTGAAGGATGTAAGTAATCAATTTAATTGCAATTCAATTCAATTTAATTGTATGGATCTCTATGGCCTGATTTGCCTTTCCAAATATTATTTCTTTGCTCTATACTTCATATCCTTTGACACTTGGGCAAACCAAAAGGCCATCTGTTCATCAACAACCAAAATCCCAATGGAGGCAGGATCTTGGGATTTCTGATCTTTACTGACCTATGAACAGTTTATCTGTATTGCTGATAAACAATTTAATTTTGGAAGATTACTGCAAGGATGTATGGAAGGTTTGGGAACATACCTCTGATCATTGTACTTTGGAAAATATCCACATTTACATTGGATCGCAGTAGTGTATGCTACATCTAAGATAATATATCTGAGGTAAATCCTAGGAATATGTCAATATTTAAATGCGGGGAAAAAAAGTAAAGACCACTGTATTAATCAAAACTCTTAAACACCCTTTGAGACGTGTACTTTGCCAGGAAGATTTTTTTGCTTCCTGATTTATTCCTAATTTTAGCTGTAGTAAGAGGAGGTTGATAAGAAGCAATAAATAATATTTTTGTAAATTACAGACTTGTTTATTATAATAAATCTTTGAAAAGTTGCATATTGAGAACATCTTTGAACTTCCTGTGGATTGTTAGGTTACATCACTGTACAGCAGGATGGGCTGAAATAACTATAGATTGCTATAGAGCCAGACTTGCATGAACAAGCACCCATTCAACTGTTTTGTGTGTGTTTTTTTTTAATCTTTAGATGTTTTTAATATGTAATTACCAGACATATGTAACTTTGAGATTAGTTTGAAGTACAAATATTATTCTCAGTATTTGTCCTAAAGTATGCATTTTCATCTGTAGGAACTGTTAGATAACGATGTGTCATTGCTCTGGTTTAGAGACTAATACTTGTTACTGGTATGGTGATGGGGCAGTGTTTCAGTTACCAGTTTAGTAATCCAGAGGATGCACTAATAAATAGACTTGAGTTCAAATCCTTCCATGCTAGCTGTGGAATTTACATTCAGTTAATGACTGGGGAGGGGGGAAAAAGAAAACAAAACAAATTAGTCAGTGGTGACGCTGACTTTTAATTGTCAACATCACTAAGGCCTTCAGGGGAGGGAATTTGTCTTCTCAACACAGTGGGACTCTAGACCTACCAGTGTGACTGACTTTTAAATGGTCTAAGTAATTCAGATGTACCATAACTGCTGCATTGATGCAGAAAAGCAATAAATTTGCTTGGATCACTTAGCATCGACTTGGGTACTGAATTAGACCATGGTTGTTGATTTGGAACGTGCTGTTGGAGTAGATTAAATGAGCAAACACACTTCATTTTGCAGACAGAACACGCCATGGTCATGTTGATGAGGAGCTGTTGTTTAATACCCTTTAATATTGAAGAGTCTTTTTAAAAGAGACTTTTCATCCATTACATGTGACCAACTTATATTCCTTATATTCTGCCTGGGTGGCGTCCAATCTGATGGCATGAACATTGATTTCTTGAACGTCTGGTAATTGCACCCCCCCCCCCCCCACCATTCCCTATTCCCTCTCTCACCTTATCTCCTTACCTGCCCATCATCTTCCTCTGCTGCATCTCCTCCCCTTTCTTTCATGATCTTCTGGCCTTTCTAAGAATCCCCCTTCTCCAGCCCTGTATCTCTTCCACCAATCTTTACTTAACCCCCTCCCCTCTCCCAGTTTCACCTCTCACCTACCATCTTGTGCTTCTTCCTCCTCTCCTCTTTCCCCCTACACCTTCTTGCTCTGACTTCTCTGTCTTCTTTCCAGTCCTGATGAAAGGTCTTGGTTTGAAATGCCGACTGTTTGCCCATTGCCGTAGATGCTGTCGGGTTGGGGGGTGGGGGGGGATGTGTGTGTGTGTGTGTGTGTGTGTGTGTGTGTGTTGTTTGGATTCTTCAGCACCTGCAGATTTTCTTCTGTATGTGTCAGCAATTGTTTAGTTCAATGAAGGAAGAGTCAATAGTACAACAACTTTTTCTCCAAGTCATAAGATTTTAGGTGGCTTTGACCCCGAAAACCATAAAGTCATGACAAAAAGATTTTGCTTTTAACTGGATTCGGTAGTAGGGGTGATACCATGACTCTTGGCAGTTACTGCTGTTACGGAGTAAACCAGAGAGCAACTTCCATCAACTGAACATGATAGTTTAAAGTGGGAATCAGTCAGGTTGAAGAAATGCACTACACCAGTTCACTTCTCTTTCAGGACAGCCAGTGAAGTACTTCTGATGTGCAATCACTGTTACAATGTATTAATTGTGAAGACACATCATTGTTCAATCTGTCATCACATTTCCTGGAACCAAGAGAAGATGTTACCCCGTTTTGGCTCTCAAGCAATTGTAAGTTCTGCTGTGAAGTCCCAGCGGAACCTGCTGCACATCTGTGAGTTGGAGTAACAGAGAACTGAAGCAGGCCCTTTGGCCCAACCTATCCATGCTGATCGTGGTGGATTTCTGAGCCATTTCTTTTTGCCTGTTTTTGGCCATAACCCTCTAAACCTTTCCTACCCATGTACCTGTCCAAATGTCTTTTAACAGTGTAACTGTACCCCCCTCTTCCTCTGGCAGCTCGCTCTGCATCCCATCTACCTCTGTGTGGAAAAACTTGCCTCTCAGGACCCCTTTAGATCTTTCCCCTCTTACTTTAAACATATGCCCACTGTTGGAGGACCATGGTTTTTCTGCAGGAAAACACAGTGATTTGATTTCATTTCCACTCTGATTCCATTAATTTTGAAATAAATGATGGGTAGGCTGGGAGAAAGATCATTATGGTATGTTGCTTACAGTTCCTTTTAAATAAGGTTCAGAGTAAATTTATTATCAAAGTACGTACACGTCACCATATACTACCCTGGGATTCATTTTCTTGAGGGCATTCACAGTGGATAAAAAGAAATAATGGAATCGATGAAAACTACACACAAGAATAGGTTGAGTGAACTCGGCCTTTTTTCCTTGGAGTGACAGAGGATGAGAGGTGACCTGATAGAGGTGTATAAGATGATGAGAGGCATTGATCGTGTAGATAGTCAGAGGATTCTCCCCAGGGCTGAACAGGGGAGATGTCAGGGGTAAGTTTTTTACTCAGAGAGTGGTGAGTGCGTGGAATGGGTTGCTGGCGACGGTGGTGGAGACGGATACGATGGGGTCTTTTAAGAGATTCCGGGATAGGTACATGGAGCATAGAAAAGTAGAGGGCTGTGGATAATCCTGGGCAATATCTAAGGTAAGGACATGTTCGGAACAGCTTTGTGGGCCAAAGGGTCTATATTGTGCTGTAGGTTTTCTATGTTTCTAAGGACAGCTAATGTGCAAAAGAAGACAAACTATACAAATAACAGAAAACTAAGAATAATAAAGTGTCAGAAATAAGTAATAACGAAAACATAACTTGTGGAGTCTGTGAAAGTGAGTGCATGGGTTATGGTATCAGTTCAGTATCATGAATCTGGTGGTGTGGGACTAAGGCTCCTGTACTTCCTTCCTGATGGGCCTTGGTGTTTGCATGCCAGGCCATGATGGAACCAGTCAGGATATTCTCTGCAAACATCATAAATCTGCAGATGCTGGAAATTGAAAGCAATACATACAAAATGCCACAGGAACTCAGCAGGTCAGTCAGCATCAGTGGGAAAGAGTAAACAGTTGACATTTCAGGCCGAGAAGCTTCTTCAGGATGTTTTGCACTGTGCAGCTAAAGAAGTGTCTTAAAGTTTTACTTGCTTATGCCTTTAAGATAATGTCATTTGGTCTGGTCATATCAGCTTCTACATTGAACTCTATCAGCTTTAGATTGATCCACATAATTAGTGTGTCCCATGGAACTTCCTGCCCTGATCATGAACTCCCAATTTTCTGAATTTGTAAAAGCACTGATCATAAAGGAAATAAAATCCTCTTTTTTTCATTAAGAATACACTTTCAGTATTAAAAAACACTTAATAGTTTGAGTGCCTTTGAGGCATAGGATTAGAATGACTTTTGAAATACTTTAGCATGTTACACATTACTACAACAAAAAATGCATAGCTTTATTTGTTTGTTAATTTATTTGCTTAGCTGTATAGCACGGAGTAGGCCCTTCGAGCCCTTTGTACACACCGCCCCAGCAATCCCCTGTTTGTTGAGTTCTGTTTATTTGGGCTATGTAAGCGTTTAGCTGGCATGTGTACTTTCCCTGTTATGGGCATGTGTGCGAGGGGAGGAAAGGGGGATTCCGGGTATAAAGATGGTGGTCCTCGTGTATTTAACTCAGATGGAGAAAGTAAAATTGTTTAAATGAAAGAAAAAGTTTGTTGTTTGAGCATCAACACTAAGCATTGTGTATACAGGATTTTTTAACAAAAATATATAAAATAGTAAACCTGAACCAAATTACAATTTACAACGAACAATAATTAATCTAGCTGGTAATGTCTCTGGGCTGTGGGAGGAAGCTGGAGCGCTCGGGGAAAATCCATGCATTCCATGCAGAGGACATGCCGGGACTCCTTACAGAATGGTGCTGGAATTGAACTTTGACTCCAGATTGCCCCCAGCTGTAATAACATCATGCTAGCTGCTACACTACCATGACACCCTTGAACCATAAGCACAAAGGAAGCCCTTTTTAGAAAATTAAATACGTGAGTAAAGTGAAAATGGTAGAAGTCCGTTCTCTTTGAGATTTAGTGCAAATATTAGCTTATTCAACAATAGCGCAGCCTCCAAGAGTGATCCTACATCAATTGAAATGCAAAAGATATGGGTAGTATCAGAACAGAAATGTCAACTTGCCTTCCCCACCCATGCACACAAATTTGAGGGAGCCCAAATTAATTGGATTTTCAATACCACTTTCAGTGCTGAAAGCTGGAGTTTATTCTTTGGAAAATGTAAATTTTCCACAATTGGATTGCCAAGTATATTGATGGATGGGAACAATCTGTGAGTTGCACAAGTTCAGAAATAGGTGAACCTGATCAGGCAATTTTTGTAATTTGTGTTCTAACCAGTTTCCACCACAAACCACAAGATATTTATAGTGGTTTGGTGTATTGGGCAGCCACAGGATTCTTGATTGCCAGAAACAACTGTCTGGAGCCCCACCATTCTAAAGACATGCCGTCCAAATATAACCTTGCCATCATTTCCTGACATAAAAACTTATTTTAAAAAAAGTGAAGACGCAGAAGAATACAAATACTGTAGTCTGGAGCAAAACACCTACACAAGTCTAGATGAAGAGATTCAACCCAAAACATCAGCTATCCATTTCCCTCCACAGGTGCCGAGTACTTCCGGCAGCTTGTTTTGTATTTACTTTTAATAAAAAGCCAGCTTTTCTAAACACAAACTGACCCGTATTTCCATAGCTCTGTATTTAAAATGTTGCACTGGTATTTAAACACTTTTGAAGTTGTTGCAACGTGGGGAAGCGCAGAGGGCGATGACCAGATAAATATCTTGGCTGTGCAATGCTGGTTGAGATGCAGATAATATCGTACATGTTATCTGCCTCTTCATAAGAAGGAAATTTTCACCTCCTGACTGGGGAAAGCTTTGGGTTATTGTCTCATCTGAAAGACATCTCTAACAAAGTCACACACACACACGCGCGCACACACACACACACACACACACACACACACACACACACACACACACACACACACACACACACACACACACACACACACACACACACGGATCGTCTTTGAGTTTCAGCTTTTTTGCAGTGTTTCCATGCCATCGTGATGAGCATTTTCATCTTAGTTAATCCAAAAATTGCACCGATCCATTTTAAAAAAAAAGTAAAATATATTTTTTAACCTATGTAATGTATTAAGTATTTCATATGAGCCCTGAAGAAGTGTCTCTGCCTGAAACGTCGACTCTTTATTAGGTGCTGCCTGACCTGCTGAGTTCCTCCAGCATTTTGTGTGTGTTGCTCTGGACTTCCAGCATCTGCAGAATCTCTTCTGAATAGTTTAAAGTGAATTTGCTATGAAAATGCATATATGTCCCCATATACTACCCTGAGATAAATTTCCTTGCTGGCATTCACAGTAGATGTGAACTTGTATATGTGTACACAATATTTGTTGTGATATGATTATTCTTAACATTTAACATCTTATGATTTATGGTTCATCCATTTCATCATGACTGTCCGTTCTTATTTCAACTTGTGTACCCCTTGGAGCTACTTTATCTCAAGAAAGATCCATTTTCGAATACTGGGCTTGCATTAGAATTGTGCAGCACAGAATCAAGTTGTTTGGCTCACCAAGTCCACCCCAACCACCGAGCCCCGAAGTACATCAACCGTACATTATCTACTGCGTATTCCCAACATGCCCTCATATTCTCTCATTCACCTACGCGCCAGAGGCCAATCATCCCACCGATCTGCAGGTCTTTGGGAAGGAAACCGAAGTGCTCAGAGGAAACCCACATGGTCATAGGGAAAGCGTGCAAACATGACACAACTGAACTCTTAGGTCTGCACTGAACCTAAGCCGTGGACGCTGTGAGGCAGCGTCTCTCTTGGCTGTGTTGCCGTGCGGTGTCAGCTTCCACCGTAAGCTCCCATTCCTTTTGTTCCTCCGTTGGCGGTAAGTAGCAGTCCCTTTAAAAAGAACCGAGCAGCTGTGAGTAGTGGTAATCGATGATGTCTGAGTACAGGAAATGCACCTTGTCAGTTTACCTGGAGTCAGGCCGATGGGAACTGGCGCACATTCTCTGTAACAGGATCCTGCCAGCCTTTCTGCATTACATATTTGACATAGCAATTGGCCGGCTGGTTTATGACATGTGCATATGGGAGACTGGGTGGAAGGGAGGGGAAGAGAGTGCAGAATGCCTTTTAGCCAACCAGTGTTAACCTTGACATCTCTGATGACAGGAAAAGAGTTGGCTTCTGTCCTTCCTTTGCGATTAGTTTTCGTGGCAGGTGCCAGACGATTGCCTTACTGAGGATGTGCTTTGCATGTTGGGGAAGCGGCCGGGAATGAAGCAAGGGATTTGTAGACCACAACATATGCTAAAGGCATCAGAGCTTCATAACTAAAGGCCTGGCTCATTCCACTTGATAAGGATCATTTTCTCTGACGCATATCCAAAACTGTGTTAGCAGCCCACACTTGTTAATGTTTAGTTTACAGCCTGTTAGTAGCCAAGTTTATTCAGTGCCATTGTAGTTTAAGTGTTGTCAAAATTGTGCTGTGTTCATAAATATACAGGAGATGCTTTAAAAAGGCATTTTCTTGCAAGTGGCTTTGCATCATATTACTTCACATGGGAGACTCTGCTCACATTAAATTCTTTTGCAAGCATGCTTCTCGATTTTTATTTTCACTTTGGCTTGTGTGTCAACCGTGTTGGGGAGGGAGAACTACATGGCTCGTGGGTGGGTGAGACAGGAAGGGAGATGTTGGCAAGCTTCAGATGGTGTTTGCCAAACAAACTCTTATCATGAAAGCAGTTGAGATAAATGGTGTGCGCTCGGCTTTAAAGTGGGGATGTTGGGAGAAGCCTGCCTTTAAAAACACTGCAAGCTGAATTTATCTTGTGTTGATGGGAACCAGATTAAAAAATGTTTTAAAAATTGCAGGTGTGAGCACAAGGTTAATCCTATTCTTTATCTTGGGAAATGAGACATCCATCACAACATTTTCATCTTTTTTTTTTAGGAACTACAGATAATTACAGATAACAAAAAATATTAATGCTTGTTCAGAGAACTACTTTGCTGTTTGACAGGGAGCTTGTCATTTTGAGGATTCCCCCTCAATTGGGATTACAGTGCTTAAATCAAAGATGTCTATAATAATGCATTGTGCTTGGTGTTTGGTCAGCTTGTGGTCCAGGCAGCCTGGCTGTGAGTCACTGCAACAGGACTGGGAGGCACTGAGCACCAGAGCTCAGAGCAAAGT
Source organism: Hypanus sabinus (assembly GCF_030144855.1). Lineage (NCBI taxonomy): Eukaryota > Metazoa > Chordata > Chondrichthyes > Myliobatiformes > Dasyatidae > Hypanus > Hypanus sabinus. The sequence continues at coordinate 44,569,886 of NC_082726.1, read as the reverse complement.
TGTATTTTTAAGGATGAGAATATTTATTTATTTGTTTTGTTGTTAAGAAGCGCTGCAGAATAGGCCCCTCTGGCCTTGGAAGCTATGCCGCGCAGCATTCCCCCCAATTCAAATGAAACGACGGTTTTAGACCAGGAACCAAGTTCCCAGGCTGTCCCAGACTCTGCTCACCACCTCTCCTGGACCAAGCCTCAGTCGTACAAGCAAATGGACAAACTTCTTGTCCATGCTGACCTGAGCTTTGGCCCATATTCCTCCAAACATTTCCTACCTATATACCTGTCTAAATGTCCTTGAAGCATTAGAAGTGTAACGACCTCTACCACTTCCTCTGTGAGCTTGTTCCATATACACACCACCATCTGCGAGGAAAAACTTGCCTCTCCATTTCCCTTTAAATCTTTCCCCTCTCACCTTCAGCTTATGCCCTCTTGTTTTAAACTCCCCTATCTTGGGGGATGGGCGGAGAGACTATTACATATTGCCCCTCATGATTTTAAAAGCCTTCATTAAGGTCACACCGCAGTCTACTTAGCTCCAAGGGAAACAGTGCCAGCTATCCAACCTCCCCTTAAACTCAAGCCTTCTGGTCCTGACAACATCCTTGTGCATCTTTTTTGCACCATTTCTAGTTTAGTAATGTCCTTCCTATAGTGCAGTGACCAAAAGTGCACCCAGTACTCTAAGTGTGGTCTCACCAGTGTCATACACAACTGCAGCATGGCATCCCAACTTTTGTACTTGACATTTCAAACAATGAATGTAAGCGTACCAAATGCTTTAATCACCACTTTTAGTGAACGAAGTGCTTGTACCCTAAGGTCTCTCTGTTCAGCTACACCCCACAGAGCACTGCCATTCATTGCTCACTAGTAGAGGGCCAAGAGAAACATTGCACACTACCTCTCCCACGCTGTGAATCCTAGTCTCAGTCTCTCCTGGATGTCCAAGAAAAAGTGGCAGTGGATGAAGAAGTCTTAAGAGGGAGTAAGCAGGAATAAGTTTGACCAGCACCTCCAGAGTTGTAGACTGTGAAGAGTAGCCTGCAGTTGGGTGAGGAGAGAGAGCCTCAACCTTCCTTTTAGTTTTACCATTCACCTGCACACAGCCCAAACCCCCCTCCACTCAACCAAGATGGTATTTTCAGTTTCTGACTCTTTGGATTTCAACCAAACCCTGGAATCAGATTGGTTTAGCAATGTTGAATGTCCAGATGAAGGATTTTAGCCCAAAGCTTCGACTGTTCATCTTTCCTCCACAGATAATAGTCAGTTACTCCGTCGCTTTTGTGCACTGCTCCAGATAGAAACATCAGTAGTCTCTCATCTCCACAAATGTGGAATCCCATGCTTGTATACTAATCAGTTTTGGAATGTTACATCAGACAAACTCCATGGTCTGTGTAAAGAGCAGAGGAGACGGACAGCTACAATGGGCAAACTAGCCAAGTGAGTCCCCTCTGAAAGACCCTCAAAAGGATTGAGCTTGAATATCGATCAGCAAATTAGTGAGAGGGCTTCTTCATTGGTGATATTCCAGAGTGAAAGTGGGTGCCAGAGCCCAGGGGAACAGCCGGTATATTTGGTGGGTACTTCCCAATATCATCGTAATTAAAGGACTGAGCTGACTACCTACAATGAAGGGGATCCTGCCGTGTGCAGGATGAATTGGCCACCCTGGGGATTGGTTCCCTTTGTCTGCATGGGGAGCAAACAGGAAGAAATCATGCTACCTGACAATTGTAGCCAGCAGATTTAGAAGCTGGTCAGTCATCTGGCCCATTTCGTTTGGCCATTTTTGGACCTACAGTGAGAAGTTTGGATAATGAGATTGTCTGGTATTTCTAGAAATTTAGCTGGAGTATTTTGTCATACTGGGATTATAATTATTTACAGCTACTTTCAATAATGATGAAATAATTTACAACTATTTATTTTATACACTCATTACATGTGTAAACTCTAATTTTCAATGGAACAAGCAGTGGTCGAATGTGAATGCAGGGAAGAACGTGTACTTCTCACATGCTTTTAATGACCAGATAATCTACTTCAGAATTTCGGTTGAGGAATAAATATTGCACAAAAATGCACTGCTCATATTTGAAATCTTGCAGTTGGATATTTTTACCTCCATTTGAGGGAGCAGAGTGGCTCCACGTTTAATCCCTCATTAGAAAGAGGGATGCAAGTAACCAGTTAAACATCACTCAATTCATCCAGTCTGACTGAAGTGTTCTTGAAATGGAATTGCTGATAAAACAGATTGCTATGTGAAGGTAGTCTTTTAATAAACAGCGGATGATAATTGAAGTGGGGCTATATGTCTGGAATGCCATCTCAATCATGCTGAGTGAATCTGATGCAGTCTTCTATCAGAAAAGATAAACCATCCACTCTATCAAACATCCTTTCTTTGCCTTCTTTGGCTAGAATGGGCTTGATCAAAACTGTAATGCAGTTTAGTGGAACTTTCACAAATATGGTGGTGCAAACAACGGTCAGGTCTTTATGATGTGAGTCATTTAATGTGTGTGCAAGATTCAAAGTACTCAGAGACTCCATTTCACTCTGACACAGACCAAGTACAATTGGCCATATGTTGACGTGTGCAGATGTGCTTGTCTGTAACCGACACTGGTTCACATGAAGCCTGCAATCCCAGGCTCATGACCAACGATCACAGAGACAAAAGAAGCATAATGCAGGACAGCTTTATGGGTAATTGATGCTTTGTCAACGACTTTCCCATTAAAGGATTTGTCAGAAGGTATTGTGCAGTCAAGGAATTTTGTGACAAATGATGAATGTGTACAGCCATAAAATCTGGTACTCAGATTAGTCATGGAAATGTTTTTCTGCACCTTTTTTTAACATAACAACTTTTTAATGATGAGCACTTGCGACCCAAAATCCCAAAATCTTGCTTGGGCTTTAATTCTTGCAGATCTCACTTAATTTTCCTGCATCTCTGCTCCTTTTGCCCCACTCTATATGTGCATAAGAATCCAGCCACATCAGCGTTAGTACAGAAACAGTGAGAAGTGGTTACGTGCAAAGGGGGAATGAATGTTTACTCTGATCACTATTTATAGCAAAATAGCAACTGTGCAAAGAATGTATTCATTTTGTTAGAATATCTATAAGGGAATCTTTTCCTTTGTGTTTTTATCTTTTGAAATTTTATTCTCGGGCTAAATTTTTAACATCAGAGAATTTTTTTTGAGGAAAAGCAATATTTTTCTAGTATGCTCAGAGACAAGTCACTTTTCTCTCACTTGGCTTGCTAGCTTTACCATCACCTCTTGTGAGTTATCCTCAGAGTCTGCAGCTCTGACCTGCAGTATATTTGCATTCAAATCTCCTTATCCTTCCCTTTCCCTTTAGACAATTGGATGGGAAGATGGCGTTGAAATAAGGATTAGTTATCAAACAGTTTGATTAGTGGAGCAGTCTCTAGGAGCTGAATGGCTAAATCTTTTCCCACAAAGTGCTGAAATTGAGGGCAACAAGAATGGTGTCAGCCATCTGTAATAAAATCAAAAAATGCCTGGAAAAACTCAGTAGCTCAAGCAGCATTGGTGAAGAGAAGTGCAGTTAATGTTTCAGACTGGCACTTACTTCAAAACAGTTTAAAGCATTTCTATTTCTGATTAGATATTAATGAAGTAAAGAGGCCACTGAGTTTCTGAATTGTTTTCACTGTGATAATTTATCATCTTCGCCAATACTTTGTATACAGTAAGCTCACAAACATGGATAGGCTCCTCAGTTTACGTTCATTTCTATCAGTGCTGGCTCTCAGAGAATTCCCATCAATCCATTACCCCCCTTACCCTCTTTTCCCCTGTAATCTATTCTCTATCACAGGCATTAACTTCTTCCAGTTCATCCAACCACTGGTCAGTTAAACCACCAGCTCATCTTTTGTATAAGGGAAGAACCCTGCTGATCTGAAGGTAATCCAAGTGGTCACAGAGAGGACATGCAGATTCCAAACTGACAGCACTGGAGATTGTGTTGCAGCCTATCATGTGCACGGTGCGACTGGATACAGAGGACAATGGGTGCGTAACAGTACTATGCATTCCTTTCCTTTGTCCTATGGTCCACTCTCCTCTATCAGATTCCTCATTCTTCAGCCCTTGATCGTTCCCACCCACATGGCTTCACCTGTCACGTTCCAGCTCGTGTTCTTCCCCCCCACCCAGCTTTTTATTTTGATGTCTTCCCCCTTCCTTATCAGTCCTGATGAAGGGTCTTGGCCCGAAATGCCGACCGATCATTCATCTCCATTGACAATACCTGATCTGCTGAGTTCCTCCAGCATTTTGTGAGTGTTGCTCATACCTGTGTGACTTCACTGCTACAAAGCTGCAACGGACAGATGAACAAGCTGGAGCTGGTACAAGAAGCCTGCTTCATCTGGGAAAGAGACTGTCCTTGACAGCCGTGGAGCCTTGGTGTTCCAGGCAAGACCTTTTTTTCTTGGTAACCTTTACCTCTCAAATATCCATGTTTCCTATAACCTTTTCGATTCAGTGATTCCTCCTTTTATTTCCAACCTAGGTCAATCATTGTGTGAGATTCGGTAGGTAGATAAAAGCACAGTTCCCATTTAAAAGCTGCAGCTGAGGGCTCCTTCTATGGAGGGAGATCATTTTTGTGAGTTCATCCTTCTCATGTGACTGCAGATGCTATGTATATCTGCACTGAAGACCCAGGATTTGAAATGCATTCCTTCAACATTAACGTGAATTGATGCAGTTTACATATTTGATTGTACTTTAAAATTCCTATGCCTTCATGTCCTCTTATCAAAGTGGTTCTTTGCAAAGTTTACATCCAGCTAGGAGGACAGTCAACAAGTCATTTCCAAAGACTGTTTATCATAACAAAACATTCCATAACTCCCTCAGTACTTTTCTTCTAATAATACAAAGGTTTTAGTTATAGAACACTACAGCACAGAAACAGGCCCTTTGGCCCATCTAGTCCATGTTGAACTATTAATCTGCTTAGTCCATCGACCTGTATCTGGACTACAGCTTTCCATACCCCTTCCATCCTTGTACATATCTAAATTTCCCACAAATAGTGAGATCAAACCTTCATCCACCACTTCCTCTGTCAGCTCATTCCTCATTCTCATTAGTGAAGAGCTTTCCCCTCACAATTCCCTCAAACACGTCACACTTTATACTTAACCCATGACCCTTAGTTTCACTCAACCTCACTGGAAAAAGCGGGCTTTCATTTACAGCATCTTTACCCCTCATAGCTGTGTATTTTGTTTTGAGATTAAGTGGACTTGCACCTGCTAACAAATATACATTTTACACCCATTCTTGCCTCTTGGCCTTAAAATTGACAGGCAAACCAACAACTTTTTTTTTTGAATTTATGAATCTGGACAAGCCCTCATTCAATCTATAGTCCAAGTTCATATCCAAAATGCAGAAAACCTGTGTAATATTCTCTGGGCAACAGCGGCAGGCCTTTCTCTCGCAATAGCAGAGCGATCTCACCAGTGATTATTTTTTTTTTAAAAGCAGTCTCCTCTCTCCATTGCAGAGCAATGTCTGTTGAAATTGTTAAACATTTACTAAAATTCAGAATGTGCAATAAGTATGATAGCTGTGAAAGTATCGCAAGATCATCAGAGGGTCATTTGGAAAGTGGTAAGAGGAGCATGCAAGAATAGATTCCGAAGGTGTAAGGATTAAGTGTTTGCGTTTGGTTAAATTCCCTGTGCAGGTTGCTCAGTACTTAGAACAAACAAGGGAATTTTCATCCAGCAGGTGTTCCCCATTACTGGTTATTTAACAGTGTCTGTAGTTATTGTATCAACTCTGTAATTTTATACAGCTTATTGCCTTTGAGGTAGGTAACACAGAATTGTGCCTGCAATTATATTTTGTTTTCGTTAAACAAAGGATTGCTTGACAGCTTTTACCTTTCCAGCAAGCTGCCAAATTTTGCTTTGTTCCTTCAGGGGGGAAAAAATTGACATATTGTCTTCACTTGTTTTAGTGGGAACTATTTTATACTTCATTTTAGTGACGATTATAGATGCACATAACCTCCTGATGTCCACGAGCCAGAGTATGTAGAGTCCCAATTTATACAGTGACAAGATAACACTTCGCAGAAGAACATCAGTCCTAATTTTTCTGTTGCTGTTGAGATGGCAGCAGCCCTGTTTGCAGTTTCCCAGAGAGTGTTGTCACTCCCATTTTGTCACTGCAGTGTGTGAGTTGCATTGGATTTCAAACAAATGCAAAAGTCAGAAGAGAACAGTTCCCACAATGAGATCTGCTGGTATGGCATCGCTGAAGTGGTGACTGGTAAACTATCAATACATTCCCTCTGTCTGCCTTAAACAAGATGAGATTTTAAAAAAATTTGAATTAGTTCTGCTAGTCAGAGGAGCTTTGGTGACAGTTAATTTTTTGATCCTTTGCAAATATCTTGACCTCAGGATCTACCTTGTCATGAACGTGCACCTCATTGACTGTCTGCACTGGATTTTATCAAACTTCAAAGTATCTATATGTCATCATATACTACCTTGAGATTCATTTTCTTGCAGGCATACATAGAACTGAGAAATACAACAGAATGAATGGAAAGCTGCCCACATAGACTGACAAGCAATCTATGTGCAAAAGAATTCAAACTGTGCAAATAAAAATACAAATAAGTAAATAAATAACTGTGAACATGAGTTGTAGAGTCCTCGAAAGTGAGTCCATAGGTTGTGCAATTAGTTCAGAGTTGAGGTGAGTGATGTTATCCACACTGGTTCAGGAGCCTGATGGTTGAAGGGTAGTAACTGTTCCTGAACCTGGTGTGTGAAGCCTAAGGCTCCTGTATCTCCTTCCCAATCGTGGCAGTGAGAAGAGAGCATGGTCTGGATGGTGAGGTTCTTGATGGATGTTAATTTCTTCCGGCAGCACTCTTGTAGAAGTGTTTGATAATGGGGAGAGCTCTTCCTATGAAGGACTGGGCTGTATCCAATTTTTTTTGTATGCTTTTCCATTTTTGGGAAAATTCTGTTAGTGTTTCACTTGTACCTCTGTACTGATGTGGTGAAATGATCTGTATGGATGGCATGCAAAGCAAAGTTTTTCACTGTATTTTGATACACGTGACTATATAAAAAAACAATTACTAATAGTTCTTCATACTATTTTTTTTTGCCATTAGTAAGTCATACCTGTCCATTTGGAATTTCCTCCTCTGCATCAATTCAGCCAGAATGAGCTGCTCTCTTCTCATCAGTGCATTTTGGTTTCAAGTTTTCAATGGTGGCTTAGTTTGTAGCACACTTGTCATTATGTCTTTACTTCATCCCTCCCCCTCCCGGTTTCACTTATCGCCTATGTCTCTCTCTCCCCTCTCCCACCTTTTAAATCTACTCTGCATCTTTTTTTTTCCCCAATCCTGCTGAAGGGTCTTGGCTTAAGACGTCGACTGTAGATTTTTCCGTAGATGCTGCCTGGCCTCCAGCATTTTGTGCATGTGCATGTCTGATGTTTATGCTTCATTCACTCAAGGGAAATGAGTTTAAAACCCAAGGCTGACACTCAGTACAGCACTGAGGGAGAACTCAGTAGTATCGTTTCTGATGAGCCTTTCAACTGAGGCCCTTTTCCTACTCCAGCGGATATAAGGTCTGTGGCATTACTTTAAGGAAGAGTTGAGCATCCTTTGTTCAGCATCACAGAAATTAAATCTTGTTAACACTCATTAGCACAATGCTGTTTGTGAGTGCTTGCTCCATTCACAATAACTGCATTTTCACATTCCCACTGTGAAGGTAAATCAAATTCATTGGTTATGAAGCTGTTTGGCCAATTTTGAAAAGGATCTTAAAGCTGATATAAAACAAAAACCCTTTTTCCTTTATTAACATGAAGCTTTTCAGTCTCCTCAGACCAAATGTGTGCTATCAATTCTAGATGCTTCAAGATGTGTGAAAACTAAACTGTTTTGAAGTCAGATGTTTGAATAACTGTTCAAAGCAACATTTTGCTAAATTCAAGAACTCATCTGCCTTATACTTTAAACTTATTTTCTGAACACCAGGTGGCAAGTGAGAAGTTTGTTATATTTGCATTCGAATCATGTACATATTGGGATGTGTGTACTTTGTGCTGTGGGGCGTGTATCTTTGTGAGCCTCACTGTGTCTGTGTTTAGAGCTATGTGTGAATGTGTAGGGCTGTAATGTGTCATCCAGCAGGCTGAGTCCCCTTGTGTTCCTTGCTCTTTGTCTATATGTGCATTTGGCTGATTGAGGAAGTGCATTGAAGACCTCAGACTGAGCACATATCCACAGTCTAGTCAATTCACAAATATTCTCCCCATTTGCTTCTGAGTCCTAGATTACTTGCAACAGGCATCTGAAGGCTTTGGAAAAACACCACCATGTTTCCACAAGTTGTTTATTTGAGCTACTCAGAATTTCTTGTGTTTGGCTCCTTTCCCTCTAATTACTTTTCTTTCCGATTACCTGTCTCAATGTCATTTAAACGTTATAATTGCACTTGTATCTTTTCAAATGGCAGAAGTGTGCTGGTAAGCAAGTTGGTCACTGTAAATAGTCTGTTGTATAGATGGGTGGCAGGAGAATTGGGGGCTGGGGAGCTAAGGAGAATGTGAGAGGAGCAATGGATTAGTGCAAGCGGTCGACGTGGACAAGGTAGGTTGAAGGGCATATTTTCATAACTATGACTGTGCCAATTAACTCTTGGACCACTGGACTAGAAGATCATAAGACATAGGAGCAGAATTTGGCCCATTGAGTTTGCTCACCATTCTGCCATGACTGATATATTATCCCTACCAACCCCATTCTCCTGTCTTCTCCCCATGACCCTTGACATCCTTATGAACCATGACTTGCATATGAAGGCTGAAGGGCCCATTTTCATAATTTTATGACTGTGTGCCCGCTCACTCCTGGGACACTAGATCCTTACCACACAAAATGGAGAAGGGGCATTCAGGATGTTATTGGAAACATTGTCTATGCTTTGAGTTCCTGTGTAAGTGGCAGAGGGAACATGGCAGCTCACTACCACCAGCCTATTCCATCAGCTATCTCCAACCCCATGGTGGAACAATGGAACAGTGGAAGAATATGTGATCAAGAATCACAGATTCCCACATTGGCCTCATTAGTCACCTCAGAAACTAAAAGTAGAGCTAACAAGTTGACCTTGATGTTGTGGTATTGCTGTAAGAAGAAACATTTGTAAGGCAGGTGTGTGTCTCTTGATTAAATTCAACTGAATTACAGAAGCAATGTTGACCTTCCATTCTGAAGAAGCACACAGCTGCACAATGACTCCTCCATCAAGTATTTGTGCGTTGAAACAGAGGAGGATAGGTTTTCTCATCCTCCCCCAGATCGTATTGGACACTGCTGAGATAAGAGAGTGTTTGGATACCTTTGAGGAGGTGGTCCCACCTGTGGATATGTGTCATTGGGAAACAATTCATTTTTGCTTGTAGAATGAATCCAAGCTTATTGTGAACAGTTTTGGGGCCCTTTCTTTAGAAAGGATATGCTGACATTGGAGAGGATCCAGAGGAGGTTTACGATAGTGATCCTGGCAATGATAGGGTTAGTGTATGAGGATGTTTGAAGGTTCTGGGCCTGTAGACATGGAGTTTAGAGTAATGAGGGGAGAATCTCAACACATATTGAGGGGCCTTGATGGTGAACATGGAGAGAATGTTTCCTTTTGTGGAAGAAAAAAGTCTAGGACCAGAGGCCATAGCCTTGGAACAGAAGGACATCTCTTTAGAACGGAAGTGAGGAAGAACTTTTTAGCCAGACGGTGGTAATCGGTGGAATTTATTGCTACAGACAGCTGCAGAGGCCAATTAAAGTGGAGGTTGATGGGTTCTTAATCAGTAAGGGTGTCAAAGGTTCTAGGGAGAAAGCAGATGAATGGGCTTGAGAGGGATAATAAATCGGCCATGGTGGTGGGGACTTGATGGGCTGAAAGACTGACTCCTGCTGGTGTGTATTGTGGTCTTATTTCATCATCTGATAAGATAATGATTTTGCCCTGAGATTAAATGGTTTGCTCTTACTGATAAATAATCCATTTTACACCCATTCCTACTTCCTGGCCTTGAAATTGGTTGGGCAAATGGCCAGCTCCATTTGAGCATTTCTCAGTCTCGGTAAGATGGTGTCACTCACTCAGGAGAAGTGGCTCTTTTAAACTTAAGTTGCCTTCAGAACTGCTAAAGGCTTAATTTAAAATGATTTGTGCTATACTTTAATTGCAGTGGAGTTTGAAAATTATATAATTGTATGGGAAAAACCATCTCCGCAAATAATACATAGTGCAGCTTTGATCATTTTACTTCCCACACTGTTCGAGGTATAATTATTACCATTCAGTTCTAAGGTTAGTGTTTCCTTCACTCTTTGCATTTGTTGCATGTAATTGCCACTTTATGTCATTAATTGTGTGAACTTATTCATGGCTTTCCCTTGCATGTATTCTTTTATTGCTGTTTTAATCAACTTGTCTAAACACTGGCCCCTGGCTGAATATTGTTTGGGCCAATCAGGCAGGATTAGGTTAGATACACACACTTCTTGGAAGTAGTGCTGTGCTCTTGATTTTTTTTGTAGTGAAAGCTGATCTTATCTACATCTGCAGCAGCAGTAAGAACTTTAGTTGGGAATTTATCTGGTCATCTGCACTTTGTGTTGCTCTGCCAATTGCCTGTGATCTGGCGTAAGTAGGTCATAAGGGCAATTAAGCTTTGGTGTGCAGGGTTAGCAGTAATTCACTGTGTGGATGAGTCATTTTCTGGACTTAATCAAAAATGCACTAAGTGGCCACTTTAATTAGGTACCTTCATACCGAATAAAGCGTCCACTGAGTGTATCTTCATGGTGTTTGGCTGCTGTAGCCCGTCCACTTCAAGGTTCAATGCGTTGTGTGTTCAGAGATGCTCTTCTGCACACCACTGTTGTAACACGTGGTTATTTGAGTTGCTGTTACCCTCCTTTCAACTCGAAGCAGTCTGGACATTCTCTTCTTTCTTCTCCCATTAACAAAGTGTTTTTGCCCACAGAACTGCCACTCACTGGATCTCTCTTACTATCTTTCCTTTCAGTTAGTCCTGACGAAGGGTCTCGGCCCAAAACGTCGACAGCGCTTCTCCCTATAGATGCTGCCTGGCCTGCTGTGTTCCGCCAGCATTTTGTGTGTGTTGCTTGAACTTCCAGCATCTGCAAATTTTCTCGTACTCGCTGGATTTTTTGTTCTGTTTTGTTTTTCACACCATTCTCTGTAAACTATGGAGACTGTGTGAAATTCCCAGGAGAACAGCAGTTTCTGAGACTCAAACCACCTCGTCTGGCACCAACGATCATTCCATGGTCAAAGTCACTTGGATCACATTTCTTCTCCATTCTGATGTTTGGTCTGAACAACAACTGAACCTCTTGACCATGTGTGAATGCTTTTATGCATTGAGTTGCTGCCATGTGATTGGCTGATTAGATATTTTCATTAACAAGCCGGTGTACCTAATAAAATGGCCACCAAGTGTATCTTGTGCATGGTAGTGTATTATAGTGGGAAAGCTGTAGATGTTAAAGAATTACATAAATTATTTACAACCAGCCCATGTCATGCTCCATTCTCACTCCTCCATCTATTCTTATTAGCATAAACTACCTTCCCATTACATAGATCTGTAATAATCTCAACATTTTTTTGTGAAAATAACCTTGACAGGGAGTGCCACGTTCTGACATATTTCTTCTGAATTCCTTATTGCACAAGTTCATTGCTCTGTGGGTGACAACATACTTCCTTGTCACAGTCCCAGGTGGTTTGCTACCGATCCTTAAGACTGTGATTTTGGTCCTGGAACAGGCACACCTAGAGTCTGGATCTCCTGCGGTTGGGAACGTCCTCCTTGCACCTAGTCCAAGTATGCTGTCACATGTGAGAGGAAGCTTAGTCTTGGTTTGATGGTGGTTTGTCTCCAGACTTTGTAGCTTTGACCAGTTGGAAACGAGAGAGACTGAATGCCAGAGGTGAAATGAGGGTGATTACTGTTGATATCGGGGCAGTATTTGAGAGCGTGATTTCAAAAGAACTATTTGAATTCACTGGGAATTAGTGAGAAAATTCACTACTTCACAGAAACCAGCCTCCCCTCTATGAACTCTGTCTATACTTCTCACTGCCTCAGTACAGCAGCCAGCATAATCAAAGACTCTTCCCACACCGGACATACTCTCATCTTGCAGAAAATACTGAAGCCTGAAATCAGCTGCCACCAGGCTGAAGGACAGCTTCTGTCCCACTGTTATCACACTCTTAAACAGAGCTTTTGGTAAAATCAGGTGAACTCTTAACCTCACAGTCTTCCTTGTTATGATCTTGGCACTTTATTGTTTACTTACACTGCACTTTCTCAGTAGCTTTTCCACTTTATTCTGCATTGCAATTGTTTTGCCTTGTTCTACCTCATAGTACTGTGTAATGCTTTGATCTGTACAGGCAGTATTCAAGACCAAATTTTCACCGTATCTCAGCACATGTGACATTAAACTGATAACCAATATCAGCAGGGTTATCACGAGGAAATCTGCAGATGCTGGAAATTCAAACAACAACATACACAAAATGCTGGTAGAACACAGCAGGCCAGGCAGCCTCTATAGGGAGAAAGGCCCGAGGCCTGAAACGTCGACAGCGCTTCTCCCTATAGATGCTGCCTAGCCTGCTGTGTTACACCAGTACTTTGTGTGTTGTCAGCAGGGTTATAATTGGCATAACGCAAGATGGCTTGGAACCAAGGAAATTGCTGTATGGGGAGTGACTTCAACTCAGTTTATCAGTTGGTCATCTTTAGTTGCTTCAGTGGGACCTCTCGGTCAGAAAATAGGATATTGGCTGGTAATTGTGTAATGTTCAGTCCCACCTCAACAGGTAGTGGAGCTGTCTGAGTTGGAATGCAGTGTGTGGTGAGAAATACTTGAACATGGGTTAGTAAGTGAAGAGTAATAATCTCACCTCAGACAGACAGACAGACAGACAGACAGCCATACTTTATTGATCCCGAGGGAAATTGGGTTTTGTTACAACCAAGAATAGTGAAGAAATATAGCAATATAAAACCATAAATAATTAAATAATAATGTAAATTATGCCAAGTGGAAATTAGTCCAGGACCAGCCTATTGGCTCCTGGACTAATTTCCACTTGGCATAATTTATGAGCAAGTTATGAGCAATGACGGATTCTGCCCTGAGAAACGCCTCACATTTCCCTGACCCCAGCTCGATCGCCAAGGCCAGTAAAACCATTGACTAGGGACATAAGTGAATTAGTTCCAATATCTGAGCAGAGCTTTGGTGATTTGTAGAAAAGTACTTGCTTCCTGATTCTCTGAAATCTTTCCACCATCATGCCTTGATGTTTATACAGATGCCGGAATGTGATACAATGTCTTTTATTTGCCTGGATAAGGGCAAGTCCATACGCATTGCAGAAGCTCAAAACCATTTTGATTGAAGCAGCTGATGGTTCGCTCTCTTTTTGCCTCCCACTACAGTCACTACCCCCACCACTGGCTCTTTGGCATTTCCTGATTGTTTATTCATTCAACAGATGATGGTTGATCTTGTACCTCAGCGCCACCTTCTCGCACTAGTCTGACATTCCATGATTTCCCCACCCATAACTTAAAAAAAAATCTGCCTTGAATATGCTGTGCCTCCATGGCTCTCTTCAGTGAAGATGATCAAAAGTGCATTATCTTCTGGGTCATAGTTTCACTGGATCTTAGTTGTAATGGCTGACTCATTATTTTCATACTGTGATCCTAGTTCTAACACACTAACTTTGGGGGGGGGGGTGGTGTGCAGGGTGGAACTATAGTTCTTACCCACCCGCCAACCCCAGTAACAATTTTGTTCTTTCAATTGTATTGTCTCTCTTTCGTTCAAACTTTAGAGAGTACAGGATCAGAATCTCCTCATGTGGCAGTCTTGCCCTTCCCAGGAATTAATCAGGTAGACTTTCAGTACAGTCCCTTGGTCGCAAACCAGGCACAGGCAAACTCTTCCAGATGTGCTTTCACTAACTGCCAAGTAATTAGAGAAAGAAGTCTATACTCTTCTAGTCAAGCCCTCTTCAAGTAGCTTATTGTAGCTGCCCATTAACTTCAGTGACTTAAAGTACAAGTACCTTGGGACCTCTGAACATGTACATCTTTCACTCTCTTTACCTTTCTATTTGTTTGTGACCAAAGTGGCTGATCTCACATTTTCTGCTTGACTGATATTTCACCTGCCTGGTAACTGCCCAGTCATTTACCTTGTCTGGAATACATTCCACTTCATCCCTACATCTAGATCATTGACGTAGATTGTGTCAGCAGCACCCTAAAGACAGCGGGGAGTAGGAGTATGGCATTTGGCCCTTTGTGGCTGTTCTGCCATTTATTAAGTTCACGCGTGATCATGCCTATCAGTAAGTACCCCACATAAAATGCTGGTGGAACGCAGCAGGCCAGGCAGCATCTATAGGAAGAAGTACAGTCAACATTTCGCGCCGAGACCCTTTGTCAGGACTAACGGAAAAAAGAGATACAGTAGTAAGAGATTTGAAAGGGGGAGGGGAGACCCAAAATGATAGGAGAAGACAGGAGGAGGAGGAGGGATGAAGCTAAGAGCTGAGAAGTTGATTGTCAAAAGGGATATAAGGCTGGAGAAGGGGGAGTATCATAGGATGGAAGGCCTCGGAAGAAAGAAAGGGGGAGGGGAGCACCAGAGGAAAATGGAGATCAGACAAGGAGTTATTGTGAGAGGGAAAGAGAGACAGAAAAAAAAGGGATGGGTTAAGAAGGGGAGGAGGGGCATTAATGGAAGATAGAGAAATCAATGTTCATGCTGTCAGGTTGGAGGCTACCCAGGCAGAATATAAGGTGTTGTTCTTCCAACCTAAGTGTGGCTTCATCTTGAGAGTAGAGGAGGCCATGGATTGACGTATTCGAATGGGAATGTACCCTAACTAAGTACCCCAACTGCTTTCTGTGGTAGAGAACTTCACAGGTTCATCGCACTGAATGAAAAAATCTCTTCTCATTTTAATCCCACATGGGTTACCCCTTATCCATGGCCTCTGTCCCATGGTTCTAGATTCCCCCACTATCAGGAACTTTCTTTCAGCATCTAGTCTGTCCAGTTCCATTAGAATTTGGTATTTCCATGATATCACCTATCATTCTTCTAAACTTGAGTTAATAAAATGCTTATTGACCCAATCCCGCTTCATAATTCAGTCTTACCGTCATCCCAAGTTTCATTCTGGTGGACCTTTATTGCACTTGCTCCATAGAGACTATAAACAAAGGCCTTCCCAGAAATGCTGGCACCCTGTGACTGAATGGGGAGAAATATCCTTGCCTGATGAATTTGGCCTTTAAAAAGAAATAAAAGCAACACATTTAAATCATTCTAAATCATGCATTAACATTTTTTCTATAGATTATTCCCTAATTTAAAAAAAAAATCTAGACAGTTGAATGAGCATTTGAAAGATTAACACTGTGGTATAGCCAAAAGAGGTTTAATATTGATATCAGGTGTATCCATTTGTAACCTTAGTGTGTTAAAAGTAAAATTTCTTGCAATAATACAAGTGAACCAATTTATGTTCAATTCCCAGCTTTATTTGCTGGCTAATTTTCCTCAAGATTTTAATGTCCCTTGGAGCCTTTTTCCAATTAAAATTCAATCTGTTTCAAATACCACTGCTCCTAAATTGTGAAGCATTTCACATCTGATGTCCAGATTTTTTTGTGGGAATGAACGTGCTGAGTTGTCTTTATTCTAATGCCAAATGCATTCTTATTGAAAGCAAATTCACTTCAGTCTGTGAGCTTGGGTTGTGTGGAGCTCTGGTGCCTTTATTATTTGCTACACCTGGTGCTGAACTTCCCCAATGGCCTATCGATCTGGTTACCAAGTCTGGTTGTTTGGTTTCTGGAGGTTTCACACCAGTTGGACATTTTCCCCTCAGCTGTGGTACTCCTGTAGCAGACAAACCAAATTGTTCATAGAATGATAAGAAGCACACAATTTTCATCAACCCCATCTAAAATCTCTTAAATAGCTGGGACAACACTGAGCGCAACTTACCTTTTAATTCCTGGAGTCTCCAGAATTATTCATGGTTGGCAATCCTAGACGTCAGAACAATGTAGCTACAGTACCAACAGGTCATTTTCCTAGCATGATGCCCATTACAAGAAGGCAGTTAATTATTGAGAGATTTGGATTAAAAACACAGTTGATCTGGATCATTCAGTGCTCCTTGTTACCTGTGTTCTACCTTACAGGAATTCGTGCTTTGGTAGCACTTCACATTTAAAGCTTTCATCCGTGATTTTTAAAGGAAGGGAGGAGGAGAGAGGTGGAGGAGGGGTAAACATTTCCTCTCTCAGCCTTATCTCCAACCCTAAAGCTCTTTGTATTCATCCATTTCTGGCCTCTCACATATCCCCAATTTTGCTGTCATCTTTATCAGAAGCCACTGGGCGCAAACTGCAGATGTCACCAAACCTCACTGCCTCTTTGCTCTCCTCATTTCAATCCACCTCTTAAATCTTTTGATATTCTATCAGATTTCTTTCCAATGCACATTTTGTCTGATCACACTCCTGTGAATGTCCTTCAAGGTGTTTTACAGGACACATGGTATACAAGTGCACATTATTGTTTGCCATTCAGAGTTGATAAAATTATGCACAAGGGCCATAAGTTTCTACTGGAAAGCCAGCCTTGTAAATGAAGCGGTGAGAAAAATAAGTCCATCAAGGATGCACTGTGTACATAATTTTAGATTGCCACACTTCTGTTCTTAGAGATGTCTGCCAAGAAGGAGAGGCACCTTTCATAATCTTGGAGGATAGATAAGCCATGAGGTAGTTTGGAAGTTGAGGCAACATAGCAGATTGTGTACCTATTATCCAAGATTTAGTATAGATTTCTAATATCTGTTTTTCAAAAGCTACATGCAGACAGGTCATTAGTAAACTAATTGACTAAGAGATGTGTCTTTCTTTGATATTTTTTTGTGTGAATTGGTGCAATTCAAATTGCTTTAAGCTGCTTACTGTGCTTCATATAATTTCCAACTGTGTGGGTGGTATGTCAGCAGGTGTTTGCATCTCTGGCCAGCAGTTATAAAAGTGTGAAGTCAGTTAAGGTTTCAGACCATGTGTATTTACTGACTCATTAGTTATGATCCATTTCTCCTCATAACTGGATCAGCAATGACACCAGTCTTGACAATCTATGTATGGCTATGTTTATTTGTGTTAAAAAAAAATGTCAGTTTTGGAGAATATTAGAGTATTTATAAAAATAAAAGTATCTTGAAAATCTAACAAGGAACTCAGAAAATTATTTGGAGTTTGGTGGGAATTGGGAGCTTGCCACTACAGGATGTGGTTGCGATGATTAGTGTAGATGAATTTAAGAGGAATCTAGTCAAAGGAGAAAGGAACAGAAGGAAATGTAGGTGAAAAGAGCAAAGAAAAATTTTCAAGGACCCTAAATGGTAGCTTAGACCAGTTGGACAATGGACTCTTTCTATGCTAGGCAGGAATTCATTGTGAGTAGGAAAATCACTGCCTCACCACCCACCTTGTATTACTCCACACTGAGGAGTAAACTCCAACAGGATTTATCAGTATTCAGTCCAACCATACACTGTGATTATGCTGGAAGATCATCAGCTCAGTGAAGGACACCCTTTGGCCTGCCTGAAACCAGTTGGTGTTTCAGCTAAGTGAGATGCCCGTAAGGAGATGCTGCATACTGGCACATTGCAGGCTACAGGGGGTAAGTTCTAAGAGATGCACCGAAGCTTGGTGCAGCCAACACAAAGGCTCTGTGTAGAAGGACCATCGATTCAGCTCCTTCCACTACCACACATTGAAGGGCTGAGTCGGGCAGAGAAACCCCTCAAACACTGAAATAGTGTATCAGCCCAGGGCCTCACATGAGTAACAGTGGTTCGATGGTTTTTTAAAAAAAGATTAACGCTACTGAAAGTATTGACTGTGAATCTAAAAGCTTTGCACTGTGTTTATTCTTTTGTGTACATACTACATTCTTCCTATATTAATGTACGGCTGCGAGTCAAGGGCCATCACAAATGAAATAGAAAAAAGAATCAATGCGGCAGAGATGTGGTTCCTCAGAAGAATGCTTTGCATATCATGTACGGACAGGATAACCAACGAAGAAGTTCCACAGAGAATGAAAACAAAATGTACATTACTTTAAAAACAAAATCAGAAAACAGCAATCAGAATTCTTTGGATGCTTCATGTGAAGAGAGACATTGGAACATTTAGTTACAACTGGAAAGCTGGCAGGGAAAAGAAGCAGAGGCAGGCAGAGAATGAAAATGATAGATGGATTAACATCACGGTTAGAAACAGGGGAGGCAAAAACTACAACTCGGAGGTTCAGGGACCGTGATGGATGGAGAGACGTGATCGCCCACGCCAAACGGCAAGGCACCTGAAGAATATACTAATCATTACGAATAAAATTTATTTAAAAAAATATCCCCCCCCCCCCCCATTTCCTAACAGACAGATTGGGTTAAAGTTGTCTGTCTGAAAGACTGCAAGCAGAATTAACCTGGCTTCAAAAAAAGTGGAACTTTTGTTACTGCCAAATGCTCAGATTTTGAGTAAAAGTGAGTAAGTGCATGAGTAAGAGTGCGTGCATGTGAGAGAGAGAAAGGATGATTGCGGGAGAGCAAAACCAGTGATAAAGTAGGGAGACCCAGAAGGTGCCGTGTACTTGTGAATAAGTGCACTTAATAGGCATTTTCAAAGTGATAACAAGCTGAATGGACCAGGATCATGTTAACCTCTTGCTATTTCCTAATTGATGCAGTACCAACAGGACTCTTTTAACAGGCATTTTAAATCTGTGCATTTTAAAATATTGACTGCTTTGTTGCTTTTTGAAGATGTAAATCTGGCCTGAGATACTCCCACAGTCAAACTGATGAGAAACAGGGGACATTTCAATGTAAATTAGAGAGTGGAATTTGACACTTGGTACAAGACAGTGAGATTTGTGATCTACAAAAGCCCACAGATGCTGGGGCATAACAACTGAAGAAAAACTGAGTTTAAAACCCATCCTAAAGTTTCTGGCATTTGATTATATAAACATCTGGAGATTAAATTATTGCACCATTTGCATCAAAAGCACTGTTACTGACATCCAAACGTGACGTTTTGTACTTAATTTATACATTAATTTAACTTTACCACAGAATGGAGTAATCTTGAGCAAGTCAGTGACAAGCTTAGGACATAACTGGAGATAACTGCATGCCAAAGAAGCCCAAGAAAGTTATCCCTGTACAGTATTGCAGTTGAATAGTTTATACCTGCTGGCAGATCTCAGTACCACAGAGGAAATAAACTGTTCTCCAGATGGGCCAATATTTGGAGCAGGATCCATGAAAGGAATATTACCTCTGTTGCAAAGCAGCGCGTTCAAATTCTACAACAATACTTAATAGAATCAGGCGACGTTAAAGTTTACTGTCGCAAAGATGAATAGAATACATGCGCTAGCTCTGTCCATATTCAGTTTTTTGTTTTTGCTCTATCCAAGCTAATCATTAATGCAGATATATTTGCCGTCTCCTTTTGTCTTGTTGAATTTGAGGAAGAGGTTATTTGCTTGGCACCAGGCCTCCAGCTCTTCTATCTCCTCTCTGTAGTCGATCTCGTCATTGTTGGTGATGTTCCCCGATGACACAACACTGGCGGGGCTCATCACCAACAACAATAAGATGGCCTACAGAGAGGAAGTGGAAGAGCTCGAGGCCTGGTGCCAGGCAATTAACTTCTTCCTCAATGTCAACAAGACAAAGGAGATGGCTATCGACTTAAAGAAAGACTCACACCACTCACAATTCAATTCATATTGCTGGCACAACAGTGGAAACTACGTGTGGTTTTAAAATCATGGAAGTACACATCTAGCACAATCTCTCATGGTCCCAGAACATATCCCCCACAGTTAAGAAAAGTCACCAACACCTCTACTTTCTGAGGGGGCTGAAGAGAGTTGGTCTAATCACACCAATACTCATGACCTTCTACAGATGCCCAGTGGAGAACATTGTAACATGCTACATCATTATCTGTTAAGGAAACTGCACTGTGGCAGACAGGAGGGCTTTTTTATGCTTGGTGTTTTTTTATATATATGCTGTATCAGATCCAGAGTAATAATCCTTTCCTTTTCCTGTACATTTGTGTACTGAAGTATGGCAACAAACAATCTTGAATCTTGAATTTCAACCCCCGTAGCCCCAGCAATGAATTCCACAGACTTGCAGATCTTTTTAGGTGAAAGTTTATCGTCTAAATTCCTGCAGCAATCACAGCACCCTACCAGCCAATGCGGCACTTCCATAGGGGAGAGATTGTAATTACAGCTTGTCACATATTAATCAGTTTTTATTATAAGTGCGCATGAGAATTTGCAGTGAGCAGAATTTAATGTTTTATAATCTGCAGAGCAAAATAATTATTCTTTCCAAGTCTGTGTGATTACCATGAGAGGTATCATTATTTCTTGTAGTTCATTTTGTCCATGAATAGATCTCATTAAATTTCACACTGATACCACTCTTACATAAATGACACTACTTTAACCGGCACGTGTGAAAATTGAGTTGACTGTTTACTAGCCTGAGGCAGTCTCTTTGTATCTTACTCAATTCAAATTAATATTCTACATTTTCCTTTTCCATTTTTACTGAACACTCATACCTCCCACAGGATCGCCTTTCAAATGCCCCTTGTCTAACTTTATCCAGTAAAGGAAATCTCTTAAATAGATGCTCAAGGGTGGCTTTAAGCCAATTTGCATGAATTGGGAATGTGGCTGAATTGGAAACAAAGCCCGCGAGCTGGTTCTTACAGTAGATGCTTTCATGCAACATGTGGAAGGCAGCTCCACATTGTCATCTAAGCTAGCACAGATAGCAACGTGGTGAAGTAACCAGCTTAGTATCCTATATTATTTAAATACTTGGCCACTTTTAAAAGTAGGATCCTGGAGAGATTCCAAGCCCTGCTTCTATATGCTACCAAGTTTGACAGTCAATTTGTCTCTCTTACTGAGTCGGGGAGGAGATATGGGCACCATTAACTTTCAGTTCTGGACAAGGGTGTTGTAAACACTAACGCTATGCTTCTGTGGAATTTCTTTGCACAATTCTCCCTAATAAATCAACTGGAAGACAAGAAAAGCATGTGTGACATCTTCTGCACATGATGTTGTGCAATGTCAGAATCACTCAGCATAAGTTTAATACTTTCACAACAACCCATATGGATTTGCACTTGCATTATATAAAAAAATGAGAAATTGATTGTAATTGTAACAGTACAGTTCTACATGCCTGTGTTGTTTAAATGTCGATTTGGGAGTTGGGGGGTGGGGGGGAGAATGCAGTTTATGAAGGATAATTGCAGTAAAACATTTGTCATGATCCAACATTTATTATTGTCATAGGTACCACAGTGAAAAGCAGTGGAAAAACCTGTTTTGCATATTGTTAATAAGACCAAACAAAATCCAGAATAAACTGGAACAGCTGCGATTCAGGAATAGTTTTTTCTAATCTGCCATCCAATTTAATTTATTTAATCATATATATCCTGTAATTCAGTTTTTTCTCTACTATTTTGTATTATACTGCTGCCACGCAAAGTCAACAGATTTCACGACATATGCCAGTGATATTAAACTTGTTTTTGATTCTGAAATTCAAGTCAAGTCAAATTTTATTGTCATTTCGGCCATAACTGCTGGTACAGTACATAGTAAAAATGAGACAATGTTTTTCAGGACCATGGTGTTACATGACACAGTACAAAAAACTAGACTGAACTATATAATAAAAAAAAACCACAGAGAAAGCTACACTAGACTACAGACCTACACTGGACTGCATGAAGTACACAAAAACAGTGCAGGCATTATAATAAATAATAAACAGGACAATAGGGCAAGCTGTCAGTCCAGGCTTCAGGTATTGAGGAGTCTGATAGCCTGGGGGAAGAAACTGTTACATAGTCTGGTTGTGAGAGCCCGAATGCTTCGGAGCCTTTTCCCAGACAGCAGGAGGGAGAAGAGATTGTATGAGGGGTGCATTGGGTCCTTCTTAATGCTGTTTCATTTGCAGATGCAGTGTGTAGTGTAAATGTCCATGATGGCAGGAAGAGAGACCTTACTGATCTTCTCAGCTGACCTCACTATCCACTGCAGGGTCTTGTGATCCAAGATGGTGCAATTTCCAAACCAGGCAGTGATGCAGAACTCAGCAAGTCAGGCGGCATCTATGGACAGGTGTAAACAGTCAACATTTCAGGCCAAGACCATTCATCAGGACACACGAAGGTCTTGTGTATTGTACCAGGTCTTACTGTTCTAGAGAACTATTTACTAGTCTTGTTATAGTGGGTTAGAAGCTGTCCTTGAAACTGGTGGTACGTGCTTTTTGTATCTTCCGCTCAGTGGAGGAGGAGAGAAGAGAGAAAGTCCGTGGTGGGTGGGATCATCGACTGTTACACTGAGGCAGCGAGCAAGCATTCTACAAGTTGAACAAAGTCCACCTTTAAAGAGAGAAGAGCCTAAGCAGACCCTCAGATTGCTCTTAGTTATCTAACCCCAGAGAACCATGTTACCCTTCAAATATTTATAATGAAAGAGGGCTGAGTTTGCAGGCATCCTCTAAGCTCTAATGCATGGAAAATAGATTGTGTGGTGCTGTTCTTCCCGGACGAAAGGTGATTTTTGTTTCTAGACTGCAGTCAGGAAGGAGGAGAAGATTGCCGCCTTCAGTGGCACCTCTCTCATCGTTCATTGCAGTTTCTGTGTCGGTTGGGTACTACTCTGTGAATTGCTAGTTTGGAGCATTGTTGGGAGAAATGAATCCACATGCTGATGCCCTTCCCTAGACAGCATATCCTGACCAAACACAGCAGTATGATTTAAAGTAAGCTCCCACCCTATGATGGGATAGTGATTCACCTGTTTTCTGCAGCTACACTCCAACTACCCCCCACCATCTGATCTCATAACTCTCACCTACTGGACCCCAATTGTATGACCCCCTCCCCTCCCCTTACCTAACCTCTGATTACAAACCCTAACTGGTTTAAAGACTCCTTCCTGGATTCATATTCCTCCACAACCTGCTCTCGTTCCCTCAGTCCATTTGAATTATTGACCTCCTCATTAACTTCGTGATCTTCCACTTCACCCCTGACCCCCCCTTCACCAACTATCCCCATGATTCACTGATCCCAACCCCACTAATCTGCCACCAGATTGGCAATTTACTCTGTTTGCCCCCTCCCCACCTTATCCAGCTGGCAGTAGTATACCTTATCTACCATTACGGGTTTTGCCAGCCACTTATTACAGAGTTGTATTGCAAGGAAACATGCCCTTCAGTCCACTGAGTCAACACCAACCATCATCTCCTTTTATTCTCTCCTCATTCCCATCAGCTCCCTCCAATTCTACCACCCACCTGCACACTATTGGCAATTTACAGGTAGACAGCTAATCTACCAATGTGCACGTCTTTGGGATGTGAGAGGTCTCCATATGGTCCCCATGACATCCAGCTCTCTAATTAATGAGCAGCCTCTTAAAGGAGCATTTCAGTAGTAGAGATGTTTTACGTGAGGACCTTCAGAATCTCTTAACAAAAGAGTTTCTACAGAGGCAGGAAATCCAGAGTAACTAAAAGGCTGAAGGCCCAAACCATTGTCCGTTCAGCCCCCTCCATGGATGCTGCCTGACCTGCTGAGTTCCTCCAGAATTTTGTGTGCATTGTACAGAATCTCTGTCCACTGTTCCTCTAATTCTATTCTGTAGGTCACAGATCTTAAACAGATTCTGCAGTGTACTCCGTCTTTAGTTATTATGCTAAATAACAAATCTACTAACAAATTTAATGGACTAAATGGTTCTGTTTGAAATGTGGCATTTTGGGATGCCTGGCTTGTTTTACATATAACCTCTAACTTAGTCCCAGTTTTTCATTATTTTTGAGGAATTAAAGGCCCTTCAGTGTTTCAGGTCACAGTAACCAAGAAGATGTAGTCACAGTCTGTGGATTGATGTGCTGAGTTTGTATAACAGTTGTATTATTTATGCAACTGGCAACAGATTCCCATGCAGGCAAAAATCTTCCATATTAAGAAAGAGATAGTGGAAAAGTTGGGCATGGAATATATGCCCTAATCCTGTTTTTGAATGCAACACTGTGAGCACATCAATTCAAGACAACTTGTCCCATTGGCCAATCGTTGCAAGTCAAAAGCCAGATATGAAATATAGCCAGTGGAAAGCTGAAGTAAAAATGCAGGACATTCTGTGGAAAGAAAGACAAAGCTAATCTTTCAGTTCTTCCTTACGAAAAGTTACTGAGCTGAAATGTTTGCTGTTTCTCTCTCCACAGATGCTGTGTGATCTGCTAGGTATCCCAAGCAATTTTTGTGCTTATCTTGCTTGCTATCTTAGATTTTGAACAAACTTCTATAGATGTGTGTTGACTGGCTGCAACAAGGTCTAGTTTGGAAACACCAATGCATTTGAATGGAAAATTCTACAAAAAGGTAGTGATTTTGGCCCAGTACATCACAGGTAAAACCCTCCCAACCTCTGGGCACGTGTACATGAAACACTGTCATAGGAAAGTAGCATCAGAGATCCTCACTACCATCATTGTCATCAGAGATTTTCACAACCCAGGCCATGCTCTTGCTGCTGTCATCAGGTAGAAGGTCCAAGAGCCTCAGGACTCACACCACCAGGTTCATGAACAGTTAGTACCCCTCATCCATCAGGCGTTCTTGAACAAAAGGGAATTGCTGCACTCACTTTAAGGACTCTTTATCTTGTTATTCCATTTTCTCATTATTTATTGCTATTTGCATTTGGACAGTTTGTTGTCTTCGGGTTATAGTTTCTTGTCTTCTTGTTATAGTTACTATTCTACAGATTTGCTGAGTATGCCCATAGAAAAAAAACTCTTTGGGTTGTATGTGGTGATATGGACTCTGATAATAAAATTTAGTTTGAAATTTGAACTTTGAACAGAGTTTGATTGGGAAGCACTTTGTTTGCATTAAACATCAGATTTAAACCTCATGCTGTAGCAGTGTGCTACACACAGTGCTAAAATAATGACACGGAGTCGGTAAACTGCAATTAAAGATGATTTTATTCGAACGTCACAGCCTTGCTTTAAAGCCTCCCTCATCTCGCCCTCCCCGGGCGAGGATGCTCTAAGGGACACGTACTCACAAACCCCCGCAGGCTTTTTCCCTTTGTTGCGGACCTGGCCTTTATGCCGGCGCGCTGGCTCTTTGTGAGCCGGTTCGAGTGCGCTAGGAAGTGGGTCGCCACAATGCCATACTTGCAATATTTGCCCCAGTAACGTATTTAGCTTCATTTTAGAGTGGAACTCCTGACCAATTTGCTTTCTGAAATCCAATCCCAAATTCTCTGAACTGCGGCCAACAAGAGCACTCTTCCCTTTGTGTTGGTTTCAATCAACCAACCAAGGGTTAACCCTGGGATGTAAAATCTTGGGATTCATTACCACTGGGGATGGTTGATTTATTGGTAAGTTATCACTAATCCAATATTTAAGCTTCCATCATTTTTGGTGCAATAAGGTATTACACCTTCATTTCAACATTCAGTGTAAATTTATTATCAAATTATGTACAATCTGTGTCACCACATATTACCTTGAGATGTATTTCTAGGAAAGTAAAGTAATGCTTAGTTTTTCATAATTTCTATTGTATCAAAGACTAACAATTTTGCAAAGAAGACAAATCGTGCAAATAATAAAAAAAAAGTAATTAAATAATACTGAGAACATGAGTTATAGTATCCTTGAAAGTGAGTCTAGAGTTTGGGGAGTCAGTTCAGCATTGAGGTGAGGGAAGTTATACACATGGGTTCAGGAGCCTGTTGTTTACATTAAACACTCTAATTTTATCTTGTCATTGCTGCAGATCTTATTAAATCATGTATAGATCAAGTAAAGTTAGAGGACTAAGATAATTAGCTATTGACTAGTTCAGTTATTATGGGAAACAAGTGTGATTTAGATTCCCTATTGGACTGTCATCCATTGTTGGAATTTTAATTGGAGCCAAGAGAGGAGAAGGCCTTCTGCGGTATCAGAATTCCAAATCCTTAACCCTTGGCGATAAAGGGAATGGGATTTAATACGTAATGAGAACAGACTTTGAATTTGTGCAGCTCACTGAATATTGAGATGTGCACACTCATCATTTTAGTAACACAAGGACGAAGCGATGTCAGACGAAAGGGCCAATGGCAGGTTTTTTTTGTAATGGATGAGTTTTCTGGTTGGTTATATACACATTGGAATACTATAACTGTTCTTTTGTATACTTGTCATTTCCAGTGGAAGTACGTGGTTGTATGTGGATTTGGGAGGTGACAGCAAAACAATAGGGAGGGTCACTTTTCAGAAATGGGAGATCAGCACTGTACAAGATTACTTTGTCACTAAAGGAAACATCCTCTGTCAACCAGATTTCATTTGAACTATCTTTTGTGTCTGGTGTGCTGGTAAATATGCACAGAGATTTGTGTCAACTATTATTTGTAGGAATGGGAGAAAATATGGTTGAAAACAAGAAACAAAAGTTCGAAACATAACTGCAATCTCTTGTGCAGTTATGCTGGTGAGCTCATGTGAGATTGCAGGGTTAGAGAGAAAACATTTTACATTGAATGTTTAACACAATAAGAACATTCACAGCAAGTCATGAATGAATCGTTTAGCACAACATTTTTATTTAGGGTTTTTGTTGATTCTTGCCTTTGTTTCTACAGATTACATGATGCATAGCAAATGTTGCTTCAGCACGTTTTAGTTGCCTTGTTTTGTTGGGCCACTGCCTGTTGTGGGCAAACTAATCATTGAAGTTTGTGAGAACCAAGACTGTTGAAGCCAGTAATTTTATGAAAAATTCAAAGGCTTCTGTTTTCCCTTTCTGTGAATACAACCAACAAAGACATTTACTTCGCTAAAGTGGTCCAGTTACCAACACCCTGACTTTGGTGGCAGTGTACAGTGTCTGTTTCTTAGGAACAATGTTCCCTCTAATTTGTAATAAACAGTGTGCACAAAAATTTTGTGCAATTTTTTTTGCCCAGTGACGACAACATGTGCATGCTGAATAATTTCTTCAATAAAAACAGTATGAATAAGCCCAGTTTTAAAATGTGCAAACAAATCAACACAATCTCCATGTTGTCAACACCGTTCACATCAGAAATTAGAAAAGGAAATGTGGTTGTGTACTACCGTGCCAATGAGGTAGAGGCTGACAACCTTTTAAGCACAGTTTAAATTTCTTTGTGCGCTAGTAGCAAAAGGTGTGTGTGTGTGGGCACACCTTAGAGGGAACATTGCTTAGGACATCCCTAAATGACGTGGTTTAATTTCAGTTTTGTGGATTCTCAGGTGACTAACGCCAATGTGATACTGGTATCTCAGCCTGGTACGGAAATAACAATGCCCAGGAAAAGTCTACAGGAAGTGGCAAATGCAGTCTGGTCCGTTCCCCACTATTGAGCACATTTGCACAGATCACTGCCACAAGAAAACAGCATTCATCATCAAAGACCCCACCATCCAAGCCATGCTCTCTTCTTTCTATTACAATCAGATAGGAGGTCAGGAACCTCAGGTCTCGCACCACCAGGTTCAGAAACAGTTGTTACCTTTCAACAGGCTCCTGAACCTGTGTGGGTGCCTTCTCTTTAAAATGATTCCACAACCCACAGACTCATCTTCTAGGACTCCACAACTCATGTTTTGCGTGTGTGTTGCTTGGATTTCCAGCACCTGCAGATTTTTTTCTTGTTTGTTCTCAGTATTTCAGTGGGTTTCAGGCAATTGTCCATTGGTTTATTGGGGCAGCCATTTATTTGGAACAACTCTTAAAGAACAAAAACTGATTGAGAGGATAGCAAGGATACCCTTCAGTTATTTGGGACACTATACTGCTTAATTGGGACAGGAGAATGTTGCTGAATGGTTTCTAACTAGCATCAGTCAGGAGCACCTCTGTGCCTGTCAGACACTTCACCATGCTCAAGAGTGAGCAGTTCTTAAATATCAGCAGTTGCGTGTCCATTTGTGTTCAATAAACAGTGATTTTTGTTTTGTCACTGATGGTTGGCGAGAAATAAGTAGTGAGACAATTCAGAGCTGTTTTCCTCACTGCGGTTTCAAGCATTCAGGCTTGGAGATGCTAGAAATGGCTGAGAGTCAGCAAGTTAGGAACTACGAAGAATTTAAAGGTATGCAATCATTTTGAATGATACAAAGAAAATAAAGATTTCAAGGATGCAATCATTGAAAATATTGTATGAAGGCAGTCCATTATCTGCATTAGAACATCTAAACTTACCCCTGACATCTCCTGTGTACCTACTTCCAAGCACCTTAAAACTATGCCCTCTTGTGCTAGCCATTTCAGCCCTGGGAAAAAGCCTCTGACTATCCACACGATCAAAGCTTCTCATTATCTTGTACACTATTACTCAGTTCTTTTATATCTTTTTAACTGTTTCTATGAAACTTTAGCTAATCAGGGCAGCCATTTAATTGGCCCAAAATGTACTGGACCTGATGTGTCCCAATTAACTGGAATGCACTATTTATTTAATTTTTATTTGTACAATTTATCTTTTCCACATTGGTTGTTTTTCAGTCTTTGTTATGCATAATTTTCATAAATTCTATTATATTTCTTTATTTCCTGTGAATGCCTGCAAGAAAATAAATCTCAAGGTAGTATATGGTGATATATATGACCTGTTCCACACTGTATCTCTATTTTTAAACAAAATTTAAAAGTAAAAGTTGATGGTCTTGGAGCTCTTAATGCTTTCCTGAATGTCCATTCTCCATTTCAAATATCTGTGGGCTCGAGATTCCCACAGATCAGGAGCTATTACCTATTTCCTCTGTCCCCTGGAAAACTTTTGCAGAAATCAGAGCGGGATGTCTGTTTCGGGAATCTGTCTTGGCATGGGAGTTATGTGGCCTGCTGAGTGTAATTGGTTTATAGCAGTCACATGTCTGGAGATACAATGAGAAGTGTCTGTTTCCATGCCATCCAGGCAAATCATGCCATGCATCAGTATGTTGCGGTAATGCAAGAAGAAACAATAACAGCATGCAGAATATAGTGTTACAGTGATAGAGAAGGTTCCGCGCAGTTAGACAAATAAGGTGCAAGGGCCATGAGGTGGTCAACTGAAAGATCAAGAGTTTATTTTTATAAAATGCATGACATAAGCTGAGTTTCAAGTCTATCACTATAATGGCTTGGCCGTCATTGCCTCAATGTTGAGGACTCTGACCTTGACTTATTTATTTTGTCAGTGGATTTGGAGGATTGTGTGGAGTCAGCATGCTAACATCTCTCCAGTATTGAGTTACCTGCTGTAGGTGGTCTGAGAAACTTGCAAGAGGGCAGGGATCATGGAGGCTAGGTGGAACAGATGTTTTACGCTAGGTTTCAGGTCTTGATTTTCGAACAATCTTCCTCAGTCGACCAAAGTTGTACAGCTGCACTGAAGGCAATGTTGAACCTTCTCATTAGTGTCTGATTGCATGAAGAGGTGGCTCTTTAGCTGAGGGCTGCCGTTTGTGGCCCCAGTAATCAAAATGGCAATGTTTTTAGAGCTCTGCATCCAAAGATTGGCACGCACCAGTCGATTTCGGAGTTCATTGTTCACTTGGTTCTGGAGTGGATTTGACCTAGTGTGAATAATTTACTGTTATTCCTGCAGCTCCAATCCAAGGGGAAGTGTAGCAGCTACTTGAGTCAACAAACCAAAACCACTGAGAGACTGAGTGAGGTGATTCACACTATTTGACGCACTTCCAATTTACTGAATTCCTGGTCAAAAAAAGTACGTTCGATCCTTTATTGCGAAACCAGCAAAGGCGAGCAACAAAGATAAACGATCAAAAGTAGCAATAGTGAAATTAGCAATATTAACAGTTTGCAGAGTTAGCTAAGAAGCAGTCAACAAAAAAAATCCATCCCTTGCTAAGTCTCTATCTAGCTGACAGCACAAAAAGTAAATACATGACTATACTCACTTACTTCTACTATGCCCAAAACCCACATGACAAATTACCATAACCCATAATAAAACATCCAGCACAAAATACAATACAGACAGACGGTAAATAGATACATGGCTTCTACATCCCTACCCCTAATTATTACACAACCATAATTACAACTACATACTACAAAAATAGGAGACATGAAATCTTCAAGGATAAAACATCTTAACATTTATACAAGTGTCCCCTTTCTTCTTTAAGTCAAGTCATGAAGTCAAACAACCAAAGTAAGCAAAGTTTCCTGAGCTGTAGCTCCTCAAACCTCGGCCTCTTGTAAAATACCTGTTATAGACCTGTTCAGACGTCTGGTCTTGGTCTTGATACACACCTATTGCACTAATCCTCTTCTGTCTGAAAAGACTTGAATGACTCTTTGCTTAATCCGTGAATTATGAAATGTCTCCTGGGAGGAGCTTTATATCTGAACATTTCTGATGCTCTTGTAACTGTAGTGAGTACTCCGTGTCCCACCACTTCCAAAACACGTTTGACATGCATCAGACCTGCTTCTATCTATGATGAGCAAAATTGTCTTCCGTTTGGAACACTTTTGGTGGTAAGGATGGTGAGGTCTTCAGAAGCAACAGATGTTAGTACTTCCAAGTCATTAGGATTAGAGGATACCACTGATAATGGCCTCCACTTTGCAAAGGACTGAGTGGAAACCCTCTCATCACAGGTCTGTACTTCCATGGTGGAATTGAAGAACTTGCACATAGACCTGATAAGTCCCTCCCATTTTCCCCTATGATGTGAGCCAACAGTGGGGGGAAGTGCTAAAAATCCACTTAATTACTTCCTGAAGAAGGACATCACTACTGATCTGGGAATGGTTCCACTTCTGACTGGCTTCTGTGAACTCACGCTTGGCTCCAACGAAGTCTGTCGCATTTTCAGAGTGCTGTTCACAACCAGCAGTGTATCCAAAGAAGGTGCCACTTCAATGTGAACAGCTTGTACAGAGAGGCAAGTATGACCCCATACCTCTTCACTGAAATCCTTCTGCTCTTCACTCAAAAGGAACAAAGTAGTCCACTCTTACACATGTAAATGGAAGTTCATCTGGAGAGATCCTGCCTACGGGTAGATCTGTCATGTCCTGGCATACTGGAGCTGCGTGCAATCGTCAACAACAGGATTCTTTTTACAGCTGCTAGCACTGTGAATCCAGTATTTTTGGCACAACCTGGACAACATGTGGTTATGCCCACCATATCCAGCCTATTGATGTCTGAGATATGGAGATCCTTTGCCAGTATATACAGGATTTTTAGCCTTTCTCAGATATAGCTACTCTACTAAGCTATCCACCAATACTCAAGACAGCATCTTCAAGTATTGGATTGAGCTTAAAAATGTCTGTTCCTTTTCACACTTCCCCCCCCTTTGCAAACTTTGAGAATTTATTCAGAAAACTCTCTTTTCCAAAACTGAATGATTTCCATTTTAGCCTCTCTGAGTTCTTCCACTGAGAGACAACCTTAGCCGATCCGACCTTTGACAAATATCCTAGTTGCTCTTCATCCAAGTCAAACTGAGCAAGAGCCAGACTTCTTTGTCTGACTAACAAACAAGAGCAGGTTCTTAAATCTAAGATTCCAGACCACTGTCTCCCTCAAACAGTTCAAGACGAGAAGTGATGTATAATATGTGTTACCACATCCACCTCCTCTTCAATCTGCACTGCATTCATTGTAACAGTCCTCTTGACTTCTGGATCATCTAGCAGGAACTCTCCAAAAGAGTCAGGATTCACAGGCCATTCCCTTTAAGGCTGAAGAAGATATCGAGGCCCTGACAGTCATGTTTCAGTCTTCAGGAATGCTTTCCCCTTCATTGCTTCAGAGCAGGAGTTTCCAAACTGGGGTCCATGGACCTCTCAGTTAATGGTAGGGGTCCATGGCATAAGAAAGGTTGAGAGCCCCTGCTCTAGATGCTGTGTTTGCCGGGTTGCTTTAAGTGTTTACATACCTCCATTAAGATGCCCGTGAGACCTTAAGAATTACTCAAACTGCAACAAAAGTTCAGAATCTGGAAGTTGCATTCTTGATATACTTCAATACAGAGGCACTATCAGTCCAAAAAACTAACTCATGAAGCTGCACGTGCAATTCTTTCCTCCACAGTGTGTCCGTACAGCTTGCCATCGTAGCAGCAGCAAGCTCCACATGAGTAATGGTAACTGATTTCAACAGAGCTACCCTGGATTTTCCCACGATGAAAGCACTGTGCACCTGAGAATGTGTGTTGTGCAACAATAGGCAGGCCATTGCTCCATAGCCATCTTAGTGTGCATCTGTAAAATGGTGCAACCTCTCCAACATGCATTAACCTCTCCAAAATCCAGGAGATTCAAATACCAAACAACCCTGAAGTCTCCAACTGACAGAGATGTGCCAACCAACTTGTCCACTCATGAGCAACTGATGTAGGTATCGTGTCATCCCAGACAAGCCCTTTCTTACGTAGATCTTGTAGGATCCTCTTAGCAGATAGCACCACCTGGTCAGATGGAACTAACTGTGAGGAAGTTCCCTCTTCTGGCGAGTGGATTATCTTGGAATGTGAGGTTAAACTTGAAAGTATCCAACTGAATGCACCATTGCACACCAAGTACTTTATCCACCAAAAGTATGACTTAATCAAAATCCAAATCCTTTATGTCTTTTGCTTTTCAGCCCTTGTAAGGCCATTGGATACCAGGGCACTACTTACTGTTGTGTCTGATTCTTTCATAGCTTGTTTAATTCTGTTCCCTTTTCATTAGAGTGAATGTGAAATATGCTGGGATGTTTAAAACTGCATACCTTGCCTGAAAGACGCTTCCTACCTTTGGTGATGTGCCATGTATATAAACAGCCAAAGTAGATACCATTTTCCTTTAGGAAGGCATCTTCTCACTATGAGCCTTTTTCTCCAGTGAAGGGCACAAATCTAATGTGTATTCACCCTTCCAAAACAGAGACTCCCTTTTGGCTGATGAGACCATTTCCCTTCCACTAGTCCCAGGTTCAGTTTTAGTTTTACTTCTCACGATGGCCCCAGTATTGGCAGGCCTGCTTCCTTTAGCCTTAGAGCAAAGTTGAGACTTAGTTTCATTAAGACCTTTGCTTATTGCCGGTATTGGAGTGTCTTGTATATTCCCAAACACTGTTGTAATCTTTACTTGCCTTTCAATAAAATTAACATCATCAGTGAAAGTTGTCTCCCAGTTGTGTCTTTATCTTTATTAATAACCATATTAACAAAATTTGTGGAATTAGCATGATAAGCTGTCAACAGAGGAAAAAAATTCACCCCCTACTAAGTCTCTATCTAACCAAACTAACAGCACAAAAAGTGAATATGTGACTGTATTCATTTACTTTTACCACACCTGGTGACAAATTACCATGACCCATAATAAAGTGCGCAACACAAAATACAATACAGACAGACAGAAAATAGATAGATGGCTCCTAATGGGAAGTTTGTTAGTACATCTGACTACGTTCACAGAAGCTGTTAGATACAAATGGCCATATAAGCATTACTGTAAAATTCATAAGTGTAGTCCAACTAAAGCTGGCGACTGCATTGAGGGATGGCATTGCAAGAAGGCACAAAGAATTATAGGGGGTCCATGAGAAAAATAGAAGATGTTGGGAATACTGAAGAGGTCAGGCAATGTCTGAGTAAGAAAACCATTTGGCACTTCTAGTTGACCTTTCTTCAAGACTAGGAGAAGTGAGAGATCAAACAGATCTTAAATTACAGGGGCAGGAGAGAGTAAAGGGAATGCCTGTGATAGGGGTGTGTGCAAGAGAGACTAAATGACACATGGTGGTGGTGCTGGCTGAGGGGAGGATAGTAAGGTCTTGCTCATTGCAGATGCTCTGTTGTAGAAGATGTAAATAGAAGGACAAGAACGGAATCGGGGAGAGAAAAAGTGAAGCTGTGATTGTTAAGATTGATACAATATGCTGGAAAAGCAAAGCAAAGCAGGAAATGTGAAGTAAAAATTGACAACACTGGAGATGCTCAGCAGGTCAGATAGCAAATGTTCAAAGAGAAAATAAATTAGTCTTTCAGGTCATTTATCTTTCAGCATAGTGAGCCAGTTCTGATACAAATGGGAATGCTCCATTATCTGAAATTGAATTTGCCAAGACCTGCAATGTGTCTTAATTGGAAGATAGGATGCTGTTTCTTGAGCTTGCATTGACCCCTCACCCTGTTTCGATAATGACCAAAGACAGAGGTAAGAGTAGAACTTAGGGGAAGTAAAGTAACAGGCAATGGGAAACTCATTGTCATCCCTGTGGGTTGAATAGAGGTGTTTTGCAAAGTGGTCACCCAACCCCTGGTTAGTTTCACCAATACAGAGCAGACCGTGTCATAACCATTGTACATGGTGCACTAAATTGGAAGAAGTATTGATGAATCTCTCACCCGGAAGGAGCATTTGGGAAGGGGTAAAGGGGAAAGCTCATGACAAGAGAAGGCATGTGGCTGTTGTTAGAGATGGAAGAGTGAACCAGAGACATCATCTAAGACACGGCTTTCTTTGGAATGGCTGAAAGGGGATAGGAACATGTGTTTGGTGGTGGGATTGTATTGTAATTACAGAGGATGAATCTGTTGAATGTGGAGGCTGATTAAATGTACGGTGAAGACAAAGGGAAACCTTGAGAGACCAGGTGAGAGCTGAAAAAGACATGGTTACGAGCCTCATCAGCTATGGCTGAGGGAGAACTATTGTTGAGGCAAAAAAAGGGACATTTCAGAAGCATTGGTGTGAAAGGTGGCTTTATCAGTACACATCAGGGATCAACTTTATGCACCATACCTAATACATGTAAATACATATATTTACATGTATTAGGAATTTTGCTGTGGTGCGTTGGCGCGACATGAAACAGATATAACAAAGCCAAAGAGACTGGAAAAATGGAATAGCCCTATAGGAAGCAGATTGGGAGGAAGTGTAATTAAGATTTTTGAGGTTTTCCTTTGGCTTGTATAGCTATTGGTTGAAAAATTAATCAGATACTGCCTGTTACTGTTTAATGATATTGAGATAACTTGGCTGAAAAGTTAACAAAAGACTGAACATAAATAAAAAACATGCTCTGCACACCACCTGCCTCAGCTGCAGGGTTGTTAGAAATCCTTGGGAATCCGATGACAGCCCTAACTCTATTAAAGGAGCAGCCCTTGATATCATCTGGCATTTATGCACAGAGGAGTGGTCACGTATTGTAACAAGTGTGTCTTTCAAGAAAGTGGGGAACAACTGCAGTACATGATATATAATACTGTGCAATATTCACACCTCTGAGTAATACATCTAGGATTTATATTGTGTATTCAAATGTACTAAAATATCCCAAGGCTTTACAGGAGCCAAAATTGACACCAAGCCAAAGAAAAAGAATGCACATATATGGACCACCTTGTGTGACCTCTGGGCATTCCAAGGCATTTCACAGGCTACAGTGAGCTTTGTGGTAATTCCTATGGTAATGTCAGGAAGCAGGATGTATTAGAACAGGTGACCAAGGCAAGATCAAAGTGATAGGTTTTAAGGAAGAATTGCACATGGACAGATAATTGGGTTTGAGGAGATTATTCCATTGCTTGAGGCATACAGTCAGCGATTCAGTGTCTTTCATCGAGCTGGGAGTCAGAAGGTTCGTGGTTCAAATCACACTCAAGAAATTTAGGGATACCTCAATGTAATCTTAAACTTTGAAAATGAGGGCTTGTCTGTTATTTTTGTGAATATAAAGTACCTTGAAGCACTATTTTGAAGTTCATAAGTTTGATCCAAGTTTCATAAAATCACAAGATATTGGAGCAGAATTAGGCCATTTGGCTTATTGAGTCTGTTCCACCATTCTATTGTGGTGGATTTATTATACCCTTCAACCACATTCTACTGATTTCTCCTCATAGCCTTTGCCACCCTTACTAGTCAAGAACCTGTCAACCTCCACTTTAAATATACCCAATGACTTGGCTTCCTCAGCCATCTGAGGCAATGAATTCCACAGATTCACCACCCTCCACCTAAGTAAGTTCCTCCTCATCTCAGTTTTAAAGCATTGTCTTTGTATTCTGAGGCTATGCCTTCTGGTTCTAGACTCCCGTACTATAGGAGACATACTCTTCATCCAATCTATTTAGGCCTTTCAATATTTGATAAGGTTTCAATGAGATCTCGCCTTTTTCTCTACCACCTCCCCCTCCATTCTTCTAAACTTCTGGCGAGTACAGGTCTAGAGCCATCAAATGCTCCTCATTAGTTAACCCTTTTGTTCCTGGAATTATTCTTGTGAATCTTCTATGGATCCTCTCCAACATCAGCTCAACCTTTCTTAGATAAGGGGCCCAAAACCACTCACCCTATTCCAAATGCAGTCTGACTAATGCCTTGCAAAGCCTCAGCTTTATAAAGCATTAGTCCTGGCTGTTACTTACTCCCTGATCAATATTGCCAAAAGTTAATCATTGACATGATTACTGTGCTGTTTGTGAGATCTTACTGTGCACAAATTCTTGTCCTTCCTCCTTGGCAAAGGTGGGCAAATATACTTACTTGCTGTAATGTCAAGCTTCTCTGTATAGGAGCTCAGGAGCCCCTGTGTTGGAGAACTGCTTGCTGCAGCTATTATTTGGCCTCACGAGTGTCATCAGGAGCGAAGGAAACTATTGAGTTCCCTCATTCCACTGAAATTTCATACTAAAGCAAATAAACTAAAATTTCCTGAAAGACAAGCCAGCCCAGGCATGAGGAGGGAACATGTATTCAGAAGTGCATTTTGTTGGTGGATTTTCACAATGGTTTAAGAAAATAATTATAATCTTACAAAAACATCAAAATGATTAACTGATGAAAGCACTTCCCTCAAGTGCCAAATCACAACCTGCAGCTGCTGAAAACCCGAAAATAAACAGAAAATGCTGAAATTACTCAGTATTAATTCTGTGGAGAGAGATATTTTGGGTTGAGCTCCTGTTTAGTTGGTTAATTGGCCACTGTATATTGCCCCTTGAGTAGGTGGGTAGGCAGGATTTGGGAAGGAGTTGCTAACTATGTGGTATTATTGTAGGGTCAGTGCAAATGTGTTGTTGGTGGTTGGCATGAATTTGGCCGTCCGAAGTTTCCAATTCCATGCTCTACCTCACCATGACTCTATGGCCCTTTGGATAATGTTGTCTGATCTGCTGCATGTTTACAGCAGTTTCTATTTATCCCCCTAAAATCGAAGCTTACCTGAATGGATTGAAATAGCAATGAATTTGTTTAAACGACTGAAGATCCTGGGTGCTGTGCTTCCTCCTCCCGTTGCTGGGGACAAGATGTGACAAAGCACTGCCTTGCCCTTTACCACAACTGACCTCTGAAACGTAGGGAGATTGAGGGGAAGTGCATTCATCCACCTGGCACCTGTCCCACATTCCTGCAGCTAACATATGTCATGGATCTGTCTCCAGCCAGCAAGGAAGGAAATGGAAACAACACACACAAAATGCTGGTGGAACACAGCAGGCCAGGCAGCATCTATAGGGAGAAGCACTGTCGACGTTTCGGGCTGAGACCCTTCGTCAGGACTAACTGAAAGGAAAGATTGTAAGAGATTTAGGAAATGGATTTGACTTGCTCTTGCTACCTCAGTTAGAATTGTTTTTAAGTGCTTTAAAGTTGAGCAATTAAGATCGTTTTGTAGAAGGGTACTTACTTTGTTAAAGTATATGGCTTTCAGTTTACCCTGAACCCTATAACTGCAATTCTCCACCCCAAAAGCACTACAAAGATAGAATAGTCAAAGCAAAACACACAAAATGCTAGAGGAACTCAGCAGGCCAGGCAGTATCTGTGGAAAAGGGTACAGACAACATTTCAGGCCGAGATCCTTCATTGGGACTGGGGAGAAAAGATGAGTCAGAGTAAGCATCAGTAGATGTAAGCGTAAACCTAGCAATTCTAAGAGTAAACCTAGCAATTATCGGCCTGTAAGTTTGACGTCAGTGGTGGGTAAATTAATGGAAAGTATTCTTAGAGATGGTATATATAATTATCTGGATAGACAGGGTCTGATTAGGAACAGTGAACATGGATTTGTGCGTGGAAGGTCATGTTTGACAAATCTTACTGAATTTTTTGAAGAGGTTACTAGGAAAGTTGATGAGGGTAAAGCAGTGGATGTTGTCTATATGGACTTCAGTAAGGCCTTTGACAAGGTTCCACATGGAAGGTTAGTTAGGAAGGTTTAATCGTTAGGTATTAATATTGAAGTAGTAAAATGGATTCAGCAGTGGCTGGATGGGAGATGCCAGAGAATAGTGGTGGATAACTGTTTGTCAGGTTGGAGGCCGGTGACTAGTGGTGTGCCTCAGGTATCTGTACTGGGTCCAATGTTGTTTGTCATATACATTAATGATCTGGATGCTGGGGTGGTAAATTGGATTAGTAAGTATGCAGATGGTACTAAGGTAGATTGCATTGTGGATAATGAAGTAGGTTTTCAAAGCTTGTAGAGAGATTTAGGGCAGTTAGAAGAGAGGGCTGAAAGATGGCAGATGGAGTTTAATGCTGATAAGTGTGAGGTGCTACATTTTGGTAGGACTAATCAAAATAGGACATACATGGTAAATGGTAGGGCATTGAGGAATGCAATAGAACAGAGTGATCTAGGATTAATGGTGCATAGTTCCCTGAAAGTGGAATCTCATGTGGATAGGGTGGTGAAGAAAACTTCTGGTATGCTGGCCTTTATAAATCTGAGCATTGAGTATAGGAGTTGGGATGTAATGCTAAAATTGTACAAGGCATTCGTGAGGCCAATTTTGGAGTATTGTGTACAGTTCTGGTCACCGAATTATAGGAAAGATGTCAACAAAATAGAGAGAGTACAGAGGAGATTTATTAGAATGTTACCTGGGTTTCAGCACCTAAGTTACAGAGAAAGGTTGAACAAGTTAGGTCTTTATTCTTTGGAGCGTAGAAGGTTGAGGGGGGACCTGATAGAGGTATTTAAAATTATGAGGGAGATAGATAGAGTTGACATGGATAGGCTTTTTCCATTGAGAGTAGGAGAGATTCAAACAAGAGGACATGAGTTGAGAGTTAAGGGGCAAAAGTTTAGGGGTAACATGAGGGGGAACTTCTTTTCTCAGAGAGTGGTAGCTGTGTGGAACAAGCTTCCAGAAGAAGTGATAGAGGCAGGTTCGATTTTGTCATTTAAAAAAAATTGGATAGGTATATGAACCGGCAAGGAATGGAGGGTTATGGGCTGAGTGCAGGTAGGTGGGACTAGGTGAGAGTAAGCGTTTGGCACGGACTAGAAGGGCCGAGATGGCCTGTTTCCCTGCTGTAATTGTTATATGGTTATATGAGGAGTCGGTGGGATCCCACCAGCAAGAACATCTCCCATCCCCACTCCCCCACTTTCTGCTTTCCCTTGTCCCTCCCCACTGATCTCCCTCCCGGCACTTTTCCTTGCAAGTGGAACAAGTGCTAGATCTGCCCCTAGACCTCCTCCCTCATGACCATTCAGGGCCTCAAACAGTCTTTCTA
The DNA here is from genome assembly GCF_030144855.1 of Hypanus sabinus. Taxonomy (NCBI): domain Eukaryota; kingdom Metazoa; phylum Chordata; class Chondrichthyes; order Myliobatiformes; family Dasyatidae; genus Hypanus; species Hypanus sabinus. The sequence continues at coordinate 44,529,988 of NC_082726.1, read as the reverse complement.
GGTGAGGTGACACTGTGTGGTCATCTACTGTGTCCAGTGATCCTGATGTGGCCTCCTGTGTATTGGTGAGACCTGATGCACATTGGGAGACCACTTCACTGAGCACCTACGTTCTGACCGCCAGAAAAGGCAGGATCTTCTGGTGGCCACCCATTTTAATTCCACTTCCCATTCCTATTCCGACATGTCAGTCCATGGCCTGCTCTACTATCATGATGAGGCCATGCGCATGTTGGAGGAACAACACCTTATATTCCGTCTGGGTAGCCTCCAACCTGATGGAATGAGCATTGATTTCTGAAACTTCCGGTATTGCTCCTCCCCCCCCCCCCAACAACTTCAGCATTCCCCATTCCCATTTCTCCCATTATCTCCTTACCTGCCCATCACCTCCCTCTGGTGCTCCTCCCCCTTTGCTTTCTTCCATGGCCTTCTGTCCTCTCTGAACAGATTCCCCCTTCTCCAGCTCTGTATCTCTTTCACCAATTACCCAGCTCTTTATTTCACCCCTCCCCCACTCCTGGCTTATAATATCCGCCAAGCATATGAGAACTGGTGAGGTGACCTTTTACTCTTGCGCACCAAAAATCTGAATTCGGTTCCAAACGAGATGTACCAGTCTAGTACGGTGCAAGACACTTCCTAAAACCTGCTTTTTTAAATTTGGTCTACTTATGGGATTACTTAATGCCTGTTGATGTTGATTACATTTATATAATTTGGAAAAATTGATTACAATTTATTCTATGTAATGTTTGTCTTATGAATTTTTTGACTTAGCTTCCTACTTTTATGACTCCAGCACTGTGCAAAGTCTTAGGCACATATACTGTATATGGTTAACGTGCCTAAGACTTTTGCACAGTCCTGTACTTGTCAGCTTGGAGCGGAGAGTGAGTTTGTAAGTCTGGCGTGTGCAAAGGAGTGTTTGGAAAGGCGAGGGTGGAGCTCTGTGGGAGGGATGTGCGATAGGTGGCAGACAAGGAATGCCAGGGGCTGGTGGTGGCGGGGGTGCAGATGCACCCAGCCTTGTGACACCAGGAAAGGTCATTTGATTTCAAACAATTGGTTTATTGATCATTGCAAATGTCCCTCTGGTGCTTCCTGCTCTCTCCACTTTCCCTTCCCCTTTTCCCAAACATGATTCCACTCTCTGTGTCCCCACTCTCAGTCCACAATAAAGACCCATATCAGAATCAGGTTTATCATCATTCACGTACATCATGCAATTTGTTGTTTTTTGTGGCAGCAGTACAGTGCAATACATAAAATTACTATAGTACTATGCAAACGTCTTGGGCACCCTAGCTATAAATATCTTTTGCACAGTTCTATACAGGCAGTCCCCGGGTTACGTACGAGTTCCATTCCTGAGTCCGTCTTTTAGTCGGATTTGTACATAAGTTGGAACAAGAACATCCGGTATTATTTAGTGTCAGTTCGTCAAATGTTTGTCTTAGTATATAGTATATATTTTACCTTTCTATGCATATAAAACACTTAAGAAACATATGTATTCCAATAATTATTCCAATAAGAATAATTAGTAATTGTAGCCTTCATCGGGGCAGGGCGTTTCACATGTTCCATTATTCTCACTTTATCCGTTATCCTTTAAAATTGTTCCAATCGTTGACCGACTGTAGCCTAACACTTTTCCAATGACTGATAGCGTTTCACCTCTTTCCAAACGCTTCATTATTTCCACTTTATTTTCAATCATGATCGCTTCCCGTCAATGGAACAGAAACACTGCAGGCAGCAGGTCCCGACCTCCACTGGCTCCCAAGGTCTGCTAGGTCCTAAGGACCACCACACTGAGACAAGCTAAATGGGACAAGTGGGGGGCTGTGCTGGGTTTGGGTATTTGATCCTCCACAATATTCCGCGTGGGTATTTAAACTGGAGGTGGCAGTGTTTTTTTTCACAAGATCGAGTTGCGAGCTCGACATCAACCTGGCACAGGAGCAGTCTGTCACTGGATTGAACTCGCTGATCTCACTGCGCCACCAGCCGACTGGAACGGGGCTGGAACAGGGTGGAGGGGGCCGGGGTCAGGGTGAACCTTACTAAGAAAAATTTAAGCCAAATACGAAGTTAAACATTCAACACCATGTCAATGGCAACAACTTAAAATGACAGACGGCGTCGTGATCTGACTTGAAATGGTGGATGACGTACTCCTTCCTTGGTTTGTAAGTACAAGTTGTCCATAAGTCGGACGTTTGTAACTCGGGGACTACCTGTATATTGACTTATCTTTACAATCTATGATAAGCACTTTGAGCTTTCATCTTAATGCATGAAAGGTCCGATATAAACAGCTTTTTTTTTAATCAACTTTACAGCCAGTGTTAGATCCTGATGTGCATATTCAAGGAAATTAAAGTCCACTTTAAGAAGCTCTTAAACCAGCAAAAGCAACCTGAGCCAAGATGGCTTCTGGTATGGCAGATTGTTAGGCAAAGTGAAGAAATCTAATGGTTACTTAATGCCAGAAAAATGCTGGCCATTTGGAGAATTTTATTTTCATGTATAAATAAAATTCTCATGTGTTTGATTCATTGTAGGCAAATTAAAATGCACATTTGAAATAAATTATGGTTTTATTAGTCAAACGGAACATGAGTAACTTCAGAATATTTATGGAGTCAAAGTTAATTCCACGTAAATATTTAAATAGGTGTACGTTGTAGTTCTTTGTGTCACCACCCATCCCCTTTCTATTACTTACTTCCAGCCTTCATATACGTATAGCCAGCTTGCTGATTGATTCTCAGTTGACAAGTTTATTTAGGAAACACTGGTTTTCTAAAATTTAAAACATAAGAGAAGTCTACTTGGCCAAATGTGTTCCAAGTCCAGTGTTATTTCAGTGAATTTGTTCTGGAGTGCAAACAAAAACAAAATTTTATTATCTGAGGGTTGTTCTCCAATTCCAGTTTATGGGAGTCAGTGTTTCCACTGTACCCTTTATGAATGACAGTGTTTGATGGAGCTGTAAGTCTCTCAGTAAACTTTTGTCTGAGTGAGGATAACTAGATACCTCCTTGCAGACAGCAATGCATTGTACCAGATGAGGCTATTAGTAACAGATGATTTTTTTAATTATGTTGGCCAAGGCGTAGATATTAGCCACAGCACAGCAGAACTCCCCCGTTGTTTAAATGAAATCTTACTATTTACCTGAGCATGGAAAGATGGAGACTCAGTTAAACTTCTCAAACAGAAGGCAGCACTTCCAGCTGTGCAGAATTCCCATGATACTGCACCGGGCGTGACAGATTGACAGCTTCCAGAATGGATCCTGATTCTCAGTAAGCACTAGAATGACAGAAGCTTATTGTTTTACCCACAGAGATAACACGCTGTTTATCTTTCTATGAGCAGACAAAAGACTTTCCACTCAAAATTGAATGAAAACTAATTGTGAAAGGCACTTTGCAGAATGAATAGCAATATTTTTCCATAGTTCTAACATGGGCTCGAATATTTGTCTTCCCTAGCTCTGCATTTAATTAATTTGTTCTCATACATTTCCCATACTTCTTTACGGCACAGGAGGCCATTAGGCCCATTGGATCCATGGCAGGTCTCAGAGCGACCTCATTAATCCCACTCATTTCTCATTATAATTTAGGCTAAAATCCTTACTAAGTGTCCTGCCGAAGGGTTTCGGTCCTTTATTTCCACTGATGCTGCCTGGCCTGCTGAGTTCCTCCAGCATTTTGTGTGTGTTGCTTGGATTTCCAGCATTTGCAGATTTCCTCTTGTTTGTTTTAAGAGAGGGGAGTTAACTAGGGGAACGATGTCCCCCAATTATTATATCTGAAGCAAAGCTGATTAAAAAGCCTGATGCTAATGCTAATGGTGATTTGTCTTCTCGTCCTAAGTCCACTTCCCCTCCGATAAGCTGCCTTGTAATTTGAGGGAGCCTCCTGAAGATAGACAAACAGTGTTAGCTGCAGGCTGCCCAATCAAATGCTTGCACTGCTTAATGGATTGTGGCAGACTTCATCTCCTCTTGTTGCTATCCATCATCTTTCAATATGTTTGTTCTTTTCTAACAAACTGTTTGCCCTGTCATTTCTCGCATGTAAAATAGAAAATCCGATTATTATTGATAGAAATAATTCTAGCTCACCACAGTGCTGATGTTTTCTGTAATTTTAATCTTGGAGCATTGTGTACAGTTCTGATCGCACGAAGAATGTGGAGGAATTGGAAAGGGTGCAGAAGAGGCTCACCAGGATGCTCCCTGTATTGGAAGATAAGAGTGGCTGGACAAGCCTGGGTTGTTTTCTCTGACGCATCATAAGCTGGTAGATGTTTATAAAATTTTAAAAAAGCACGAGCGACATAGATTGGGCCCAACACAGTCTTGACTAAGACACACCTGTGGCTCTTTCTCACTCAGAATTTGAAGAGATTTGGTATGGCAGCAAAGATGCTTGCAGATTTCTACAGATGTATGGCAAAGAGCATTATGACTGCTTGTATCACAGTATGCTACAAAGGTTCCAATGTGCAGGATCGCAGGAGGCTGCAGAGGGTTATAGACTCAGCACAACCCTCCTCACTATCAAGGACATCCTCAAAAGGCGGTGCCTCAAGAAGAAGGCACCCATCACTCAGGCCCCTCTGGGACACGTCCTCTTTACATTACTACCATATGGGTGGAGGTAGAGGAGCTTGAAGACCACATTCAATGTTTTAGGAACAGTTTCTTCCCTTTTGCTACCTGAACAGTCCATGAACTGGTGATCACTAGTTCGCTATTCCTCTTTCGCATTATTTATTGTTGTAATTTCTAGTAATTTTAATGTCTTTGCATTACGAGTGTGTGTGTGTGTGTGTGTGGTGTGAGTGGCCTCTTGTCAGTCGTGGTCGACCATGGGTACTCTGCTTCTGGTAGTCACTGGAGCGAAGCTGGAGTGGCCTCTCCAGGACGCAAGCCAGGACAGAGTTGATATGGAGATCCGTCTGTTGCCCATGCAGTGGGACCCCCCCCCCCCCCCACGCTGATGACCGGTCCAAAGGAACGATGAAAGTCGGTCCAGTTTGGAGCCAGCAGCATCGCAGGAGTTGCCGTGCCGGTGCTGGGTACAGCAGTCAGCCGCCTTCAGGACTCCGACTCGGGATTTTTCCTCCGGGTTTTCTCCCAAAGTCTTTCCAGTGAGCGGGTATAGCCGCAAAGCAGCGGAGGTTTGAAATCGGGAGTTTTCCCTCTCCTAGATGAGGTACCATCCGTAATTAATGAGTCCCATCTGCCCAGAGCAGCTGGTTTTAAGGCGCCAGTGGCCTGCCTTTGCCCCTTCTGTCAGTGAGAACAGCTTCACCGGGCATAAGAACTGTGCATTGTATTGCCACGCTAAAACAACAAGCTTCACATCCTATGTCAGTGTTTCTAACAGATAGACAGAATCTTTTTCCCAGGGTAGACGATGAAGCGCTAGAGGACGTGTATTCAAGGTGGGGGAGGGGGAGTTTAAAAGAGATTTTACACAGAGAGTGGGCAGGTGCCTGCAGCAGGCTGCCAGGCTTATCAGTAGAAGCAGATACATGAATATGTAAGGAATGGAGAGAGAGATGGATCATGTACTGGTTGAAGTACTTTAATTCAGCATCTGGTTCAAAACGAGCATTGTAGGCTGAAGGGCCTGTTTCTGTGTCTACTGTGTTATATTTCCTGTTCTATATATAACTTCCATCTAACCCAGGGGTTCTCAACCCCTTTTATGTCATTAACCGAGGGGCTCGTGGACCCCAGGTTGGGAACCCCGGATCTAGTCTGAGATTTTGGGTCCCTTTGAAGCAGAGAGGTACAGAATGACGATTGTGTCATGGCGCTTGCGCTGTTTGATCTGAGGAAATCATTAGAGCTTGCAGAGGAGTGCGGCACCTCCACTGTCCCAAGGACTGGGGTTCACCCTGACCATCTGGGTAGAATTTTCATATTCTCCCTCTGGGCTACCCCAGTGCTGGGTTTACCCCTCATCCTAAAGATATGCTAATTAGTAGATTAATGAATACCTGAAAGTTGCTTCTGTCATAGATGGATAGCAACATAGGAATGGGGTAGGGCGTCAAACGGTGTGTGAAGAGCATGTGTGAGAGAATAGGGTACAGGGAAATATGTGGGGAGAGGGACGGGGTGAAGCTGCTCAGAGAGCTGGCATAGGTCAGATGTGTCAAACAGTCTCCAGCTGTATCACAAGGAGGTATAGGAAATACATGAGAACAGTTTAATGAAATGCAAACATTGGCAGACAGATCTTAGCCCAGTGCCATTGGTGGGTTAGTCACCTTGGCTCAGAGAACCTTGGGTTTAGAAGGGCATTATAGGGAAAGTTTGAACAGGTTAGGACATTATTCCTGGAACATAGTAGACTGAGAGATCTGTAGAGGTGTACAAAACTGAGGAGTATGGATAAATTAAATATAAGCAAGCTTTTTCTCCTGACGGGTGAACTAGAAATCCTAGTTTTAGGTTGAAAGGGGAAATATTTAAGGGAAACCTAAGGGGAAACTTGCTCCCTCAGACAGTGGAATGAGCTGCCACATGTGATGTGAGTTCAATGGCAATATTTAAGATAAGTTTGGATAGGAAGAGTGTTGAGGGCTGTGGTCTGGGTGCATGTAGATAGGAGTAAGCAGAAAAACAGGTTTGCACAGATATGAAGGGCCAAAGGGTCTGATTTTGTGCCAAAATGTTCTGTGACAATCCTAGTCCACGTGGTCAGTCTTTGGATTTGAATTGCTCTGGAAACAGTGGTGCTGACCTCACTGTTACTTATCACTTATAATAATGTCTGTCTGTATCTAGAAGGTATCTGGTCCAGTGGGTTTCATATGAAACCTGAATAGTCTCATTCTGCCCAAAAGGTCAATACGTTGGGATTTTGTGGTTAAAATCCCCATCAAGGTTTCACGTACTGCAAAAACCTCCTAACATCACAGTTAAAATGATTTATTTCCTCTGCTTCAGAGGACTGTTCCACACCCCTTCTCACCCCAAAATGCCCTCTGTGACTTAATTGCTTTACTCACTTGTGATCTGTTGAAATGTGTTAACCATCACACTAAAGAAAGAGGCCCTGTAAACTCGCAACTGTCATTCCGTCCCAAAGGTGAATTACTGCAACATGTCTTTTAGCAGTATCATGAGAACAAGTGAGTTGGTGCCGAAGTATTGAAGCCTCCTTGATCTGTTCAAAAGGCGTTCTTAGATTAAGTGCTTGTAACAAAGTTGCAAAGACACTGATTACAGAAGCGATTACTCACACATCTGAAGAGACTGCCTTCGGTGTGGACTACTGATGCGTGCGTCACTACAAGGAACCCGTTCTGGTAATGCTTGCTTTCTGCTGATGGTAACTCAATGTAAGTTCTTGTACTTTGAAGAAGGTTGCTTGGAGAATTCAGCAAACTCTTAAGAACAATGAAGGGTAATCAATAAGTACCTCATTGCCTCAGTGCCAACGTTCTGAAAAGAATGAATTTAAAATACATCCTGTCATTGTCTGTAAAGTGTTTGTAGATTCTCCATGTTATTGCGTGGGTTTCCTATGGGTGCTCCAGTTTCCTCCTACAGTCTAAAGACGTAGCGGTTGGTGGGTTAATTGGTCATTGTAAATTGTCCTGAAATTAAGCTAGGATTATATCTGGCATTACTGGGCGGCACGGCTTCAAGGGCCAGAAGGGCTAATTCCATGTTTTATCTCAATAAATAAATAATTTTTTAAAAATTCTGTTATTCAATTTGCATTAGACAGCAATTTTACAGCTAAGTGGAAAATTAACAAATTTTGAATTATAGTGGGAGGTGTGACTCTACCAAAGGAGGTGTAAGGCACTCATTCCCTCTGCTAGCCCGCAACATACCCTTTGGCAAAGTGTTGCAGCCATTTAGCTCACCTCTCCACTGCCCTCCCACCGATCAGGGTCACGTGAAGCTATGGGAGCAGTTGGTGGATGGTTGTGTGAGAAGTTGGTACAGATCACAAGTCCTGGTTACGTAGCCACTGACACCAGGCAGACAGTCCCTGAAGAGTATTGGTAATGGCTGCAGTCACCTGTTTTGTAGAAACACCTGCCTAGTCGAAGGCAATGGCAAACTATTGCAGAAAAATTTGGTGAGACCAATCCAGGTCATGGAAAGACCATGATTGTCCACGTTATACAACATGGTACATAATGAACGAACAAAGGAATTATTATGTTGATGTGTGGTGTAGACTTAAGTGGCCAGTCCTCCCATATTACAATAAGCATTTATATTGGTGGCCTTTAATATGCACTACTCTTGTATCAGAATCATTAACCTCCGTGATCTGAAAGATGAGAATACAGTTATCTTGCTGTTTTTCTGTAAAGCAAATGAGTTTTCCACTTTGAGGTGAAAGTATCAGCATAATCTGAAGCACAGTAGAGGGGGACAAAACCTTCTGTACATCAGGGCAGGATTAGAAGGTGCATTTTCTTATTACTTACATGGGCAATTTCATACTGTTCCAACAACAACATCAACCACATCATGACAAGAAGTCTCTTGAATGTTTCCTGTCTTGAGAGGCCAATGCTGTAGTAACAGGACTTTGGAATCTACTAACACAAGAGATTCAGCAGATCAGACAAAATGCTGGAGGAACTCATCAGGCAGCATCTGTGGAAAAGAGTAAAGAGTCAGTGTTTCAGACTGAGACCCTTCATCAGGGCTTTATTGAGATTCAGCAGATGCTGGAAATCTGAGCAACACAGACAAAATGGTGGAGAAACTCTGCAAGTGAGGCAACATCTATGGAGAGGAATAAATAGTCAATGTTTCAGACTGAGACCCTTCATTATGACTGGAGTGGAAGGGGGCAGGAGTCAGAATAACACGATGAGGGGAAGGAAAGAAGTACAAACTTGACAGGTTATAGATGAAACCAGGGTGAGGACAGAGGTGGGGGAACAATAAGAAGCTGGGAGGTGATATGTGGAAAACAATAAAGGGCAGAAGAAGAAGGAACCTGATAGAAAACAGTAGACCACAGAAGAAAGAGAAGGAGGGCTTGATGAGAAGGAGTGAATGCAGAATGGAAAAAGGAAGAAGGGATTGGAGGGAGAAATTGCCTAAAATTGGAGAAAAACCTAAATAGGCACAAGGGTGATAGAAACTGGAGGGTTACGTAGATGGGAAGGGTCAATTTGATCTTAGAGTAGTATAGGATCGTTGGAAGCTACCATAGGAAATATGAGGTGTTGTTCCTTCAACCTGAGTGCGTCATTGTGGCAGGATGTACTGTTCACTTACTTTCCATATGTATATCCCTTGTGGTGCCAAAGTCTGAAATGTGAAATACAGCAGTATAACACCTGTCCACACAACTTGATAATCCTTTCACTTGTGGTGTTACACCCAAATCCTTGTTTTACAAATTTTGTAGTATTGGACAAAATTGTGAGTTCAATAGGTGGAATTTTATTTGCAGTATTTCTAAAGGAAATATTTTAAATCTGGGGATCAAATATTTGCCTCTTTGAACTTGAGGTCAAAGTGAACACACTATAGCTATGCAGCTTTCTCCAATCACTGCAGGAATGGGACCATTGCCTTGGGTCCTAATCACTGCATCTAATGGAAGGCACTGAATGAATGAAACGGCTGTTCATGTAGCAAGGATTGGAATAAGCCTTAGACAGTAGTGTTAAATAGCCTTAGACAGTAGTGTTAAATAGCCAAATAGTAATTTCCAGAGATGTCATTACATCTGCTCTTAAGGTCACATTGGATTGTGGTGAGTTGTGGACAATGTTGTGTGTCGTTTCTACCCACACTAACCTTCTGCATGTGTTCTAAGTTAGCAAAAGAAGCATGAGCAAATCTTTAACTAAATAAGAAAGACTGAGCTCACATTGGGCTGCATATTTCTTTTTAAAATTTAATGTGATAACAACAGTGTAAAATGTTTGTTGTTTTGGCAAATATGGAACAGAATGTGCCAGACGTGTTTTCCTGCAGCCTCTGAACTGCACTACATGTCAACACGGATCTTTGAAATCATTTCATCTTGTGGCTATTTCCTTTTGTTTGCCTTTGTTGACAGTTTCTTAAATCTGGCCAATTTATTCCACTGTAAAAGTTATTGACAGGACTTTTGTTTATAGTAGGAGTTAATATATTTCTTCTGTCAGAACAGAGACACCTTTACAATAACGTAAATGGAATATGAATTTCAAAGGTAATGTTTTTACTAGTGTCATTTTCTAAGAGCTTTTTGATATATCGTCTTGGATAAATGTTTGTGGCTCGATGTTTGCATTTTATTAAGATGAAAAAAGGTTTTGCAGTAAAAATGTTCTTCAGAATTTAAATTAATAGTTGATATTAGAAGATTTTTAACTGCTATAGTCTGTAATTTGGGTAGATGGAGCTCGTCAGCCTGGGAAGGCAGTCCATGTAAGAGAGGGAAAACTGATTTCAAACCTCCGCTGCCTTGTGGCCATACCCACTCATGGGAAAGGCTTCGGGAGTAAACCCTGAGGACAAATCCGGAGCTGGAGTCCCTAAGGCAGTCCGATGTTACCTTCAACCTCGTTCTGCATGCTCCTGCGACGACACTGGTGCCAAGCTGCATTGGCCCTTGCCCTTCCCATGGACAACATCAGTGATGTGGAGAGGGGAGACTTGCTGCATGGGCAACCTCTGGTCTTCCATACAACCTTGCCCAGGCCTGTGCCCTGGAAACCATTCCAGGCGCAGATCCATGGTCGCGAGACTAATGGATGCCACCAGTCTGTAATTTGAAGATTACCTTTTTGTTGTATTTGTAGTTTTTCTTACTATTGGTACATAATATATCTATCTTGTATGTATTTATCCCATCACATTGATTAAAAATTAATTGAAACTATTTAACAAGAGGTTATAGCCTCTGCAACTTGTGTGCTGCTCTTGGAATTAAAATTGAATTATTGGATGTTTGGAAATAGTTGGTGATTGAATTCTATAATATAAGGAATGAGAATAGCCAACACCCCCCACATTACACCCCTCTGTCTTCTGTGTTTGATAACAATATGATTGATTATCTATTTTCACTTTCACTTCACTTTCCTACCATGTACCCTCAATGTGAATAACAGATACATATGTATAGTTTTTAAATCTTGCTGCATTTCTACTGATGAGCAACTCTTAGTTCTGGAAAGAGAGTCTCCTACAAGTGCCACAGAGGAAATTGCCATTAGCTATTAATACTGAGTGATTCTTTGGTCTTGCCATTCATCGCCATTGTGGTATGTCACTTGGTGCCCCTGGATCCACTGATTGCAGTGACCTCATCAACTCAGTGTGTCAGTTCCTTCAAGGGAGAGAATTCCAGAGATTCTCAATTCAGAGCTTCGCTCTTTTTCCAATTTTATGACTCCACTGGCTCTAGACTCCCCGGGCAAGGGCAGCGGATTCTGACCATCCACCCTGTAGAAATGCATCCTGTACACCCTAGTCCAATTCAAATCCACAAGCAAAAAGTGCAGATGGTGGAGATCGCAAAGACGAAAGTTAATATTGGGAGTACCCAGCAGGTCTGGTAACATCTGTGGAGAGAGAAGCAACGTTTCATCATGGTGACCTTTCGAAAAGTCCACTGGAATAGTTCTGTAATGTTCTATGTACGTCTATAAGAAACAATTGTGTTTCAATGAGATAATTTCCAAAGCTTCTCTACTTCAGGGAATGTGGCTCATTTTGCTTCAGATTCGAAATCTATATTACAAGATTATTACCAAATCTTGTCTGCAGAGTAGATGACATAGCAGAGCAGTGTTGGCTGCTACTAGAAGGTTCACATTGTCATTACAAGCAGTGACAGTGGACTCTGCTCACTGTCTTCATTTAATTCCAACTGCATTTGATGATTGTTCGTAGCAAGGCCTCAGAGTGGCACTGCTGGCAGACCCTTTGCCTCAGGCTCCAGTGCTGTCTGTGTGGAGTTTGCATGTTCTCTATTTCACTGCATTGGTTTCCTCCAGGTACTTCAGTTTCCTTCCGCATCCCAAAGGCATATACAGTTGGCCCTCCTTATCCACGGATTCAGCATGTGCGGATTCAACCAACCACAGATCGGGAAAACCCGGAAGTTCTCTCCAGCACTTGTTGTTTGAGCATATACAGACTATTTTTTCTTATCATTATTCCCTAAACAATACAGTATAACAACTATTTACATAGCATTTACATTGTACTAGGTATTATAAGTAATCTAGAAATGACTTGAAAGTACTGGCAGTCCCTGGGTTATGAATGAATTCTGTTCCTGAGCCCGTCTTTAAGTCGGATTTGAAGTCGGAACAGGTACATTCGGTATCATTTAGCGTAAGTCAAACGTCTTTTTTAGTATATTGTACATATTTTACCTTTCTATGCATATACATCACATAAGAAACATACGTATTTCAATAATTAAACCACTGCATTGCTTAGTAATAATTGTAGCTTTCATTGGGGCAGGGCCTTTCAAATGCTCCATTAAAATTGTTCCGATCGTTGACCGACGTAGCCTAATGATTTTCCAATGACCGATGGCGTTTCACCTCTTTCTGATTGCTTTATTACTTCCACCTTATTTTCAATTGCGATCGTGATTATTTTCATGAACAGAAACACCGCGGATTCAGAGCTGTGCCAGGTCCTAATGTCTACTGCACTGAACATGTTAAATTAGTCCGGGGTTCTGCTGGGTTAAAGACCAGCACATTGATTCAGGTTAAATAAGGGACTTGAGCCTCCGCATTTTTTTTTATCAGTGGGGGGGGGGGGGGGTCTCGGAACCAATCCCTCACGGATAAGGAGGGCCGATCGTAGTTAATTAGCCACTGTGTTAATGGTATGAACTCAGAGAATCAACAATTGAGTTATTCTACCTTCATAAAAGCAGAAGTTCAGTTTGGAAATAGTGCAACAGGTATAAGTACATAGTTAGTAGTACAGAGTGCATGTTCAGATGCCAGTAAAGAGGTATGTGTACAAATATAGGAGCAGGAGAAGGCCATCTGCACCTTGAGCCTGTTTGCCACTCAGAGCTCATGGGCTGGTGAAGGATTGAAGTTTCAGCTGAATCTGATTTCCCGTTCAGACAATGCATTCCAGTTCATAGTAACTCACTGAGTAAAAATAGAAATTGTCTTCATATAACATAGAGCATGGAACATAAAACAGCACAGTACAAACCCTTTGGCTCATGATGTTGTGACAGTCTTTTAACCTGCTCTAATATCAACCTAACCCTACTCATCTACATAACCCTCCATGTGCCTATTTAAGTTTTTTTCTTAAATACCCCTTATGTTTCTGCCTCTACCACTGTCCCTAGCAGGCCATTCCATACACCCAACACTTTGTGTAAAACAATTGACTTGGGCACCCCCCCCCCCCACCCAATATACCTGATTATTTTTATACCCTCTTGTATTAGGATTTCTGCCCTGGGAAAAAGTCTCTGGCTATCCACTCTATCTCTGCCTTTTATCATCTTGTGCACCTCTCTCATCATCCTTCACTCCAAAGAGAAAAGCCCTAGTTTGCTCAACCTGTCTTCATCAGTGATGACCTCTAATCATTCTGGTAAGTCTCCTCTGCACCCTCTCTAAAGCTTCCACATCCTTCCTATAATGAAGCGACCAGAACTGAATATGATATTCAGTTTTACAGAGCTGCAATATTACCTTGCTGCCTGCTCTTGAGCTCAGTTCCCCGACTATCCCCCTTCACCTTCCTCTGCTGTCTGTCTTTTCTGCTAGTTTAATGGTATTTGTCACCAAGAGGCTGGAGAAAGTGGTGCATGAAGTGGTGTGTTATTCCACGTGGATTTGCTAGGTGGAAAACTCAGTAAATGATTCAGATTTGACAGAAAGTGACTATTTGTGATTTACCTCTTGCATCTCTCTTCAGCTGTTTAGCCTCCACTCACCATAAAATGACTGGAATATCCTGTGACTGACAGGCTCGAGGTGTAAATAATGGTCTTATGTGATTCACCTCAGGATTTTTCACCTAACACCCTCACATAGGAAGGATTGGAATGTGCGTTTTGCCTTCAGAGAAACCCGATTAGAAACCATGTTCAAAAATGTAATTTATTTTCTTAAGCCAACTTCCAAAATCCAACTATCTGGTGGCACAAAACACAATATGTAAACTGTAGGGCCTCTTGAATTATTATCTCACCTTGGTAAAATATGGACTGTGAATATACCGAACAGCAAGGGACCCACGAGTACAGTGCAGCTGGCACCAAGCCAGCTGAGTGGTCCCAGCTGTGTGAAAAATCTGAAAGCAGAGCTCTGTATTTGCCCTGCCACTGCCTTCCACAATGTCATTTTAATTTATAGCCATGTTACTGGTTCACATTTGGATCACTAGCCAAAACATCCATTTCTGGTCTCTGTACTTGAGGAGTGGTACACTGCATTGGAGGTGGTTCAGAGAAGATGGATTCCAGAAGAAGCTGTCTTAGCCATGAGCAGGATGGGCCCAGAGGCTTCGGAGAATGAAGGATGTTGTTGTTGAAACATATGATTGAGAGGGATTGACAAACTCAAGGCTAAGAGAATGTTTTTCTGTATGGGGATATCTCAAACTAGGGGAGGGAATTGTGTCATCTTAGGGTCAAGAATGTTTGGAACTCCATGTGAACACTGAATTATTGAATATTCTCAAGCACAGAAATGAGAGTTTTAAGACTGGGGAGCTGTTGTGAGTTATGATCAGCAGGCATGTAAATAGATCTGAGTCGAAAACTGAACTGGACATGGGTTTGTTTTTGAATGGCAGACCAAGCTGACCACTGCCCTTATGTTGAGAAGTACAGATAAATATGGTTGAATGTGATCCTTCTCAAGATTGTCTGCTTGTAGTAATTTTATTTTTTTTGATCTCTTGGAGCAATGAGATAACTATTTGTATGCAGTAGTTGCCGTAGTATTTAATTATAGAAAAAGTAGGTCTTTTTTTGTAAAGCTGAACAGATATTCAACCATGAAACATTGACAGAAATCAGCTGACAAAGAGTCAATTGAAACATACAAGATTCTGACAGGCCTCAACAGCTTAGATGCAGGAAGGATATTTTCCCTAGATGCGAGACATCTAGAAACAGGAATCACAGTCTCAGGATATGAAATAAGCAATTTAGGACTGAGATAAGGAGGAATTTCTTCACCCAGATGGTGATGTCACTGTGGAATCCGATACTGCGGAGCACTGTGGAGGCCAAGTCATTGAGTATATTTATGAAGGAAGTGGACTATTTTTTCTACATAAGAAGTATAGAACAAGAGGGGAGAGTGGGAATAGATTATAGAGGACTAGCTATGACTGCATCGAATGGTGGAACAGACTGAAGGGGCTGAATAGCCTCCCATTATTGTGTGTCATCTTTACACACAAAGGTTAATGAAAGGATTTATGTCAAGCCAACTTTTGAAGTATAGAAAGGGAAACCTTGAACGGTAAAGCTAAAGAAACTTGTATTTAAACAGGCAAACACGAAGAAATCTGCTGATACTGGAAACTCAAGCAACACACACAAATGCTGCTGGAACACAGCAGGCCGGGCAGCATCTATAGGAAGAAGTACAGTCGATGTTTCAGGCCGAGACCCTTCGTCATCCATCCTACCGGTGACGTTTCGGGCCGAGACCCTTCATCCATCCCGATGAAGGGTCTCGGCCCGAAACGTCACCTGTAGTTCTCCCTATAGATGCTGCCTGGCCTGCTGTGTTCCACCAGCATTTTGTGTGTGTTGCTTGTATTTAAACAGTGGCCTTCTTAACCATAGGGCATCTCAAGGTTCTTATCAGGCTGTGAAATCCCTTTGAAGTGAATTTACTGTTGTAATGTAGGAACCATGGCAACTATGTGATAATGCCCGGATGGTTTAATGATGGTGATTGAGGTATAAATATTGGTCAGTGCACTCTAGGGAACTCACCGGGCTTCCTTTGAAATAATGTCACAGGTTTCTTGCACCCTCCTAAGTTTACTGCGTCATCTGAAATACAGACCCTGAGTGCAGGATTCCTCAGTAGTGCACTGAGATGTTCAACTAGATCTGTGCACTAATAGCTGGAATGGGATTTGGACACTCAGTCCTCTGACCTTGAGGCAAGAATGTTACTGATAGCTGACAGTGTTCCTTTATTGCTTTTATTCATCCCTTTTTCTTCCTTCCCTTTCATCCTGGTTTGTTGGCTGCTTGTTTGGATACACTTTCATAAGCGTCTGTCCTAGGTGATCATTGTTGTATGAGACTTATCACCATATATCAGTACCTCCTCCACTGACAACACCGGTATATCTGAACTCCTAAAAGTGTTGTCACTTGCATACAGCTCGGCTGCAAGAAACCTAACTTAATTCCTTTTATGGCCGCGTAATGCTGTCACCAAGTTAGATGCTCCTCCACACTCAGAGATATGTCAATGCAATACAGATCTGATATCAAAGTTTGTTTCATAACCGGTCTCCCTGGCCAACATTCTCGCCGGAGAAAGGCCTCGGGATCCTGGTGAAATTGCACAATTCAAAAGAAACAGTGTCGTGTGCATTGAGAGCTCAACCTGACGTAAAACAAATTTTGTGTGTATTTCTGGATGTCTCAGTAACCAGCAAAGTTTCATTGTGAATTTTTGACAGCATTTCTTTTTGCTTCTGGACCCTTTTCTCCAGCATAATCAACCCCCATTAAATGAAGTCAACAGTCACACACCAACACAACACACAAAAATGCTGGAGGAACTCAGCAGATCAGGCAACATCTACGGAAACAGTGAACAGTTGACGTTCTAGGCCGAGACACTTCTTCAGGACCTGAAAAGAGGGGGTGGGGGGGAAGACACCAGAATAAAAAGGTGGCAGGAGGGGAAGGAAGAGAACTGGGTAGGAAGATAGCTAGAAAAGGATAGTAAAGCTAGGTGGGTGGGGAAGGTAAAGGGCTAGAAAGGAAGAAATCTGCTAGAGGAGAGTGGACCACAGGAGAAAGGGAAGAAGGATGGGCACTAGTGTGAGGTGAGAAGAGGTACTAGGCAAGAGTGGGGAATGGAAGAAAAGGGAAAAAAATGTTTTACCAGAAAGAGAAATCAATGTTTAGGTTGGAGGCTACCCAGCGGGAATATGAGGTGTTGCTCCTCCACCCTGAGAGTAGCCTCTTTGTAGTACACGAGGAGACCATGTACTGACATGTTGTAACAGGAATGGGAATAGGAATTAAAATGGTTGGCCACTGCTTTTGATGGATGGAGTGGAGGTGCTCGGTAATGTGGACCCCCAATTTATGAAGGGTCTCACCAATATAGAAGAGGCCGCATCAGGAGTACTGGAACCAATAGACAACCCCAGTGGGTTTGCAGGTGAAGTGTTGCCTCACCTAGAAGGACAATTTGGGGTCCTGAACGGAGGTGAGAGAGGAGGTGAATGGCACTTTGGCCGCTTGCAGGGTTAAGTGCCAGGAGGGATGAATGGACAAGGGAATACACCAATCATCTGCAGTGACATTTTCAGCTCACTGGTCTGAATAACAACAGGTTTTACTTACCACATTTCCCCTGCAGATTAAAGGGCGGACATTTCAGCAGCATTCTTCATCTCTCTGGGATCTGTGACTTACAGTGACCTCAAATACAATCCGGCACGTATTCTTTGACAGCTTTGCTCATGCGGACCCTGGCCACTCTCAGGTTCCTAGTGTCGAGGCTGTAGCTCCTAATCCCCACCATACCTCGCCATTTGTTGCTCGCTGCTGTTTTAGGTAGGCGACCAGCGGCCTAGATGTGAGGAGAGGAGATCCGATCAGCCCACCAGAGCCGATGAGATTTCCGCATTGCTATATTTCTCAGAGCGTAGGCATCCGACAGTGATCTCCCTGGCAACCTCCAGCCAAGTACATCCGACTGGAGCCTCTGATCATACTGCATAAAGAGCATGACTCCAGTGGGCAACAGGAACTCAAGAGGGTTGAGCAACATCCGTGTGTGGGGGGGGGGGGGGGGAAGAAGGATCGGTTGACATTTTGTAGTGAAGCTCTGCATCAGGACTGAGATTAGACAATTTTTCAACAGCCTGTCCAAAGATCTGTTCCCAGGAGTGCTGCCTCACCCATTCTCATCAGTTCAACATCCAACATTCAATAGCAGTTCTGTAGTTTTCAGTTACTAGGGGAGTTTTGCTTGCATTTTGTAATGCCCTTTAAGGGCTGGCTTCACAGGTTGCATCTGCAAAGCTTTGATGCTGTCATCTTTGGGAATTCACAATGGGCAAATTGTGAATACCACACTGAGAGTGATGTCATGCAGTGCTACCCAGAGTGCTGAGCAAGAAACTATCTGCTGGAGCAGCACCTATGGGAGGAAACACTTGGGTGACGTTTTGAGTCAAAACGTAGCACCAGGATTTAAGCACAGTGTGTTATCTTGTGAACCTCACAGTAATACATCAGTGACTTTTACAAACACTAACTGATAATTCTATTTTAAAGTAACTAAGTGGTAAAGTAATTTCTAGTCCGGTATGTTTCAAATGCAATTTTATTTGAACTGATTTTTTGGAATATTTTTATGATTTTAAAGGAGTGAATTGTTTCACAAGTCGATTACCTTCTTTTGAATAATATGCCATAATTTCAGTGGTTGGCTTTGTAAGCAATGCTAATGAAGGACAAAGACACAGCACAAAGAATTCCTCCTTGAATAAAAACAGAATGAAATCCAGTTTGTATTATTTCTGCCATATCAAACATTCTTGAATACTTTTGTTAAAGAAATGAACTCTGATACAATTTGGAGACGTCAATCCTAGAGAATTCTGGAGCCTATACATTGTTCACAATAAACTGGTACTTCTCACTACCAAATAAACAAATACTAAGGTTGCCCAATAGTTCCAAAGTGGCTACAAGCCGGTTTGACTGTAAAACTTTATTAACTCCTGACTGATTCTCACACCTCTTCTCGGTGACCTACATTTGCTCCTAGTTCAGCAACCATCAGCAACCAACTAAAATTCTTGTTTTCAAATTCTTTCATGGTTAAATCCCTTCCTATAACTGTAATCTACTCCAGCCCAACAATACAAGACACTTGTGCTCCACCTGGTCCGGTGATCGCCTTTAATTTAAACATTCCACTAACACTGCCTTCAGCTGCCATTGCCCTAAGCTGTGGAATTCTTAGCCTCAATCACTCCAATCCCTCTCCCACTCTTTCCTCCTGTAAGAGGCTTCTTATATTCTGTCCCTGTGACCAAACCCCCCCCCCCCACCAATATGTCTCCTTTATGTGCTTCTGTGTCAGAGATTGTTCCATAATTGTTCCTGTGACATTTTACACCATTAAACAGCACCATATAAATACAAGTTGTTATTGTTACATGCAGACGGTACAATGGCATGCAGGATCATTGGTAACTTTAGCTGTAAGTATTGGGGAAATGGCATCCAAAGATGTATTAAATTTTGTACTGATTCCCTGCAGAGGGAGTTTAGTTTGGGTAAAACTAATTTGTTAAAATAGTTTCTACTGTCATAGTGAAGCAAAGACACCTTTGCCCCTTGTTTACTTCAAAACATTCCCATCAATGACTTATCAATGTTGTTCCATTTTCCTCATGCTTCCACATTTCTTTTCCTCTGTGATGCAGTGGATGGCATTTACTCTGCTTCCAGTTACAGGTAGCAATCTTCCTCTTCAAATCACATTGGCTAATATTTCTTCCTATCCCTCACACTTGCTCTGTAAGTCTCTTCAAGCACCAACCCTCCACCTTGCAGTCCGGTCCTTTTCCATATTCGCTGCACTCCCATTTCAAACTGGCACATTTCCCTCCACTCACTTCGGTTTTTACATTAGTGCCAAACTTCCCTTGGCTTCCCATATCATGTGTTGGTCACATAATTTTATCTCCAAGGACAGACATTAAAATACTGTTGATGGGCTAGTAAGGAGCTGCAAGTAATTGTTTTTCCTTGGGTTATCATGTGCATTCCTATGACACACTGTAATATAGCACTTACTCAAAACGTTGCCTATTTGTTTAAATTAATTCAGGTATGATTTTATTAACAATGTAAGTAAAATCTACACTGTTATGATAATATTCCTTCCACCTCTAAACCACTGTAAATCTAAACAGGAGACTCGTATTTATATATATATATATATATATATAATCTTACAAAGACATCAATATCTGAAGAGACAGGAACCACGTGATTTTACTTTATTTCATTGGCTGATTTCTTTAATGGTTTTCAGATAATCAGCTGTAAGATTGTTGGATTTTTGACTTGATAATATTGTGACATCAACTTTCACGGTTCACTTTTGTTGTGGCTCTGGAAATTTCAAACCACTAGAGGAGCAGAGTGAAGTGTAGTCTATTGGTTCTGGAGGTGGGTGGGTGCTGTGTGAGAAAGGAACAGGGACTCTCCACAGTTATATAAAAAAATCTGTGCGCATGTACAATATATACTGAATGTGTGTATACAGTATGTCTCTTCAAAGTGTTAGAATGTCAATGACAGCACACACAGTGGTTGGGGGCTGGACGTCTCAGAAGGGATTAACATTCAGAGACAGTGGTATAAACTCCACATATGTAAACTCAGCTCTTTTACACTCTCAGTCTCAATAATAGCAGCTAAAACTTGATTAAAGAGAAGTAGACAAACAAGAAGATTAATGTTGATTATAACTGAAAGTGGCATTTATAACTTTGGTGGCTCTTGATTTAAAAACGAAAAACAGTTCCAAATAGTTTCAAAATCCAGCTGTTTCTCCCAGTCTCTAGTAGTGCAAATTAAATATTGTTGTATTAATGTGGACTCAGTCAAAAGCTTACCTGTCCAGAACCTGGATTGGTGAACATCAGGGACAAATGAGATGGATTTTGCATGTTTTTCCAGGAAGCAGCTACAATCAAGTCATCCTTGGAGGTGGAGATTCCAGATATTATATAAATTACTTTGGTGAAAATGTGGATGGTCATGTTAATAAGGCACAGATTGATAGATTTGTGGATTGTGTAGATGACTATCCAAGGATACAATGGGATGTAGGTCATTTGCAGAAATATATGGAGAAATGGCAGATGGCCTTTATTCTGGGCAAGTGTGAGTTGTTGCATTTTGGGAGACCATTTGTAAAAGGAAAATGTACAGTTACTGGCAGGACACCTAGCAGCATTGACGTACAGAGGGAACTTGGAATGCAAGTTCATAGCTCCCTGAAAGTGACCGTGCAGGTTGATAGGGTGGTAAAGGAGGCACATGGCATGCTTGCTTTTATTAGTCAACGCATCGAGTTAATGAGTCAGGAAGCTATATTGCAGCTTTATAAATCTGTGGTTAGGCTGCATCTGGAGGATTGCATTCTTTTCTGGTCACCCCTTTGTAGGAGTGATAGAGGTTTCAGAGAGGGTGTAGAAGAGGTTTATCAGAATACTGTCTGGCTTAGAGAATGTAAGCTATAAGAGAAATTGGAAAAACTTGGGTTGTTTTCTCTGAAGTATCAGAGACCGAGGGGTGATCTGATCGAAGTTTATAACATTGAGGTATAGATAGACAGTGCCTATATTTTTACCAGTGTCAAAAATGCCTAATACTAGGGGGACATCTCATTTGAACTCTATGGCCTCACATTAATGCAAGGTTTTTTAAAACACAGGCTGGTGGTCATTTGGAATATGCTACTAAGGGTGGTGGTGAAGGTAGATACAACAGAGGTGTCTTAGGGGATCTTAGGCACATGAATGAGCAGAGAATGGAGGGATATGGACTACATGCAGGAGGAAGAGATTAGTGTAATTTGGCATTATTAGCTTAATTAACAGGTCCCTGTAGCTGTTACTAAGAGTGCCTTTAGGCTTCTGAAAATTGATTTCTATTGCTCAGATAAGTCTACAGATGTACTGCACTGTCCACCAATCAGAAAAGGACTTCTTTTGGTGTGACACTTGTGGCACAGCTCGGGCAACCAATGACAGCAACTGATGCTGCAGGAAGCACAACAAGAAGGCCCTAGAGCCTGAGGGATAGAGGATACAGGCTGAAGAACTGGAGGATGAGGAAGGTGCAAGTCCCAGCAAAACATTAACATCTTTATTTGTCTGTAGAAGAAAGACGGGCATGAGTAAAAATGAACTCCTTGAAAGAAAGTTTTCATCAGGAGCTTGCTAAATCAGATCACTTTATTTTCAGTATGTGAAGCACATGAATTGATTGTGGTTTGTTGCCAAATATAAACATAAAGACAAAATACCATAATGGACAACACAATAGCAACCAACAATTTACAAGATAACAGTGCAAACTGCAATGAGCAAACAACAATTAGTAGAATGGTCACATGCACAAATGTCAATAATCAAACTTTAATAAATATGAACATATGATATCAGTAACTGATGGCTAATGATCTTTTCTGCTAAGTGGATCACTCGTAGAAACCCGAGCTAGGAGAGGAGGTGGCTGGAAATCAAACGGTGACAGAGGTGGTCACGACACTCTCAATGATGGCTGAGTACAAACATAACAAGATACACTCTGAGATCTTAAGTTTCTTAAGCTGGTGTAGGAAAATCCCTGCTGGGCTTTCCTAGTGATGAGCATAATGTGCTTGTCCCACTTCAGTGTATTGGTAATGACAGTCCCCACGAATTTGAATGACTTGACCACAGGCACAGCCTGACCATTAGTTTCCAAGGTGGTTGTCAGCAAAATTCAATCCTCATTTCCACTGCCTTGATAGCATTGAGCTCCAAGTTGTTACAAGCGCACCGTGTTGCAAGATGGTCTACCTCTCTTTGATACATCATAATTAGAGATGAGACCAACTGCAGTCGTGTCATCCAGAAACTGTAGGATTTTAATGGATTTGTCTGTGGAGATCCATATAGCCCCCAGTGCAAATAAAATTACCCTTTCCATGTGATAATCCATAACACCAGCATAGTTCACCAGTAATTAGTCAAGAGATTCCAGACAACAGACAGTTCTTCATAATCCCTTTTAGGACCACCTACACTGATCACAACATCACAAGTAAAACATCTCTGATCCAATTAACTAAATAGGCTTCTACACGTGTTCTTAGTTAACAGCCGCTTACTTTGACAGACTTTGAGAGTCCAAGAAACTTATTTCTACATTCCTCAAATAAGTAGGAATTCTCACAGCTGGCAGCAGCTGGAGACACTTCCTACCCGGCTCTTCCATGGTGGCTCTGGCTGCTCTCCTTGCCATCGCTTCCCTCATTCCCACCTCCCTGGCACACGGGAACTCCCAACTCAGACTCTCTGTTGTTAGAACCTCCCTGTCTCACTCACTGAATCTAAGGGCTGCCACGGTCCCTTGAGCCTCAGTCACTTCCGTGGCAGCCATAAGATATAGTAAATGCCTTGAGCCGCCATGAGGTCTAAGCCTTTCAGCAGCTGTCACCCTTTCTCAAAGATTTAAAGTTCATTCATTATCAAAAAGTGTATAAATTATACAACCTTGAGATTTGTCTGCTTACAGGCAGCCACAAAACAAGAAATCCAAAAGTACCCTATTTAAAAAAAATCAACACTGTTGAAATCAAAACAACAATGTTCACAGAGAAAGGAAAAACACAAATGATACAATAGAGTCAAGCAACAGCAATCCGAACCAAGATGGTTCTTAGATGATTGTGTGGCAAACTATTGGAAGCTGCATTCAACTAAACTTTAAAACTGCATCTGTCCTGTTGTGAAAAAAAGTTCCGATTATAAACACATCCTGATACTTTTTCAGATACTTCTTTGACCAATTTTGCAATTATTTTTGTGGAGCATCCAACTGAGATTTAGTGTAAAATGCACCATTAATTTAGCACCTTAGAAAAATGTGAATAGAGTTTGCCATTGTCAGTTACTTCAACACAGGTGATAGTTAAACTGTGTTGATATTTCTTCTCAAAAACCTTTGTCTCCTGATGTTACCAACAGTTACTTCCAGGCTTATAAATTTTGTGTGTTCTGTGAGTAAAGACTGAGAAAATCTGGTCTGTAAATGAAATAACTTGGAAAGCAAGCTTACAGCATCTGCACATCTCTTTGACTGTAGCAGTGTTTTTGGCTATTTTGCCTAAACGTATCTGATCAGTTTACTTGCAAATAGCATTTCCTTGAAAGGCTTTCTACTTGAAAGTATAGCGTATTATATGGTAAGTGTTAGTTTCAGATTGTTTTGGAATGTGCTTTTGTGAAACTTTTTTTAAAAAGTTTACATTTTGATTAACGCACACAAAATGCTGGCAGAGGTCAGGCGGCATCTAGGGAGGGGAATAAAGAGTTGGCATTTTGGGCTGTGACCCTTCATTGGGACTTGAAAGGAAATGTGGAGAAGCCAGAATTAAGAAGGCGAGAGAAAGGGGAAGGACTACAAGCTAGAAGGTGATGGGGAAGTTAGTTGGGTGGGCGAGAGGGGATGAAGTGAGAAGCTGGGAAATGATGGATGGTAAAGGGCTGAAGAAGAAGAAAGCTGATTCATGGTTCATGAGAGAAAGGGAGGGAGGACAGGCACCAGCGGGAGGTGATACACAAGTGAGGAGGAAAGAAAGGGTAAGAGAGGAATCAGAATTGTGAACATAAAAAGAGGAAGACTAAGAATTACCTAAAGTTAGAGAAATCGATGTCTATGTTGATTATTTTTTAAGAATCCTCTCTGAAAGAGCTGACTATATTGCCTTTACCTTGGGTTCCCATGAGTTGTGTGGTGAAGTTATGATGGACAATAAAATGAAAAAGGGTGGTTCACCACTACAATCAAGAATGATATTCCTCCCCAGTAAAGAGCAAGTTCTACTCTGTCAGAAATGCCATCTTTTGCAAGCATTAAAGTGATGTATTTTATCGGTGGTGTGCTGGGGCAATGACATCAACACAGATGATGCCAATAGGCTCAATAAACTGATTAGAAAGGCTGGCTCTATTACAGGAGTCACACTGGAGGCTGTGATAGAAGAAAGAACCCTATGGAAAATCCTGGCGATTCTAGACAAATTTCTCACCCTCTGCATGCCAGCTTGGATGAACAGAGGAGCACTTTCAGTAATCGATTAAGACAACTGCACTACTCCAAAGAGCGCTATGTGAGGTCATTATTACCCTTGGCCATTACGCTCTATAATGAGTCAACCTATAGCCAGGGAAGTGATGACCCCCTCCTATTAGACTGTTTGAGCTAACTTATTTTTTACTCTTACTATTCTTCTAATATTTGTGTATCTGTGCACTTGTAATGCTACTGTGACACTGTAATTTCCTTTGGGATCAATAGAGTATCTATCCATCTATCTATTTCCCATTGGCCTCTTCAGGGAAAGTGAAAAAGGTCTCACATTGGATCCTGATGAGGGGTCTTGGCCCGAAATGTCAACTCTATTCCTTTCCATCGATGCTACCTGCCTGCTGAGCTCCCCCAGTATTTTGTGTTTGTTACCTTGGATTTCCAGCATCTGCATATTTTCTCCTGTTTGTGTTACATTGGATCTTGCTGTGCCTCATTAAGCCATAGGCTATCTTGTGTAAATGTGGGTGCCTTTCCACTCCTAATTTTGAACAGAGCTTCAGACCTTCCCCGGTAATGTTGCATTTCACTCTGATAGGCTGAACATATGTTTTTTTTCTACATTTGAAAGGGCCAGGAGGAATCATTACTTATTTGTGGTGGAAAGAGGGAAGGTGGAAACAAAATCAATTTTAACTGCCTGTGAGTTGTTATAACTTGTACAAATTGATTAAGAGACAAGCTGAGGAGGAAGCTTAAAAAAAGTTGTTGAAGCTTAGTCAATAAATGGAAAACTAAAATGGTATTTGACATGAATCTACTAGGTTTAGTTCTGAGTTGTTTTTAAACTTTAACTCTGTACTTTCAGCATGATTTTGCACTGATCTTGGCCGCTGCTCTGACTGTTTTCAGCTTTCATTGGTCAAGTGCCTGGATACATTGATGCCTGTCAAACATTTCCTTTCCATGTGATGTGAGAACACATTAGGGACACTTGGCCTCGTGTGTTGCCACAAAGCTACAGAATGAGAGACAGAGGAATGTTGGAAAGTTATTTTTGTTAGGCTGATCATAGCGAATGTATGTTTCATTGGAGGCAGAATGCATTTGAACTAGACTGATCTATGAGCTTGTATATCTCTTGTAGCAGGAGGTACTTTTCACACAAAGAATGTGAACTTGCACATCTTGTGAAAGGAAAGTGTGTGTTTTATCAACATGCTAAAACAAACATTGGTTATTCTGATTGTTTTGGTAATATTGCCAACTTCCAACAAGGCCAAAATGAATTGAGGTAAATTAGGTAAGAGTTCATACACTGAAGAAGCTCCCAAGTGGGAAACAGGAACAAGTCTGGAACAGTAACATTCAATATCAGTTCATATTTGCCAGCAATTATTATACAAAGTCTTATAGTCAGGATGTGGTAACATTTTATGACAGCTTCAGTTCAATTCAGGAACAGTTATTACCCTTCAATCATCAGGCTCCAATGTGGATAACTTCTGTCACCTAAACAATGAACCAATTCCACAATTCTGGACTCATTTTCAAGTACTCTACAACTAATATTCTTGGCAAAATATATATATATATTTATTATTCTGTCTGTCTGTATCTGTACAGTTTGTCTTTTGCACATTGGTTGTTTATATATAGTTTTTCATTGATTCCATTGTTCTACTGTGAATGCCTGCAAGAAAGTGAACCTCAGTGTTATATGGTGATGTGTACATAATTTGATAATATGTTTACTTTGAACTTTGAATTCGTAGTTTGTTTTTGGGCAATGTGGTTTGATGTTGCATTCAAGGTTACAGGTTGGATGGTTGTTAGGCTGAATAGACAAGTATAATTAATTAGTAGTTTCTGCAGAAACAGAAGTCTATGGTATTTGATAATGCAAGATTATTTCACTTCTGAACTTAGTAACGCATTTAAAACATCATCCCAAATTGCCATTAAACAAAAAGAAAACTGAAACTAAGAAATTGGAACAGAGTAATTGAATCTAAATGTAATTGTTTGGAATTGTTAGAATTAGCTGTTAGGCTTCCTTCAACTTTAAAAGTAAAAGTTGCAAACTAAAGTTAATACTTCAGTTAAAAATATTTGTTCCAAAGAAAATCAAAATCTGCTTTAGAGATCTTTTACATATAGTTACGTCTCCATTTGCATTGCCATTATTTTAGGTATTGTGGTATTTTAAGGACTGGCTAAGACACAGAAGTTAGCTTGTCACGTCAAAGCCACAGAATCAAAAATTCAACCCTTTGAGGTTGGCTGTTCAATCCAGACAAAGGAACTGACATGCCATTGTTGGGAGTTTTGACTCTTGGTTGAAGTATAATGTCATAAGCTTGGCCGTCAATCAGTCTGTGGAAGGGCGGGGTTACTCACTGTCTGGCTGCCATTGTCTAGTGGGAGGAGAGGGTAGTGGGAATCAGTGAGTATAGGGGAGTGAGAGCTGGTATCTGGGTAAATATAGTTGTTCAGTCAAAGGTAGCAAGTGTTGGACATGGAGGTAGCACCATCACATATCTTGCAAGGTCATAGTAATTTACCTAGTTCTCTATGTAACAGTGGCTATAGCTTTGGGAGATCACTAATGCAGTCATTTTATGTCTAGAATTTATTTTGCGACATTTTCACCATGGACCCTTCTCTTTGATACTGATATCCTTAAATCAAATTCCCTACTTTTTTTCTATGAATCTGAAGGCTTTCTCAACCATTCATCTTCTCTTCCACTTTAGTAACAGTTTCACCATGAAGTAGCGTTCCTAACATATTAAACTCATAGTGAAAAGGCCCCAGGTTATGAATGCCTGATCAGTCCGAATGGGCACCCATGATATTACTAAATTTGAATGATCAACTTATGTCTGTTCCTATGAAGAGAAAAACTAGGTTCCTCTATCTCAACTTTTAGTAATTGTTCTTTCTTATTGTTCTTATGAGTTACTTATGTCATTTTTTGTAATACCATGAAGGTAGAGTTACTACATTGAGCAATTTTTGTGTATTTTCTTACTTGTGGATTAAATCGATGTCAGTAAAGGTGGAACCCATTCATCACCTGGGGATGTTCTGTATCTTCACTTATTTTATTTTATCAAATGGCAGCGGGCCATTCGGCCCATTGGATCTGTGCAGGCTCCCATAGAACAACCCTATTAGTCTCACTCTATCGCTCCTTATTTCCCTGTATCTACCTATTACCTCTCTCACATGTTCTTTGGCTCCTCTTTGATTAATGTACTTAATCTCCAGTAACACACCGGGATTTCCATCTGCACTCCTTGCACTCACCTTGATTCTGCTTTGAACTGAAAAGCTTTCTCACTTGTTGAATTTCAAAGCCTTAACTGTAAGCTCAAAGAACCTGACAAAGCCTTGTGATGCAGCCAGTTGAAGCAAGATCACGAAAACCCTTGTGCTTTCTAAAATAAAATAAATTTGCCATCTCTTTGATGTAATGAAGAAGATCATAAGGGCCATAAGTTGGAACAGAGTACTGGGCAAAGGTGAACTTGATCAACACTTCAATAGCAAATCACTGCAGCTCCCTTTCAGAGCGGGACTTTAAATTTGCCTCGGCAATCACTGGTCTGGATAGGGACCATTGGAGACTAACAATACGTTCTTGGAGAAACAATTTGGACAGGCAGTATCTGTGGAGGCAGAGGAATGCTGGGTTTTTGGGGTCCAGCCTCTGCATTGGTTGGATGGATCCAGTGAGATGAATGTCCTGTTTCCATGTCATAAGATATAACTATGAGATGAATAACATGACATAACATCTCGATCTGAAACATTGCTCATCCCTTTCTCTCCACTGTTGCTGCCTGGCCTACTGAGTTCTAGCAGTTTGTTTTTTAGCTCCAGGTTCCAGTGTCTGCAGTCTCATGTCACCATTGGAGGCTGTTGGTAAAGATCTCCAATTCTTCAATTTTGTTTATCTGGACCTGACAAGAGAGTAGCTTTCCCAGCTTTCCAAAATGAGTCAGGACATAATGGACCATTTTCTCACCTCCAAATTCCAACCAATTTCCCTTCCTTTCTGACCCGATCACTTCCTCCTAGACCAGGGGTGGGCAAACTTTTTGACTTGTGGGCCACAAAGGGTTCTAAAATTTGACAGGGGGCCGGACCAGGAGCAGATGGACAGAGTGTTTTGGTAATACACCTCATAAGAGAAAATAAAATATCATGGGATATGTAGAAAACATGTGCTTTAATTTCAATTGAAAATGAACAAATGCATTACAACAAAATATCTGTCTTTGAAGTCCCATGGTATTTAGCTATTTATTGAAATGACTTTTAAAACACTGAAAATTAAATGAATAAAATACAGCTTTTTTAATAGTAACAGTTATTATTTTAAAGCACTGAAAATTCTGTTATCCTTCAAGATATTATCATCATCACTCTCCTCCTGACTGTCTTTATTTCAAAAACGGTAGGAGATGCAAGTCTACTTGTCCTGCTCCTTCTTATTCAATTGTCCCCTGTGCCAAAACTCAACAACGACCCGCACAATGACAGAACAGTGAGAGCGCGCCAGTATGCGGAGCGCGTTATTTGATCTGGAGTGCATTTTTTATTTTGAGAACGTACGTGCACCTGCGCACTACTCATGTCCATCACTTAACAGAAATGACATGTAACATGTAAGGCTTATTGAAAAAAATATTTTCAAAAGCATTTTTTACATAACACAACGAAGAAACTTATTTTTAATTTCAGTGGGAACAGTGTTGTTGGTCTCCCTTTTTAGCCAGCGCATCAAAGTCTGGATTTAGTTTTGCTGTGGCGATTCTCAGGATGGATCTGAGGTGTTGGTCAGTTAACTTGGATCTGTGGCTGGCTTTGTTGATGTTCATGACGCTGAATGCCTGTTCACACAAATAGGTCGAGCTGAACAAAGAGTAAAGCGCAAATGTGGAGTAATACGCTGCACCTCAACAAAGGTCAATGTGTAGCGGTGTGCTACATGCAGCGCTAAAATTACGACAGGAAGTCGGTAACTGCAGTCGAAGAAAAAAACTTTATTCGAAATCCCCAGCCTCACTTTTAAGCCTCCCTCAACCTGCCCCCCATGGCGCAGAGGCTCCAAAGCTCTGTGCTCGCAAATCCCCGCAGGCTATCTCCCTTAGCCAGAACGCTGGCTAATTGTGAGCCGGTTCGGATGTGCCAGGAAATGGGTCGCCACAAATGTACATAGAGTGCGTCATCTATTGGGAAAACGCCAGAATTGCGGGGGAAAAACGTTAACAAGGTTTATTAATATAATTTCATCAAGTTCTGCGGGCCGGATTAAAAAGCTTTACTGGCCACATATGGCCCGCAGGCCGTAGTTTGCCCATGCCTGTCCTAGACCCACTGACTCCATCAGTCCTTTTCCCTTCCTGTCACACCACTTGACGTAATCTTCCCCTACCAACACTCCGTCACACTCCTCATCAATTAACTCCTGCCCCCAGTCCTTGACACCAGTAGGCCAATATTCTTCCTGATAAGAATCGGACCCACTCCTTGATTAATCCTGGTGAGGCATAAAGCTTGAAGCATCTTCCTTCCCAGAGTCATCTTTGCCTTCTCTGGATAACGCACCCAGTTTGGTGCAGAAAAGAATTTTGACAGCTCTGAATTTCAAATCCAAGATAGATTTTCTTAATATTTTTGGCACTTGATATTTTCAAAAAAGTGGGCTAAGTAACTTCTTCCTGCTAATACTACAACTTGTAGAGCCTGATGTTGATTGTCATACAATGAAGTTCAGGAAGTTTCATGTCCTGAAGCTTTTGTACAGAACCAACATTTATCTGGCATCTATATTTGCTATTCCTGCATGAGATCCTGGGTATTTAAGGTTCAGAATGAGGCCATTCAGTCCATCTTGTTGGTGTTGTCATGAAATAAAACGGGTTAATCCCATTTACCACCTTATGGTCTGTGGACCTTCCAAATGTTCCTCAAGATTCCTTTTGAAAGTTTTCTGTTATTGCCTCCACCAAACTTTCAAACAGTCTGTACTTTTTAAAAAATTATACAAAGCCAGGTCACAACTGAACACACATTTTATTTATACATTTCACTCAGTAAGCATTCAAAGGGCTGATGTAAATTATTCCAAACATTGCTTTAGAAGCCGCACAGAACTTGGGCTTAATAAAAATATTATATCAGTAGTAATTTGTTCAAGCTAACTCTTGTTTTAATATTCATGCCTTAGCTCAAGGTTTATAATTGATTATAAATTATAGTGCCATTGTTCCTCAGAATCTTGTGCATAGAGCATTAGCAAGATAACATTTATTTTCCATCCATAATTAGTAGGGTTGCTGATGGAAAGGCATTAATAGTCAACAGTGTAAGTTTGGAGTCTTATGTAAGACAGATCAGTTTGTGGTGATGTTTCCTTTCTCATAGGATGTCAAAGAATCAGTTGGGGTTTATAATAATCCATCAGCTTTTTTCCCTACTCTCAGATTAATACTTGACAGATCTTTTGCATTTTAACTTTTAACCTTCTGGTGGCATAGTGGTCAGCACAACTCTTTACGGTTACAGTTGACTTGACTTCAATTCCCGCCGCTGCCTATAAGGAGTTTTTACTTTCTCCCCGTGACCATGTGGGTTTTTCTCCGGGTGCTCCAGTTTTCCACCACAGTCCACAGATGTACCAGTTGGTAGGTTAATTGGTCATGGTAAATTGTCCTGTGATGAGGCTCAGATTAAATAGCAGGATTGCTAGGCAGCGTGACTCAAAGGCCCGGAAGGGCCTATTCTGCACTGTGTCTCAATAAATAAATAAACTGTTACTCCAATCATCAAATCATTGTTACAGTCCACTACTTGCAAAGCAATACACTCAATTCTTTTTAACACTTGGTCAAAAACTGAAGCCCAGGTGAATACTGGTTTATTGTGAGATTGAGTTGCATTTTTCCTTGGGTGCCTAATCAGTTCCACTTAGAAAGCCCCGAACAATTTTGTTTAAGACATCCACACAAACAGATCATAACCCCTTTATTACAACAGGCAGTTTTGTCACACCCCTTTTGAGTCTGTGTTCCTGCTTATCATACTGTTGGCTATTGGAACAACTTTACCAGTTTATCCTCACTGAAAGCACCATGATCTCCTCTCCATCATCTTCGCTCCCAGGAAAACAATGTCAGCTTCTTCAGCCTAACTTTGTAGCTGAAACCCAGGAACCATTCTAGTAAATCATTCTTGCACCTTTCCAAAAGTGAAGTGACCAGAATTGGACACAGACTAACCTGCAATTTAGAGAGGTTCAAAATAACTTTCCTGCTTTTGTACTCTGTTCATGAAATCCAGGATCAGACTTGCTTTACTAACTAATCTCTCACTTTCAGATATGGATACAGGTGTATCTAGATCATTTGGTTTCCTCAAACCCTTTCAGACTGTTGTTAAATCTATGTCATCGTTCCTTGTTTCTTATGCCAAAATGTTACATTTAATACTTTCTTGCTTGTCTGCCCATTTGGTGTTGATAACCTTTTGCAAGACTGCTAAATGCCTCGCCAAGTTTTGAGTCATCTCAAGGTTTTGAATGTAACCCTGCATTATGTCATTATATCCTTCATTAATTTATGGTTTGAAACAAGAAAATGTGATTCTAATTCTTATCCAGGGAATTAAACAGACTGCTGCCCTCTAATCTGATAAAGATAACTGCTTTCTATCCTAACTCCATCCCAAAATGGAAAATGTTATATTTTCCCACATTGTGCTATAGATCTTTATCTACTCACTTAACCTTCCTGTATCCCTTTGATTCTCCTTATGTCCTCTTCACATCTTATCTGACGTTGTCTCATCAGCAAATTTAACAACCATACCTTGGCTGCCCCATCCAAGTCGTCTACCTAAATTGTGAAAAGTTGTAGCCCAAGCACTGATCTCTGGGTGAGAATACCAAATAATCTGGGTTTGTTGTTAATCGAGTATTACTGACCAGAACCCAGGACAAGCACCCTAGTTTACTTCAACTAAGTGTCATGGAAAACCAGTTAAGTCTCTAAGATCAAAAAAGTAACATATTTATGGAACACTGGGACTGCTGCTACGTGGAGGATGCTGTTTTGCAGGCATTAGAATTTTTAGATATTCAGTTCTCATTCTTAAGTCTCTGCCACTGAAATTGAACCTGCAACCTGTTTCAGCAATGTGTTAACTAATAATATTCATATTAATTTTAAAGAGATTTGACTTTGCAGATGAATTATATTTCCCATTCTTCCATTGCAACCGCAGTCCCATTTAACTCCGCATTATTGTCCAAGGCGTGCCACAGTGACAAAGAAAAAAATTCCATTTCCTAACAACACACGCAAAATGCTGGAGGAACTCAGCAGGCCAGGCAGCATCTACGGAAAAAAAGTACAGTCGACATTTTGGGCCAAATCCTTGACTGGACTTTTTTTCCATAGGTGCTGCCTGGCCTGCTGACTTCCTCCAGCATTTTCTGTGTGTTGCTCGGATTTCCAGTATCTGCAGATTTTCTCTTGCTTGCCATTTCCTAACACTGCTGGTTTGATGTGTCAAATTGTGTGGTGATAAAGGTGTTCTCAATTGGCTTATTAATAGTTCAAAGCAAGATAATAAATCTGAAGCGATATTGTGCTGTCACATTGATGCAATGATCTGTTTATAGTAGTGTCCTGCAGCACCATTCTGTCCTATGTACTTTTTATTGGAGCTGCAGCCCTTTCCTAGTTAGTTTGGTGCTAACTGTGTATGCTCCACATACGGTGTAGTCTCAGATGCCTCTTGTCTGCCCTTTCTAGTACGGTTCATGACCTTGCTCTAAATTTAAAATATCTGCTTCAAGGTAACTAAGCTTACTCATGTGTTCCTGAGAGTATCTGAAGGCCGAGGTGCTGATGTAGCAGTCCATGTTTGGGCATCCTTCCGGTGGGGAGATCCTACTAAATAATGGACGACTTCGGTGCTGCTTTTGATGAAAGATCATTATAAAGTTTTTCCAGTCAATGCAGAGTTAATGAACTTCACATGCACACTTGTAATTTTGCCTAATGACCATCATTACACAAATTTCACTCTCCATATTTCTTCTAAGTATATTTGCCTTCGCACGCAGATATGTTTTCTAAATAAACAAGCAGGCAGTCACTAATGAACCGCATGCGATGAAGTTTCCAAGTGAGTGCAAAGATCAGAGGAAGCTGTAATTCTCAGAAAACGGCGAGTATTTAAGAAAGTTGATAGGTAATTCAACATTATGCTCTCATTTTGATTAATTTAGCTTACCTAAATACTAATGTCCTATTCTTACACAGAAATAAACTGTTAAATTACCAGTGCTTGGTTTTAAAGTATTTTAATTTGCAGTGTTTAAAATTTGCTTTCCAAAAATGCATCTGAAGAGTTAATACAGTTTTCCCATTAGGTGTGTGTTCCCTGGAATATGGAATTATATGTGGATAATAAGGTTAATCATAATGGGAAATAATTGAGCAGGATGTGGTCTGCTGCCTAGACTTGTCGCCTTGGTCCACATCTGCCTGCACTTTTCTGATCAAAGTGATTCCCCTCATACTGGAGGTGGACCCACCAACCTCAGCAGCACGTAGACTGCCAGCAGCCTTCTGCCCAAACTTTATATCCCTGAAACCTCATGATGAGCTTTGACAGAAGGTGAAGCTGAGCATGATTTAAATTCCCATCCAAGTTGGAGATCTTCTCTTGCTTTAAGTGTTTAATGTAAGAAATTTATATCAAAAAAACCCAAATTATAGATCACTTAGCTTTTTCCGTCTAACCTTCAAGCCAAGAATCATCACTCACAGGTGGTAAGAAGATTGGTTGATTTATTGAATGTGTGGAGTCTTGAGTTACAGGGTGATATCAATATGTTGGTAGAAAGGAATGATAAATGTGAGGTGGAGCTTAATAGGTGAGGTGTTTGTGAGCGCTAATGAGGCCAGGGCATGCAGCATGAATTGTAGGGCCCTAGGGATTATTGAGGGACCTTAGTGCACGTCCAAAGGTCCTTGAAGATGGTAGCACAGGTAAATGACATGGTTAAGTAGGGATATGGAAGCTGGGTTTGAAATGACATTGAATCCAAGAGCTGGGAGGCAGTCATCCAACTTTATAAAGGATTGGGTAGACCTTAGCTGAACTACTGAGTTTTGGTCACCATAGTATAGGAAAGATGTTATTGTGCTGGAGAGGGTAGAGAGGAGATTCATTAGAATGTTGTCTGGGATGGAACATTTTAATTAAATGCAGAAACTAAAGAGGTTTTCCCTGTTTCTCCTGGAGGGGAAGAGTTTAACAGAGAATGTGATTAAGATGTGAGAAATTATGACGGGAAATAGACAGGTAGACTATAGGAAAGTTTTCCCCATTTTGGCAAAACTACCAGACTTAGACTGAGAGTAAGGAGTAAGAGATTTAAAGGGGATCTGAGGAGCACCTCTTCCACTCCGATAGTGGGGAGTAACTGTCTGAGTGAACAGTGCTCAAGAAAGTGGGGGAGCAGCATATAAGAGGTGCCAAGACGAGGCATAGAAGGCTACAACCAATGTGCTGGAAAATTGGATTGATATGGTTGGATGCCCACCCATTGATTTTGACATGATGGTCCAAATGGCCTTATTCCCTGTTTTATGACTCTAGGACTCAAATGAATGGCATCCTGATCTTGGGCCAGGTCTGGGTCAGGGCACCCTTGGGATTAATGCCTGTGCCGTGTGCTAGTGAGCCAAGGAAAGGAAGATGGTATAGGTGAATGCATGTCCAAAGAGCTGCTGCAGGAGGATAGCCTTCAGATACACAGGTTATTGGCCTCTCTTCTGGGCAAGTGGGACTTGTACATGAAGGATGGTTACACCTGAACTGGAATGACACCAATATCCATGCAGGGAGGTTCACCAGTACTATTTGGGAGGCTTTAAGCTTGTCTGGTAGGAGGTGGGAACAGACCAGTAGGTTAGCAATTCACACAAAATGCTGGAGGAGCTCAGCAGGTCGGGCAGCATCCATGGAAATGAACAAACAGTCAACGTTTCAGACTGCGACTCTTCTTCATGAATGACAGTAGGTGGTAGGTTGACAAGTGGAAGTATTGAGGGAAAAGCAGAGGTTAGGTCAGTTATGTTTAATAAGGTTAAACAGGGTGGGACTGACAGTCTGAAATGTATTTATTTCCATGCATGGAGTATTAGGGCTAAGGTAGATCACCTTGTGGACAGATTAGCACGTGGAACAATGATGCTGTGACCCTTACAAAAACCTGATTGAGAGGAGGGCAGGACTTGGAAGCTCTGCTTTTCATAGTTTAGATATTTCAGAGGTGATAACAATGTACAAGAGGTGGGGGGGGGGGGTGCTATTGCACTTCAAATCAGGGAGAATAATACAGCTATATTTAGAATGTCCTGGAGACTTCATCCAGTAAGCTCAGGAATAACAAAGGTTCATTCACTATGATGGAATTGATTTCCCAAGTTCAAAGAAAATTTATTATCAAAGTACATATATGATACCATATCAATATCAAGAACATGAAATAAGTCCTTGGAAGTGAGTCCATAGGTTGTGGGAATATTTCAGTGATGGAGCAAGTGAAGTTGAGTGAAGTTAACCCCTTTGGTGCAAGAGCTTGATGGCTGAGGGGTAATAACTTTCCCGAATTTGGTGGTTTGAGTTGCAAAGCTCTTGCACCATCTTCCTGATGGCAGCAGTAAGAAGAGAGAATGTCCTGGGTGGTGGGGTCCCTGATGATGGATGCTGCTTTCTTGTGATGGTGTTTCGTGCAGATGTGCTCAATGATGGGGAGGGTTTTACCTGTGATGGACTGGGCCATAACTACTATTTTTTGTAGGATTTCCCATTCAAGGGTATTGATGTTTCCATACCAGGCTGTGATGTAGCCAGTCAATATACTCTCTACCTCACACCTATAGAAGTTTGTCAAAGTTTTAGATGACATGCCAAATCTTTGCAAACTCTTAAGGAAGTAGAGGTGCTGCTGCACTTTGTTCATAATTACACTCATGCTGAGCCCAGGACAGGTCTGCTGAAATAATAACACTGAGGAATTTAAAGCTGCTGACCCTCTCCAACTCTGATCCTCCAAAGAGGACTGGCTCATGGACCTTTCGTGTCCTTCTCCTGAAATCAATAATAAGCTCTTGGTCTTGCTGTTATTGAGTAAAAGGTGGTTGTTGTGGCACCACTCAGCCAGATTTTCAGTCTCCCTCCTCTAATATGCTGATTCATCTCTACCTTTGATTCAGTCTAGAACAACGGTGACATCAGCAAACTTGAATATGCCAGTTATTCTAATAGCCAGTAAGAGACAGTAAGGAATAGTTATACAGGCAGGTTTGAAAACAGAGTTGTTGTAGTGGGAAATTTTAACTTCCTGAATATTGGAGATGGCTTTGATAGACAGAATTTGTTGTGCATCCAGGAGGGCTTCTTGAAGCAGTCTATAGATAGATCAACCAGGGAAGAGGCAATGTTAGACCTTACATTAGGAAATGAGCATGGTTAGGTGAACAGACTTTCAGTGGGAGAGTACTTATGGATAAGGAATAAGGCAGGTCCTCAGTGAATGGTGTAAAATTGGGGGAGGGCTAATTACAACAATATTAGACAGAAACTGAGGAGAATAGATGGGGAACATATGTTATTGGGTAAATCCACATCTGACATGTGGGAGTTTTTAAAAGACCCATCTGGTTAGAATTCAAGACCAGCATGTTCTTATGAAGATGAAAGATAGGGATGGCTAGGTTTGGGGACCTTGGATGGCAAGAGGTGTTGTAAGTTTAGTCAAAAAGGAAAAGGAAGCATATGTATGGTGTAGGTAGCTGAAATTGGGTGAGGCCTTTTAGGAATATAAAGGAAAAAAGAAAGAAACATGGAATCAAGAGGGCTAAAAGTAGACCTGAAATGGCCTTGGCAACTTAGAATAAGGACAATCTCAAGACACTTTATCCTGTATATTAGAAACATGAGGATAAACTACAGAGACGGTAGAACCAATCAAGGATCACGGAGGAAATTTATGCCTAGAGCTGGAATAAGTATGTGAGATACTAATTAAGTACTTGATATTAATATTCAATAGGAATTACATGAATTAAATGTGGAATCAGGGAGACATATGTTGTTTTATGTAGATATTGAGAGGCCGGAGGTGTTCATTCTCTTGAAGAACATTAAGATGGATAAGTCCCCAGACCCTGATGGGATGTATCCCAGGACATCAAGGAAGCCAAGAAAGGATATATCTGGGTTCTTGAGAGAAATTTTTGTATCATCTCTGGTCACAGGTGAGATTTTTGAGGGCTGAAAAACAAGCAATGTCATTCCTTTATTTACGAAGGGCATTTTGGATAATTCAGAAAACTGTAGTTCACTGAGCCTTAATTTAGTGGGAAGGAAATTATTGAAGTTGCCTAGGGACAGGATTTACTCGTATTTTGAATGACATGGACTTATTTGGGATGGCAGGTGGGGCTTTGTGCAGAGGAGGTCCAGTCTCAGATTTGATGGAGACTTTTAAGAAGGTCATGAAGATGGTTGATGAGGCTCAGGCAATGGAAGTTGTTTACATGGACTTTATTAAAGCATTGGACAAGGTCCTTCATGGTAGACTACTCCAGGGGATTAAGTCAAAGTGAATAGGTAGGTTGGATTCTAAATTAGCCTGGAGATAGATGGCAGTGGATGGAGGGTGATATTCTGTGTGGATCTCTGTGACTATTAGTATTCCACAAGGATCAGTGCTGGGATCTCTGTTGAGCTCGAATGTTACAATAAAAATGAAGATTTGGAGGATACTGTAGCGGTGTGCTACACACAGCGCTGAAATAATGACACGGAGTCGGTAAACTGCAGTTAAAGAAGATTCTATTTGAACTTCGCGGCTTTGTTTTAAAACCTCCCTGATCCCGCCCTCCCCGGGCGCGGATGCTATAGGAGGCACGTATTCACAGTCCCGCACGAGCTTATCCCTTTGTTAGTGAAGCAGACCTGGCGCCCTTTTGGGATTGGCCTTTATGCCGGTGCGCTGGCTATTTGTGAGCCGGTTCGAGTGCGCTAGGAAGTGGGTCGCCACAATACAATAATTAATAGCATTGTATGAAGGCAGTTCATTATCTGTACTAGGTGTCTCTGCTGATTTTGTTCATTGTGTATACTGGATGAATTCTTCCATTGATAACCATTCAGAATTAATAATAATACATAGTTTAACAGTATTGTGGTGTTATTAATACAATGGATTCTGGTTAATTGGGACAAGTACATTTTGGCTCATTTAAGCAGCTGCCCCAATTAGCTGAAGACTCATGGAGATAGTTACAAAGATATAAAAAAAAGACAAACTGAGCAAGAAATTATGTAATTAAATAAAATACAGAAAAAATAAGAACGTTAACAATGATACCACAGTACTATAAAAATGTAAAACAGTTCAGAATTTGTCTTGCTGCTTATTTCTGGCCAACTCTCAGTGACAAGAATCACTGCCACTGAGGCTATTTAAAGAGTGTTCTCTCTAAGCGCAGAGTAGCAGCTAACTGCCAGACACGTGCATGTGACTGACTCTCGTTAGAACCGACTTGGTAAGTCTCCTGTCCCAAGTAAGCGGCACAGTATCCTAAATAAATGGCGGAAATCCCAGCAATTTTCCCGATTTGTTTTTGTTCTTTAAGAATTGTCCCAAATAGGCGGCTGTCTGAATTAACTGGAATCCACTGTATATGTGAATGGTTTGGACAAAAATGTAGGTGGTCTGTAGCAAGTTATGGATGGCAGAAAAATTGGTGGAATTGCAGAGATGAGGAAAATTGCTGAAGGACATAGCAGTGATAAGACAAGTTGTACCTGACTAAGAGAGAACAAAAATAAATCTTATAAAATTCTAATGAGATTAGTTGGTATCAGTTCTGCTACATTCATCAAGCAGAGAATGAGAGATGGAATCTAATCTAGTCAAGCATGAGACAAATGTAAGAGTGAAGTATACAAGACCCTAAAGTATACAGAGATCCACTTCCCTCAGGAGTAAACCTACACCGACATGAAATGCCATGCGGATGGATAGGGGAGTAATGAAGGCATACGTTATTCTTACCTTCCTTTGCCAGGGCATTGTACTTTGTTGTATGTTAAGAATATGGAGCCAATGTCAATGTGCACAGTTCAAGAAAAGAAATTAACTGAATGGCTGATCAAACATGTTGCATTAAATGGACTTCTCTTTTTCTTCTGGTCTTATTTTTTTTTTCTCCGCTACAAATTCTTTTACTAAATTGAAGTTGATGAATGCTCTGTAAAAGCTGTAGCGTAGTGCACTTGTTTTTATTACAGACAATATATGAAGAGTTTATTAATTTTGGGAGGAATCTCACAGCTTAGAACATTTTGAATACAGTGAATGGAACAAAAGCTATTGTAAAGGTTTTTACTGGATGTTTATTTCCATTAATTAGATACCTTCAGGGTGGGAGAAAACATTAAACCTTCAAAACCCATGCACCATCTTCTCCCTAAATTTCAGTGTTAGTGCTCTTCCTACATAACATTTTCCTGAACAAAACAGCAACCTTCAAAATTAAATGTTCAAAAATTAACATTTTGAAATGGATTAGTTTATAACCTCTGCCCCAGAACCAGTGATGCACTTGAAGGCACTTTGCAGATTCCTTTACACAAATATAGTGTGGCAGTTCAGATATTTGGAATTGGAGAGCAATTTATTTGCCAAAGCAGATTGTACAAGGAATTAAGAACATTGGAAAAGATTGCTCATCTCATTAAAACCATTTCCCAGAGGTTATATATGACTCTTTAGTCATGGACATTATTTTACTGATACTGCCCCTCACCAACACAAACTGTTGATCTTACTGTTAGGAATACCAAGTTCCTTCTGCTCCCTGTGAAGAGTTAAGCATTGCTATTAATACCTCTGTAATCCTCAGTCTTTCTCAACACCAGGGCCTTTTAGAGGTGTCACTTGGCCTCAGATCAATCACATTCTCTGTCAGTCTGTTCCACGTGTTATCTAAGCTGTGGGGAAATCTTGAACTATGTCCAGAGTACAGGTCCTCTACAGCTTATGAATGGCAGCGTAGGTACAGCCCGTACATATAAATGCAAATTTAGGATAGCACTCTTGTGAATTTGCTGACTGTTGCAAGATTGCAGAAATAATCTGCTGGCTTGGAATTCGTTTCACGGCCGCACTTCTGATTTGGAAAAGTTCGGGTTATGAACAGTTTGCTGCTGTTACCTAGGGATGACTGGTATTTTATACCAGTATCCTTTATGCTATGCTCATTGCCCGAGTTGGAGTTGGCTTGTTTTGGTTATTATGCATTTCATTTCATTTTGCATGTAATGAAATTTGTCACTTTTTTTCTACCATTTTGTTTGATAAGAACAATTTCTCATTTATCTGGAAGATAACGAAATAACCAATTCTTAATTGGTATCATAAGCTTCTTCAAGCTTGAGCCACTCAGTTTTTCCAATTCCAATCCTTTGCCACCTGACAAGGATTTTAGGTTTAATGTTGAGGATTTAAAGTATTTCATATGCTTCATACTGAGTAGTGTTGGTTTTTCATAATTTAACATTTTTAAATAGATCTTCATGTTCAAACTTGGAAAATATATTGTTCCCATAAGAATCATTATATTACTTAATTAGGTAAGAATCCAAAGTTATTTGATTTTTGGAGATACTGTACTGAGGCTGTGCCTCAGACTGCCATATATGGTGTGTCATTGAAACAGTCCAGCTTGTATTAATTCCCCATAGTTGACATAAAGCAGTTGTGAATGACAAATTTGCAGAATTTGGTCATGAGTGAACATTGAACTCTAATATGTTTGACGTCGTTGATGCTGCAGTCCAAGATAGCTTTACGGTCAGGAGCCATTAGACATTAAGATCATTCAAGCAGTTCTTGGGGTCAAAAGTAAGGGTGAAAGCCACTTGGTAGTGATCATTATAATCCTTGAAGCGGCATGCTTCAACGGATTGTTGCACTCGAATTAATGTTGAATCACTCACTTGGATCCCTGGGGCTTATCAGTGTCCTAAGCTGCAGATTTTAACAAACATTCCATTAAAAACAGTTTGGCCACTCCAAACCTCAGCAGGTACCGGTGTTCTCAAGGTGGGTGTTCTCCCCCTCTGGTACTGCACAAGCCAAGCATCTCAC
This sequence comes from Hypanus sabinus, assembly GCF_030144855.1. Lineage (NCBI taxonomy): Eukaryota > Metazoa > Chordata > Chondrichthyes > Myliobatiformes > Dasyatidae > Hypanus > Hypanus sabinus. The sequence continues at coordinate 44,487,664 of NC_082726.1, read as the reverse complement.
TGCAGTGTTTTCCTTTGGTCTTTTTGATGTCGCTGAACCATTTTCTGACATCCTGTTGGGCTCCCTCATTACAGGAGATCATTTCATGACCTCACAGAAACCTCCATTGTATGCTACTCTCTGGGGTTTGGGGATCACGGTGGTCCTGATCTTTGCAGACCTCCTCCATGATCAAATCAACTTTTATTGCTGGAAGTGCTCCCTTACACAGACTTTCTGTTGATTTGCAGTGAATTGTGGGTGCTAGTCGCTCAGTTCTGGCTTACACTGATTAAAGGAAAATGGAATTTGATTCAGTTCTCTTCACTTGTACATAGAATTCCAAGTAGAAGAGGTATATTAACTAACTATATGCACCATGGGGAATTCTCTCCTTTCCTATGTCCTGGCATTGAATTTTGGATTCGCTTATCAAAGTTTAGATTTGGAACTTTTGAAATTGGCTCTCCACAGTTGATTCTTGTAGGTATCTTGGATTTGGCTTGTTCCAAATTAGTAAAATTCAGATAACTTTACTGCTCAGTAATTAAACTTGTTTCGCAATAAACTTCATAACCAACTTCATAGCGTTATTGCAAATGTTACAGGGTATTTGAATGAAATACCCTGAACCATGAACTCTCCCGCTCCGGACTCGGACCACAGATATGGGCTCCAGCCCCTGGCGGGCCATGAACTCTCTCTCTTTCCGGACTCTGACCACAGATTTGATGCCCTGCGTGCTATAAGCTCCGGAGGCCCCAGCTCCGGGTCCGGCTCAGACCGGGATCCTATGGCCGGGACAGTCAGTGCTGCCGCGGGGTTCTGTCGCCTGTCCTATTCCCCTGCTACCTCCTAATTCCCCTATCTCTATTACTGGGCTTCGGCCCTCTCTTCCCCCCCATTCCTGTGATGAAGGGTCTCAGCCCGAAACATTGGCTACTCTTTTCTCACGGTTGCTGCCTGGCCTGCTGAGTCCTTCCAGCATTGTGTACGTATTCTATTGAATGAAAATTTGTCAGCGATTTTAAAATTACATTTCCAGTTCTTTTGTGGTTAATTGCAGGTTGAAATTTAAGTCATAAGGTGATACAGCATGGGAACACTTGAGTTTGCAAACACACTGCGCACTTTTTATTCTGTGCAGTCATAGGGAGAATGTGGAAACACCACACAGACAGCAGCAGAGGTTGGACAGTAGCTCTACCATTTGTACCACTGAGCCAATCCCTGTGGGATCAAGAAGCTTCAATTTTCATTGGAGGTCTTGTTGGTTAACTGTTGACGATGCTGTGAAAATTATGAAATGTTTTTATGTGAAGAGGGCCTTTGACATGTCTTGCTGCTTCTAGTTCTCTAGTTTCCTTTGGTCTTTTTGATGTCGCAGAATCATTTTCTGACATCCTGTTGGGCTCCCTCATTACAGGAGATCTAGCAGCAACACACACACAAAATGCCGGAGCACCTCAGCAAGCCTGGCAGCGTCGATGGAAAAAAGTACAGTTAATGTTTCAGGCCGAAACCTTTCGGCAGGACTGGAGAAAAAAAGCTAAGGAGTAGATTTGAAAGGTGGGGGGGGGGGGGGGGGGGAACGACAGTAGGTAATAGGTGAAACTTGGTGTTGGGGGGAGTGAATCAGTGCTAGGAAGGGGATTGGTGAATGATACAGAAAGCCATGGAGAAAGGGAAAAAAGGGGGTAGAGGAGCATCCAAGGGAGGCAATGGGAAGGGAAGAGGGGGTGGGAAATGGTGAGGGGGTGGGGAGGCATTACTAGAAGTTTGTGGTCGATGTTCATGCCATCAGGTTGGAGGCTAACCAAACCGAATTTAAGGCGTTCCTCCAACTTAAATGTGGCCTTATCATGACAGTGGAGGAGGCCATGGATGGATATATGGGAATGGGAAGTGGAATTAAAATGGGTGGCCACTGAGAGATCCTGCTTGTTCTGGTGGATGGAACATAGTTTTATTTACAAAGTGCCTTATTCAGATCTGTGACCAATGTTGCTGAAAAGGACATAAGCATCAGGTGAAGTCCACCTGGAAGTCAAACAGGTCATACATGGTTCTCTTTCCCTTTGTTCACCATTCCCATGTCCATCTGCCCATCACCTACACTCCTAGCTGTCTTCTGTCCCCTCCAACATCTTCCCATCATTCCTTCTTGATGGGATTCTGCATTAGATTCCTGCTTTAGCCTCTGCTTTCCCCTCCCTCTCCCCGTCTGCTTATAGTTACTTGTTTCCTCATCTGTTTTCATCTATCACTCAACAGTTCTATCTTTAAACTCTCACCTCCACCTCCCTCACCAGGCTCCATCTGCCTATTATCCCCCTATCCATCTATAGCCTACCAGATTTGGTTCATTTCCTGCTCCCTCCCTGTGTCTTTATACAGTCTATCACCTGTTCACGGTCAGTCCTTGTGCAGGAACTCAGAACATTGACTGTCTTTTTGCCTCCATGGATGTTGCTCAATTGACTGAATTTCTCCAGCAGTTTGTTTTTTGAGTCACTCGAGGCAGAGTCTTTCCTTCATCGTTGGTAGAACCTCTCTCAGATTTGCCGGTGCTTCAAGACCATTGCTCACCACCATATTCTCGAGAACAATTGATAATAGGCAATTAACATTGACCTCGTCATGGCTCCCTCATCTGGAGAACAAGTAAAAATAATTGTCTACTCTTATCCAAACTTCTAAATTTAAATAATATCCTCTCGCACATTATTCATGCTGCTTATAAAAATCAGATTGTTAGTATTTTTTCAATGACTGAATCTCCAGTTGTATTGATTCGGTAAATGCACTCATCTTATTTGTACAGGCAATGTCATGTATTTACCGTAATTCAGCACTGTTAGAGCACTACAATGGTGGAAAATACTGATGAGTACGTCCCCATCTGCCTATTCAGGTGAACATAAAGGTTCTTATTGGTCTATACATGTTTAAATTCTTCAGTATCTGAAACGTCTACCTTGTTCGTTAAGAAGGTGGTAGCCAAACACTTCAATAAATTATCATATGATTGGGCAGTTAACATGGTTTCATGGAAGGGAAATCTTGTTTGTAAAATATAAAAGATGTAATTAGAGGATCAATAAAGGGAAGCCAATTGATGTGATTTATTTAGATATTGGTGGGTGTTGGAAATTAAATTCACTGCAAGATAGGGGACTAATGATAATACATAACCCAGGATGGAGAATTAGATATCTAACAGAAAGCAAAATGTATGAATAAATGGATAATTCTCATAGTGATGAGCTATGATGTGTGGCATGACACAGAAATGCTGTGGCATTTATAGTTAATGTTCATGACTCAAATTGTAGAAACAAGTATATCATAATAATCAGTTTTATGGCTGTAACAGAAGTGCATACAAGGTCTTTAAAGGGAAATGGACAGGCTAATGAGTGAGGAGCAAGAGAATTGATGTGTTATGATGCGGAGAAATGTGAAGCTATGTATGTTGGCAACAGGAATACAAAAGCAGGGTATTGTTCAAATGGTTAAAATACTAATGAATGCCAGAATTGAAACTGTCTTCGTATATGCACATAGCTACATAGTATTGTCATTTTTTGTAAGAGCAGTGGAGTACAAAAGCAGGGCTATGGTTGTACATGTATCTGGCAGGATTACACTTGAACTTCTTCATAGCTGTGGCCTCCTTATTTAAGGAAGGATATACTTCCCTTGGAAATGGTACGGCGAAGGTTTATAAGAATGCTTCTGGAGATGAAGGTTTCTTTTTAGGGAAATGTTGAATTATAATGCTTCTATACTTCATGGAGTTTAGTTGAATGAGAGATGAGAGAGTTGTCAGATCCTGTCAGAATGTTGCCCCTTATGGGGGAAATCTGGAGTCGGGGAAAAGCTGCAGAATAACGAAATCCCCATTTACAATTGAAAAGAGAAGAATATTCTCCTTTGACATTTGTGAATTATCTCTGGGCAGCAGGAGAATGAAGGGTTAAGGAGATCAGGCCAAAAAGTAGATTTAAAATGAATGTTCAGGCCAGCCATCATCTTCTTGAATGGTGGAGAAGACTTAAAGGATTGAGTGTCTTATTTCAGCTCCTATTAATACTCTGTCCTGCATTTACTCTAAAGAGACTTTGCATAATATTAAGGATCATTTCCCAGTTCCTTCTTAGAATCCTAACCTGTTCATTCTTTCCTTAAAGAACTGCTCAGCCCTTATAGAAGAGAAAAATATATACATTCTGTGGTCATTTTATTAGGAACATCTGTAGACTTGCTCGTTAATGCAAATATCTATTCAGTCAATCCTGTGTTATCAACTCAATGTATAAAAGCATGGGGATATAGTAAAGAGGTTCAGTTGTTGTTGGGGAAGAAATGTGATCTCAGTGACTTTGACCTTGGAGTAATTGATAGTGCAAGACGAGGTGGCTTGATTATCTTAGAAACTGCTGATCTCTTAGGATATACAGCAGAGTTTAGAGTGTACAGAGAATGGTGCAAAAAAAAAATTCCTGTGAGTGGCAGTTCTGCGGGTGAGAATGCCTTGTTAGTTGGAGAGATCAGAGGAAATTGGCCAAACTGGTTCCAGCTGACAGAAATGCGTTAGTAACTCAAATAACCACACATTTCAACAGTGGTGTGCAGAAGAGCATCTCTGAATGCACAACACTTCAAAGCTTGAAGTGGATGGGCTAGAGCAGCAGAAAAACCGTGAATGTATACAAGTCGCCACCTTATTAGGTACAGGAAGTACAAAACTGTACGCATGGAAATACTGAAGCTACTTAATAAAGTGGAGAATCAGCATATATACTATTTTGTAGTGAGTTAATTTTTTTTTATATTGAAATCTTTTTAAGTGCTCTTCTCATCTGCCGGTTGTTAAATGGGCTGATTTTTCTAATATTTTCCATACATTTTGCAATGTGCTCAGTCATCGCTGGAGTTTGCATTGAAGGGGAGTTCAACATTGTACCTTCAAGCCAGTTCCCTGTATGAGGCATTTCCAAGCCAAAGCTCACTCTACGTTCGAGGCTACGTACATAAAATGCTGGAGGAACTCTGCAACATCTATGTAATGAACAAATAGTTGACGTTTTGAGTCGAGACCCTTCTTCAAGGCTTGTTGGACTTTACTACATTTTTGTACTGCAGCTATAACTTTCACTGGTTAAAGTGAAAAGGTGAATCATAGGTTCAAGAGTTCTAGTTTCTCCTTGTTGGGATGCTAACCTGCAATTATGGCAAAAAAAAACTGCAATCTTTAGCAATCTGAAAATACCGAAATCAAGCCATTTTGACTCTCCTTCCCATTCCAACATTGGCCTGTTGCTCCTGCTTCCTTACCAGAGCTAGGCCAAATGCAGACTACGAGAACAACATCTCATATTCCACTTGGGTAGTCAACCACTCAATTTTATGAGCATTGACTTCCCTATTTTCAGGAAAAGTGGAAGTCCCCTGTGTTCCCATCTCTCACTCCTGACCCATCCCCAGTCCTCCCATGTTGTTCCCTGTTCTATACTCCCTGTCCAGCCCTCCTTCACCAGTTGCATCCCCCCTCTCACCCTTGCTTCTATCTTGTTACTACTCACATTTCACCCTCCAGATCTGCTTCCCCATCTGGTTCCATCTGTCCATCTCTCCCTCATTATTACCTTCCATATGTATCTGGTTTCAGTGCCATTAACTTTCATGTCCCTGCTCATCACTCTCTCCTCCTCCTCCACACCGCCCCCAACAAATCTGATTCTATCTACACTCCTCCTGTATCAATCTATCACAGTTCAGTCCCTCTCCTGCTCCCCTCCATCTCTTCACACAGACTACCCTCCCTCCTCACTCTGTCCTGATGTGTGACCCCTAACCTAATATTGCCATTTCTTTCACCTCCACAGATGCTACTCAATCCACTGGGTTTGTCCAAGGGTTTGTTTCTTACTGAAAATATTACCATGTTGTTAAATGCATTTTATCTTGAAAAACAATACTGCAGGCTTCACACTTATCGACAGTTTTGCTGTTTCAAATCAACACAATTCAACATTAACCAATCTTTTCAGTGAGGCTTTGCCTATGGCATCTGACGTCTGTTTACATTGCAGGGCAATAAAAAGGCTGTTAATCTCTTTATGAAGAATGTGCTTCCAGTTTTCTTCAGGAAATCTTTTCCTTGTATTTTTAAAACAGAATGAATTTACACATCTGCTATTTGTTTTAACTGCATTTTTTCTAGCAAATTTACATCCTGGGTATTCAGAAATGTTCCATGGTTGCTTGTGATTGTAAAGGCAGCTCTTGGTATTTATCTCAGCCCTTCTAATCCACAGAAGTATTTGACCACCTTAGCTTATTGAACTAGACTACTAAATCTTCAGTAGAAAGCTGGTTTATGTAGATTAAATGTCTGATACAGTACCCATGGACTAACTGTAATGTTTTGTAACTTCAAAACATTAAATCAATTCAAAGAAGATACAGGATCCTGAAATGAGGCTGTAACTTTGAGTTTACTTAAAGTGAGGTGGATATGTATCAAGTGGTAGCGTGCTGATGTATACAATTCAGTTATTTATACATATAACTCATAATGAATTATTAAAAAGAAAAAGAGTGCTGGAGATGCTCAGTGGATCAGGCAGTATCGGGAGAGAAAAGCAGAGTTAATCTTCTAACCTTTCAAAGTTCAGATTTATTTCCAAAGTATGTACAGTATATCATATACAACCTTGAGATTCATCTTCTTGCAAGCACTCACAAAACAAAGAAACACAATGGAATTCACTAAACCAATTGAACTGTCTGAATATCACATATCCAATTTGCAAAAGAGGACGAATCGCACCAACAGTAAAAACAAAATAAATAAAAACACAGGGCACATGAACTGCAGAGCCCGTTCAGTGTTGAGGAGGGTGAAGCCCGTCCAGGAGCCTAATGGATGCAGGGCAGCTGCTGCTCCTGAACTTGGTGATGTGGGACTCAAGACTATACCTCCCAACAGCCAGTAGTAACAAGAAGAGAGGGAGCAGACAGTAGTTGCTGAGCAAGTGTTCATTTTCTGCTCTCATCCTTAATTATTTTAACCTTCCTTCATGCTTTAATCGGCGCAGAGTAATGGAGCCAACCATGGGTTTGTCTTCTGCTATCGGACCTCGACAGAGTGTCCACTCCCATCAATGGCTGTCCCGGCTGTACCTGCACGCTCGAGAGATTTGTTCGCTGAATCCCTCAGGAGTTCACAAGTGCATCAGATCATTTAGACCCTTTGTTAGAACTTCCAGCCAATTCCAGCTTCTTTTAGAACTGCAGGTGTAAAATGTTAAAGGAGTTGAGCCTAAAACTGCCTCATTTGCACATGTGGTGAATAAAAGACTGAAGTAATCAGTGCACAGAAGAAGGACTGGAGTGCATATGAGCCTCTGATATTTTCTGTCTAGATGTTTAATATTATCCACTGGACGTCTTTGATATTTTTTGTGTAGTGGGCTTGGATGGTTTATGTATAATGGCTTGGACATGTGTTTGGGATCAAGTATTTCTGGATGAATTTGACTCTTTTGTGAATAAGGTTTTGAATACTTGTGGTTGAGGACAGGCTTAGAATTTTTTAATATGCCTTTAGTGTTTGTTTTTTATGTGTGGGTGTTCATTTTTTGACTTCAGTTGTTGTTTTTCCAAGTAAACTACTAAATTTCGAATTGTGACCTGTGTTACTAATCTGATGCATTAGATAATTCTCCCACTTCCACTCTCAGTAAAACTGGAAGGCATCGAAAATAATTGGAAGAAGTTAGTAATCAAATTCTACATGCTTCTCTCCCACCCTTCTCTCCACCCCATTTTCAGCACAATGGGCTAGAATTTTATTACTACCAACTGTGTATTAAGCTGAGCAGATGCAGAAGGAAATCTGATGGGGCAGATCCCATATTCAGAGGGAACATGTCAAAATGACCTATTAGTGGATGTCAAGCGCCCTAAAAACAAAACAGGATATTTCCTGACGTGTGAATTAAAATTTAATCTGCCATTGGGGAAAAAAAAATCCCTTAGATGCATCATCTTACATTGACACCTAAATGGAATGTGTAGAATATCTTTCGAGTTATTAATTAACTATTTAGTATTGCAGATATCAAGGACAAGAAGGATTTTGCTTCCTGAGTACTTTTGGGTGTTTCTTATGGATTTTGGTCTACTGATCATGAAAGTCACAATATTTGCTATTTCAAATCGTAATTCAAGTCAATTAAAATGTTGCCCACAATGTAAGCTGAAAAGTTTTCTATCTTGCCTAGGCATGCATAGGCAGAGCAGGTGCTGCGTAGCAGGACAGGTTTTAGAAAGGTTATAAACACATGATACACACACTGTACAATGCAGTGCGTTTACATGTATATCAGTTTGCGATCACATTGATGTGCATTCTCTTTGCACATAGCATATTGTGTGTATTCAGTACAATATAGTTATATTTTCAGGAGTATTTATGATAGCAAAATGTTTTGCCAATATTGCAACAGCCGCGATACTTTCTGTTACATTTGTGGCGAATATACACTTAAATCTCAAAAGCAGAGCATGATTCCTCTTATTAAGAAAGCTTATGAGCTCTACTTTTGGTGTAAAATTGTTGACAAAGTCTAGGCTCTTCACATTTGTTGTATTCCCATTTATACTCTTTCCTTGCGCTGTCAGTGATGAGCACGGTGAAAGATTTCACCAGGACTTTGCGACCACGGAGAAATTATATCAGGGCAACTAGAATCCATCAATGCTGGCTGATTATTGTTAGACACTTTAGTGAGAAGCCTCAACGCTGAATACAAATGAAAATTATCAGCAAAATGTTCTTTAGCTTAGTCAACAATGTTATACAATTAAACATATTATATTCGACAAAAATTAAGTTATTATTTCTCCAAATTCCTACATGATACAAGTAGTCTGAAATTATTTGTGGTCAGCTTCAATCAGTCTATCATAACAAAAACATTTCTGAGGAAGCAACACTTTCAAAAAAATTTGTTGTCCAGTGCATTTAGATCCAGTGAACAGACCATTCATTTACAATTCAGAACAGTTTAAACACAGAATCAGGTTTAATATCACCAACATGTCGTGAAATTTGTTAACTTTATGGCAACAGTACAATGCAATACATGATAAATATAGAGGAAAGAACTGAGATACATTAAGTACTTATATATCTACTAGACAGGTATATGGAGGAATTTAAGGTGGGGGTTATATGGGAAGCAGGGTTTGAGGGTCAGCACAACATTGTGGGCTGAAGGGCCTGTAATGTGCTGTACTATTCTTAAATATCTGTTAAATAGATTACGTAAAGATGAATAGTGCAAAAAAAAAGATATGAAAAAAGTAGTGAGGTAGTGTTTATGGGTTCAATCAGATGGCAGAGCAGAAAAAGCTGTTCCTGAATCGCTGATTGTGTGCCTACAGGCTTCTGTACCTCCTTTTCGACAGTAATGGTTTGAAGAGGATACGTCCTGGGTAGTGGAGATACTTAATGATGGACATTGCTTTCCTAAGGCACTGCACCTTGAAGATATCTTGGATACCACATAGGCTAGCACCCATGATACAGCTGACTAATTTTACGCGTTTCTACAATTTATTTCAATCTTATGCAGAAGCCCTTCCCCCTCCCCACCCCCCATACCAGACAGTGATGCAGCCAGTCAGAATGCTCTCCACAGTACATTTGTAGTTTTCCAAGTGTTTTAGTTGACAAGTCAAATCTCCTCAAACTCCTTATGAAATATAGCCGCTGTCTTGCCTTCTGTATAGCTGCATCAATACTTAGAAGTGAAATTGAATTTCTGTTTTTCCAGATCACAATATTTTCAGTTTGACAGATTCCATTTAATGATGATGGAATATCTTAAAATGAGTTGTGAAAATATTTGTACCCTCCACTTCAGCCTTCCAAAACCACCATTCCTTCATGAGAAACAGAGTAGATCAGTATATTAATTGTTACATTCCAGCTGTAAGTCCAGACTGGGTGAACTGTTATGCGCCCTTCAAACCATGAATGGGCTGTTCATTGTGTTGTCAACATGAAATTTATACTTAGGCCATGACCAGGAATGACCACAATAAAATTGCTCTAAGTTTAAGGGGTGCCTTTATTAACTTTACTTCCTCATGCTTTGATCAGTAATTTATTTGATTGGAATAATAGAAACCTGCAGAATAAATAAGTGTCCACTTTTAATAGACAGAGTTCTACTTAGCACCTCAAATTTAGCAAAGCTGATGTTTATTCTAAATGGTATACCATTACACAATTCATGTATTGGCGATATGTGACTCTGAGGTTCAGGAGCTTAAACAGCATTCCCTATAATCAGGAATTTTTATAACAGTTTCTAATGTGTATGCAATTTATTTTAGAGGACTCTTGTGTTTTAAATGTTGCTTTCATGTGAAAGGCTGTGGAGGTGTGTTTCGGGAAATAAAATTTTACATGCAACATGCAGTAGATGGATATTGGTTTGAAAATGTGATTATAATTTTGGAAAAGACTCCCTTCTTTCTGCTTAATGATTTATTAGAGTGTAAGTCAAGAAATGTTATCTGTCTGAGATTAAATCATCTTGATCCTGTGCCAGCTAATCAATAATCCAGGAAAGCCCAGGGTCATTAAAAACAATTATTGTATTTATTGTATTTCAAAATATGAAGGACAGCAATATGTAAAATACAAGCTTGTTATTACAAGCTATTGGAATTCTATAACTGCATTTAAACTTCGAGAAACATTGGTGTTAAAGTGCATTCCTTCATGAAGAACATTCCTAACTCAAGATCTGAAAGGGCTTTAAAGCAGCTAGATCTCCTAATAAAAACTTGATTAGTTAAGTTTGGACTCTACTTTCCATTCTAATGGTTACCTTAGATAGGTTGTGTTACAGCTATAGTCTGATAATTCTTGGCTCCCCATTTGTTAACAATTATACTAATGTTCCGTGTTTCTTCCTAGGGCCACCAGGAGAAAAAGGAAGACATGGTCGCAGAGGAGTTCCAGGTATGTGCTACAGCGGTGAGGTATTCTGTCAGAATGAGCAACATGGTGCTCTCATTCCATCTGTTATAGACTGCCACTAAGAGATTGGTTCATTGGTTGTTATTAACCTTTAATTTGTACCAGTCCTTGTAGGAGAACCTAGTGCAATTCAAGCACAAGTTAACACCTTCCAAAACTTGCTTCCATTGAAGTCGACACGGGGGAGTACAACGGGAAACAATACGCTGCAGCAACAAGCAACCTGCTGGACGATTTGACCCACACCGTCAACAGATCCTATTCCATGCAGATACTCTTCAACCCACTATTCGTCCAGCAGGTTGCTGCTCCAGATCTGTTGTCTCTTGTCTCTCCTGCAATACTCTACTACCTCAATAGGTACATTTAATGTCAGAAAAATGTATACAATATACATCCTGAAATTTTTTTCTTCACAAATATCCATGACAACAGAGGAGTGCCCCAAAGAATGAATGACAGTTAAATGTTAGACCCCCAAAGACCCCCCTCCCATGCATAAGCAGCAGCAAAGCAACAACCCCCCCCCCCCAACCAGCAAAAAAGCATCGGCACCCCCACCAAGCACTCTGGCACTCTGAGGGTGCACTAGTCTTCCAGGCCACGTCCTTGGCATATCGAAAAGCAGCCGGTCGTGAGGCCCTGAGAGCAGGTCCACAAAGTGGTTCCACAAAGAACCAAAGTCAGAATTTTACTCCAGGTCAGGGTATTCAAAAGAACCTTGAAAAGGAAAAAAGTGATATTAAAGACAGAAATAGAGCTGCTTCCAAAGATGCGAGTAAAGGAGTTGCCGTTGGGCAGCTTCATCCTAAGTTCCGCCCCCTTCGGGTATTACCTGACGAAAAAAGGAGTTCCTTTTCCTGTGTCTCTGCAGTGACCCAGTAAGAGTCATCAGTTTGAGATATGATATTGATCCACCCTACCTCCTAAAGAACTTGTAATATACAGCAATCAAGTTGTATAATAGGTTATGTGATGATTCATGTGATGAAGCAAATGAGAGTTTGCACAGTAGTGTAGCAGTTAATGTAATGCTACTACAGTGCCTTTGGCCCGGGTTCAATTCTGCAGCTGTCTGTAAGGACTATGTATGTTCTTCCCATGACTGTGTGGGTTTCCTCCATGTGCTCTGGATTCCTCCCACATTCCAAAAGTGGATGGGTTAGTAGTTGATTGGTCACTTGGGTTTATTTGGGCACTGTGGGCCTGTTGGACTGGTAAGACTTGTTACCATGCTGTATCTTTGAATGAAAAAAAATAAGAAAGAAATGTGAATGTGTATTTGTGCATTATTAATTGGATTCTCAATTTCCAACATGGAAAATATATTTAATGAATATAAGCTAATTATTTTGTCTTTTGGTATTGGTTGATTTCAGCATTTCTTTCCTATAAATTGGAAAAATAATGTTGTTTTAATGGAGCTGTTATTAGTTGCATTCTATGAAACTACCAAAGAGTAATATATTGTCTTTCCAAGGTGTGAACTCTGCATAATTTGGTTAGCTGGCTCTGTCATTATTCTGCAATTCTGAAGCTGTAGATCTCCAAGTCATTTTTTAGGCTTTCTTTTCCTTGAGTAAGCTAGTCACCAGCGGCTTTTGGTAGTACACAGACTAGACCAACCTGACTAGATGTCAGGTTCTATCAAACATCCTACAATTGTCTCTCTACACCTATGTAATAACATGGTGAATTCCTACTTTCCTGAAGGGCTTCCTTTTTTGTCTTCGGAAAGATGCACCAATATTCTATTTTCAAAGTTAGTGTACATCTTAGGGTCTGTGATAGAAGTGGGTGCTGCAGTGGTGCAGTCTTCTCTGTTTTTTTTTTGTATAATTAGTAAATGATGGCAAGTACATTAAAATGATTCAATACATATTAGTACGAATCTGGAATATTATATTTCATTCAGTAATGGAAAACAACCAAATAATTTTTAAAAGCCCTAAAGAATAAATATTATTATCATTCCTTTACTAAAAAAAAATTGGCATTGCATCCATTTTCTTCATTCTTGCTTTCCTTCCTTAATGTTCTTTCCCCAAATGAAATGCATTTGGAAAATAGGAGTTGATGAGAAATCTTGAGAAGTAATGTTTCAAAGTTGACCCCAGTCTGGCCCATTTCTGCAAAATGCTGGGGATAAAGATGTAGAAGTCAACCCCCTTACGAAGGCAATCACATCCTGGGACTGCAGGGTTCAGTTTGGACAACGGACACCACATAGAAACACTCGCTTTAGGAATGTTTCTCAGTTCCATTTATTAAACTGAATGCCGTGTGATTTTCTTTTAACCTCTTGTAGAATAATGGTAATTTCTTTGCTGTTCAAGGATTGATGGCTACCTCTCCTTATATTTCTTCCACTTCCTATGTCTGTCGGCTAGACTAAGATTGGGGAATATAAATTTTCAGGAAAGGACATCTCAAGGCACTTTTATTTTCTTAAACAATTCTATAATGATTTAGTCATGGCAGAGATGATATTAAGTTATAGAGTTTGTTTATTTCTAGCAAAGCACATGAAATAGGTTGTTCATTAAAAAAAAACTTAAAAAAGAACTTAAATCCTTAGATCTGTTACAGATCCTTGTCTTTTTCCATGAGGGTGGCATGGTTTTGTAGCAGTTAACATAATGCTACTACATCATCAGCAATCTGGGTTCAATTACGTCACAGTCTGTAATGAGTTTGTACGTTCTCCCCGTAACTGCGTAGGTTTTCTACGGTTACTTCCCACATTCCAAAGATGTACATGGTGATAGGTTAATTGGTCACATGGGTGTATTTGTGTAGTGCAGCCTCATTGGACCAGAGGGCCTGTTACCATGCTATATCTCTTTTTTTTAAAGAAACTATTGCTTATAGTCTGGGTGATATTGTTTCCATGATCTCCCTTCAAATAGCCATTCATATAGCATACATACTTTAATACAATTGAAGGTTTTTTTTTTGTGTGGGTAGGTCATTGAGATTTTTTTTGTAGCATGAGAAAATTCTAACCCCAACTTTTTTGCATGATTGCCTTGTTGTAGTTATGTAAGGTCCTCAAAGAAGTTGGTCTGAGCCAGATATGTGGATCTCCACAGCACAGTTCTATTCACATAATGGGCATTTATGTGGATAATGAGCCATCATCACTGAAGAGTCTTGGAAGGGCAGGTTTGTCAAGTGCCAGCAGTAGACTGGGCATCGGACTGGTGGGTTCACAGAACCTTGAGAGAAGCATTTGAGTTGTCCTACTGAATTGGGACCAATTTCATCCATTCTCTCTGTCCTTGTCTCTGCTCCTCTTAAATTGAAATGTGATCATCCTCCATATTTGGAGCATGAAACTAGCAGTCACCAGATAGGATCATCTTAACTTTCAAGGAATCGTCATGGTGACAATTCCTTGAAAGCAAAGGTGACCCTATTTGGAGCATCACAACCTGAGTCTCACAGACACCGCCATCTGCTGGACAGTCAGCTGCAGTAACCCTCACCCATGGGGCTGAGCTGTGGATTGTACGGCACAGAAGTAGGCTCCCTACCTTGTCCATGCCATGTAGTTTTGCCCCTCTACAGTAAACCCAGTCCAGATGCAGGTCAGTTCAGTTGCAGTGAGTTTCCTACAGGGTGCTCGGATTCCTCACACATTACAAGTTGGTAGGTTAGTTGGTCACAAGGCTGAAATTGTGTGGCATGGGCTCATTGGGCAAGAAGGGCCTGTTACCATGCTGTATCTCTAAGTAAATAAAATAAACACTGATTTGGAGATTAGGGGTAGTTGCAAGAAAGGAGGAAAGTTGTTTAAATATGGGAAGAGTGATGACACATGGGGTGACTCGTCATCTGGGACAAGGAGCCCCTGTATTTAGAGACAGCAGTTAACAACTCATGGAAACCTCAATCTATTCCAAGAGCTGTGGCAACAATTGATTAAATGAAAGTTATAGGATATATTTGAAAACACAAAGATAGTATTGTTGGGAGACGCTTTAAGGCACGTATAATTTGCTATTTTCAGCATTGGGTCAATGTATTTGTTGAGCGCTGAGTCATTAATCTCAATTTCTGACCCAGCTTCTAAGTTGGGGAAATGATATTTTATTGAGACAAATTTCCATAAGACCATAACACATAGGAGCAGAACTGAGCCATTTGGTCCATCAAGTCTGCTGGCCATTCCATCATAACTAATTGATTCACCCTCTGAACCCATTCTCCTACCTGAATTTCAACATTTTCCTGAGAAGTGGGATTTTTACAGGAGCTGGA
Source organism: Hypanus sabinus (assembly GCF_030144855.1). Classification (NCBI taxonomy): domain Eukaryota; kingdom Metazoa; phylum Chordata; class Chondrichthyes; order Myliobatiformes; family Dasyatidae; genus Hypanus; species Hypanus sabinus. The sequence goes on along the minus strand of NC_082726.1, from coordinate 44,472,354 downwards.
TGCAAAAACTTTAAAAGAGTTTAACATTTCTTTATATGCCCATTTTGTGTTTAAAAGAAACACATGTGAATGGACTTTGTCTGTTCTAATTCTACATGAAGAACTCTTCCCTTTGCATAGCCATCCATTTGAAATGTAGTGAATTTTTTAATGCTTTTTCACTAGGCTAAGTAATTAAGCCAATGATGAATCTTGTATTAATTCTATGTTGAACACCGCAGGAGAATAATATGCTTTTTCACTCTTTTCTGTTCACAGGGCCAGCTGTAAGTACATGAAACGCTAGTTGTGCCTAAGAGAAAAGGTTGGGTCAAAAATAACAGTGTCTGTCTCTAAGCTTCTGTTTGGTGTACTGGACCTTAGATATTAACTTATTTCTGCTAAATCTTTGCCATGTCATCATAACTTTCCTTTGCAGAATGTACATTTGTTGTGATGCTATAAAATCTTTGCACCAGTGCACTTAAAAATTTCGTACCTTTAAAAGTTAAAATTAATAAAGTCAGCTTTATCCCTTTGGCTTGTTGGGCTATGTCTACAATATGTTAATTTTTTTCCCTTTCTACTGATTTTTATCACTTCAGGGAGCTCCAGGAAGAGATGGCTTTCCGGTAATTAGCCTTAAACTGCTCCCTTCTCCTTGTCTAATGCTAACTCTGTGTTTGCACTTGCCTGCCTTGTTTTAACAGTCTTTTTCTACCCCATGCTACGTTCCAAAGCTTGCCTTTTGCTGACTGCTATCCACTCCCATGTCATCCTGATAATAATTAATGTGTTCTATCTTTTTCCTTAACGTGGGAAAAAAAAACTTCAATTAGGATGAATAATTTCATTTTGGAAAGGATTGATATCCCAGATATTAAAAATCTGCATCATTCTCATCATGCTAATTAACTGTTTTGCAAACGCTGCTCCTCCGATTTATGATCTTGGCTCTGGCTACATGTATGGAAGAAATTTTTTTTTTAAACTGGTGGTGTGGTGTTAGCACACAGTCATCATGTTGCCAGCTTTCTCTTGTGATAAGGGCTCTTTTCCAAAGGTTTAACTCTTGGCCTAGCAATCTGGTAGTTTGGTGTGTAAAGCACTGAATAGTAGCATCTAGTGGGAAGCCTTCATGCTTTTGTGATTGAGCATTACATTCTGAAACGCTTGCTCTGTGACTTTGGGGCACACGTCTTTGCTGGATGTTCTCGTGTGCAGCTGAGCAGCTTTTTGGGTGAAATTGCAAAAAAAAACTCTTTCTTTACAGTTCTGACTGTACATTGATTATTAGGGAAACAAAGGATCCATGGGCCTGCCAGGGAGAAGGGTAAGTTTATTTTTTGCATCTAATTTTAGCCGTGTGGTTACTTAGATCTGATGCTTATCTTGCACTGAAAGCACAATGAACAATCATTTCAGCTGTCTGAATGAAGTGTCAAAGAAAAAAAATTAACGCTGCAATATCCTTCCCCTTGCCTCACTCTTTCCCATCCTGCACCTTTCTTGGGAGTCTGAATTGGCTTATAACATTTTATATTTGAACTAGTACAGATTTTTGTATGTATATAACTTTTGGAACCAAAAAAAAAGGGCTCCATTTTTGGAACTGGTCTTGTTCTCCCTAGGGAGCTATTGCACAAACATTTCTAAAAGGTCAGAACAACATCTGGCTCATAGAGATAGAAGACTTTTGTTAAAGTGACATTGTACAGAACATTTAATTCTCTTTCAATTTCAAGCCCCAGGATAATGCAGCCTTAAACCATTCATTTGACAGTGCCACACTTAACTGCATCTTTCTTAAAGCATTTTGCTTATTGCCTTGGCTCCCTCTTACATCTCACTGATGGAGCGGTTCAGCCACTGCTGTGAACTCCTACACATTTCAAGATAAATGTAACAGAGACCTTCGGTTAAGTTTGTCCTTGAATCAGGATTTTGCTAAGTTTGTGAGGTTGTCTTGCTGTGGTGCATTGGAGTTCTGATAGTAATGTATTTTAAAGTATGCTATCTCCTGCAGTGAAATCTCTGGCTCTGAAAGCATTGGTTAGTTAAATGGGCTGTTTAGTGAACATTTCTCCCCATTCAAAAACAATCTAAATACATCAGCAGCTAAATAGAATTCAGGGCAAAGTAGAGACCAATATACAATCATATGAGCTTTGTTTACCTGTACTTATAGGTTAGTGTTCGCAAGTACTGACTGACTTTCCCAAATGTTACTATGTAAGCACTTCTAGCTTTAGAATATTGTAAATTTAAAAAAATATGTATAAGGAATTGTATTAATTTATAACTCGTATACAAGTGCAAAACTATTTTGCTTCTCTTATAACTTTGATCTGATATAATAATGTTAATTTAGTAAACAATAGGGTCGCTACTTGTTACATTGTTGATACTTCCTAATACTGAACAGCCTCTTTAAAGCTTTGACTCATGGATGTGGAAATGCTGTGGGCTAACCTGATTGCCATGCTGCTGGTCTGAACGTTAATATTTCTTTAAATATAAGTGCTAAGAATTCCCTAAGTTCATGAAGCACATTTATCACACAGTGTTGGTCTTTGCCAGAAATAACCAAACTCATTCGAAATCCTCATTACTTCAAAAGGACCCCAGTTTCAACTGTGTGTGGGCTGAAGGGTTGTTAACTGTTATTACCGATTGTTATTTCTTCAGCCCTTTAATGGGGAAATTCCAGGGGGAATTGACCAAGTTTCTAAGGTTAGGCTGCCACCACTAAATCCCACTGTGTGGAGGCACATTGTTTCAGGCATCATTGCAATAGACTGAAAAAAAACCTTGTGCTAATTGCACATTTTTTTTTAGAAAGATGACTTTGAAAGGTTCCTAAGTCTTTCTTGTTTTGGGTCACTTTCTGAGTACAAGGAAGTGCTCACAGCAGCACTTCCTGTAATTAGCAGCTCTTACTCTGCTTTGTTTTTCTGATTAAATAAGCCCAAACTGTGCTCAGGTTTTTGTGACAGGACCCTATCTCGGACGGTCTAAACAAGTGAGACATTGTTCATATTGCCTTGCTGCTAATATTGCCTGTTAACGTGCATAAGAGAGAAAATTGAGCCACCTGATCAAGAATAAGTTACCCTTCCAGTCTTCCAAAAGCAAATCTGTAACCCGAAGTGGGAAGTTTTGAGGACAAAATTACTTAAAGTGTTAAATTTTGGGGACTAACATTGGCAGTAACTTTGCTATCCTGTGAAAGAATTGTAAAAATATTGCCATTTAGAAGCTTTGAAAAGTAAACCAATCTGTGTAGGTGGAATTGTATAACACCAGTTGTTCCTAGTACAAATGCTGGGCAGTTCATTCAGGAGATGTTAAAGAGCTAAACTGTCATGTAACATGCAAATTTGTCTTACCATTCAGGTAGATTTTATAACCATTTATACTTACTCTATGTTGGGTAGATAGTTGGGTTTAGTTATGTTGTTTAGGTCTCCTTGGCAGGTATAAACGTGTAACTGTGAGTACTGAGGTACATGGGAGATAACAGGTCTTCTACCAATCTATCTTCCATGAGACCATGAGACTGCAGGTGCTGGAATCTGAAGCAACACACAATCTGCTGGGGACACTAAGCAGATTGAGCAGCATCTGTGGAGGGAAAAGAATTGTTGAAATTTCAGCTCAAATCCCGGCCTGGATTCAGAGTTTTGAACAGAGGTGTTGACATTCACTATCCACCACTCCCCACCCAAAGATGCTGCTTGACACAGAGTTCCTCCAGTAGATTATCTGTCGCTTAATTCCATGACTTGTTTCTCTTGTAGCTCAAACTCTTTCCTCATATACTGCACTGGAAACTATGGAAATGTTTCAGCTTTTAAACTTGATAGAGTCCAATAAAATGCTCAGTTCTCCATGTGAATCTGGAATTATACAAATAGATGAAGTTTCTCCAATTTACAGTGTGATAAATGTGCTTTTCAGAGCATGTCTACAGTAAAGTTTGTTTTGTGTTGGATTATTTTTCTGGCTGTGTGTTTATTGCTATTGTCAAGTAAGTGCAAAGTTGTGAGCGATTTTGAGTTTATAGAAGATTTTTCAAATTGTATAGTTAAAGTAGCAAAGGCAAGGTTTAGGATCTTCACACATCCACTGCAACAACTTGGAGCACCTTTAATGTGGTTAAAATATACAAAAGAGAGTTCACAATTATCCATATTAATAAATTTCAGGCCTGGTTTTTCGATTTGATTCTTGCATTGTGAAGCATAGAAAACAATAGCAGTGGCAAATAGCTTTCAAAATTTATTAGAGTTTGGTACATTTAGAAAATAATTGGAGGTGAGCAGAGTGAAGAGTTGCTATACTGAGGATGAAAAGATGTCATAACACCCAAGGTCATTAAGAATGGAGGAAGAGATCTGATCAATTTTAGACTATCCATTCTGAAAGAGGTTGCAAAGATCTCCCAACTCTGTTTCAACAGCTTTTAACACAAGTTTTCATTAAGTGTCCCAAGGTACTTCACAGAAACACTGTCAGATAGAACTTTGTATCGATCCGCGAAGAGATCTTAGGGCAGGTGACACATTGGCAAGGTGTTTCTTTTCACCATTTTCATACTTATGGTCCCATAGCCCATTGAGTCCGTGCTGGCTCTTACAACAACCTCATCAGTTCCATTCCCACACGGGCATCTGCGCAGCCTGATCTCTCTGCCCTCCTAATTCTCCTCCCACTCAACTAAACTATGAGCAGTTTGCAGTAGCCAGTCAGGACACCGACCATCAGATTGCAGAGATGTGAGAGGAGACCAGGCCGCCCAACAAAAACAAGTGAAAGTAAGGCAGAAATGTTTGTTTCCTCATAGATTATGCTAATCATTCCAGAAAACTATTTCGCATTAGTGCCTCCTATAATAAAAAGAAGCAATCAGAATCATTTGTTAGGTTCCACACCAGATCTGCACGTTCATTATGCTGACAATGTTTTGAGATTTTATTTCCAGGTAACCACATCAGTATTGAACCTGAATATTTCTAACCACACAAAAAAAGTTTTTAAAAAAGCTTAAACTGATTGGGGAGATATACGTTCACAACTTTGTCTTGCGTGTTTTGAGTTTGCACCCTGAATAATCAAGAAAAATTGTTGTAACGTAAACCAAGAATTCAGGGTCTGACTACAGACATATGTGTTTGACCAAACCTGTCATATCTGGTTACTGGAGTTAATGGTGGGACCTTGCTTTAATTGGTAGCACAGTTGCCTCTGATGCAGGGAGCCCTGCTCTTACTCCACCTCAGAACTCCAGACCAACATTATACTGCAGTACTGAGGTACTTTCAGAAGATCACCGTCAGAAGCACCTTTTTTTTCAGTTGAGATATTGAAGCAAATTCCAATACATCTACTCTGAATAATATTGAAGATCTAAATGTGAAAGGAGTGGAATTGAAGATCATTCAGTTCTTCAATCATTACAGCTAAAATGAACAAGACTCGGTCGTTCACCCTGCCACTTTGTGTATGTAGCAGGATGGCTACTGTGCCTCCCAAGTAACAGAGACTCCAAAATAATTCATTACATATCAGGAAGTTTGAGCCATTTCACTACAAACCACTCATCAGACTCCCAAGTTTGGCCTACAGGCCTACAGCAAATTTCATTTATTTAATTTATTATTGTTTCTGTCCCAATGTGTAATATTAAGTTGAATTGATGGTTTGTAATCCTTTCCATTGACAATGGAGAATACTTGCCAGCTGGTTCTGATCATAATTTTAAACTGGGCTAAAAAGGGATGTAGTTTCTATTTGCCTTTCTCCCACCCTGCCACAGGTAGGGTCTTTGGAAAAGCAAGGCATTAATTCTTCTCAATTTCTGTGTGTTTGATACTTTTACCTTTGCACAGAAAAATGGGAAGGGTCTCTGAAATCCACCACAATCTGGGCAATTGTGTGGGACATTCTCCACTTTATAAAGATAATATTTGCTACTTTAAAAGATAGCCCAGAGTATATCTGATTGTTCTGTTAAGTAGAAAGCAAAGCAAGCCATAGCCATACCCTGTACATTACACTTTGACCAACAGTAGGTCCATTCCTTGGTGCATTTTGTGGATACCAACTAAATCGGGAATTGCTAACCTGGGGTCCATGGCATAAAAACAAGTGGAACCCTCGGTCTCAATGGATTCAATTGTCATGCAGCTCATCAACACATGGCTAGCTTTCTCTCTCCTAACTCAACCATAAAAGGTCCAACCCTGTCTATGATTAAAAACAGAGTGGCCCTGCTCCTTGTTCCTCATCAGTGACACTGTGTAGGTAATTACCACAAGATTCACTGGGAATCTGGGATTGGTGTGCTAAATCTCCAGCCTGGTTTCCCCAGATTATTTTCTTTTCCTAACTGCTGGATTTTTTTTCTCCCAAGTTACTCTGTTGTGATATTTCTCCATTGCTGAAGGCAATGAGTTTCACTCTTTTCAGTACTGAAGATTATTGAGGGTGCAATCTCTTGCAGTGCTGCTCGTTTGTTGCTTGAGTACAGACTGATGCAGAGATGCGGACTTTGGCTGCTGACATCTTGAGAAAGATTGCTTTAGAAAGATGCTGATAAGTACACTTATGGTCTCAGACTAATCCTCTATTTGTGTCTCTCCTTTACCTCTGCATGCTGTGTTTGCTGTGACTGCGCAGGGTCTAAAGGGGGAGCCTGGTGAAGAGGTGAGTCATGCAAGGAAAGGGAAGCCCATCCTATTTGTGTTTCTAGTAGTACATTAATTGTGCTTTAAAGTACTTCCTTGTTGGAATTGCTGTCTATTGGGTAGAACAGACACTTGATTCAATTTAATCTAAATATTCCAGCAGCAAGTTATGTTTTAAGTGTAGTGGAAATAAAAATAAGTGAGAATAATTGAGAATCTAGATCTGAGTAGGTAGCCAACCTAATTAGTTGTCCCTTGAGCAATAATTCCATGTAATCATCATTTTATTAGGTAATGATTGGAACCTTACTGGAATTTTGCCATCTTTAAACCCAAACCTGAAAGGAAATCAATTTTTGTTTTAGTCATATAATTTTGTGGCCTCTGTGCATGGCTCAGTGGGTAAATATAACTCAGCCTCTGGCATTGAGCACCATGAAACAGGATTTTCCACTGAAGACCTCCCACCAGTTACACTCAGAGTGGCTCCATTTCTGTTCTGATTGCTCTATGAAGGCAGGGATTTTCAGCTCACATCACCACCTTTTATTTTTCTATCAGTCACACTTGCTGAAATATTGTGTTCTAAAATGTTGTGTTCTCATCACTATTGTGTTCCATATCCATTTCCAGTGAATTCCCCCCTCAGCATACGCCCGGATGAAAATAATTTTACTTTATCAAAATTCTCTTTGAGAAGATCCCATCAGTCACTGTATCCTGACAGGCATCATGCCCTCGAAAGGGACAGTGAACCTTGTTCATTTAATTTTTCACCAGTTGTTTCGTCTTGTTTGTCTGTCACCTTTGGCTGCAGATATAATTTCCAATTGAAAAGAAAACTTGCCAAACCTGTTCCCCTGATAGCAAAGCTTTCAGTTTCCTTCCATGTGTTACTTTTTCCTTCGATGGTTATTCAATTCTTTACAAAGCCAAATAATTATGCAACATTTCCAAAATAAAGCTGTTTCTCTAACCGAAGGAGGTGTTACTTTCACGCCCTATGGGCTGTAACGTCAAATATTGTCCACAGTACAAGAGATTCTGCAGATGATGGTAATCCAAGTAGCACACATAAAATGCTGGAGGAACTCAGCAAGTCAGGCAGCATCTATAGAGGAGAATAAAAGTCAACATTTCAGACTAAGACCCTTCATGAAGAGTCTTGGCCAGAAATATTGACTGTTTATTCTCCTCCATGGATGCTGCCTAACTTGCTGAGTTCCTCCAGCATTTTGTGTGTGCTAAGCTTAAGAATATTGCTTGAAGTCTGTGATTTTTTTCCCAATAAATGCATGGTGATATTAGCTTACCAGTCCCCTTGAATTCAACATGCATTGGAAACGGATCTCTTTGGATGGTCCCCTTGTTCCATATTATATTTTTTTTGATAGTGGGGCCATAAGAAGATGTAGCAATGAGAGTGGCCTCCCCAGGACAAATAGGGAGCCTACTGTTAAAATCCAAGAGTGATGTCCTTCAGAGCTCTTCCTAGAGTACTTCAAATAAAGGTGGGCAGTTTGGTGCTGCAAATAGTGTTGCCTCACAGCTGGTGACCTGTGTTCCACATGAACCAGATTAGCTTATGGGGCTAAAAGTAAAGGAGGCAGAGATCATAAAATAGATTTCACCCTGAAGTTTGAGAGGGAAAAGCTAAAATTGGATGTATCGGGATGAGAGTGGAATAAAGGGAACTGCAGAGGCATGAAAGGAGCTGGCCAAAGTTCATTGGAAAGGGTCACAAGTAGGGTTGACAGCAGAGCAGCAGTGGGAGTAATTCTAAAGGGTGGAGAAGGCAACCTTAGCTATCAAAGGAAGTCAATAACAGCAGAAAAAGATCAAAAAAGAGGACATGCAATATAGCAAAAATGAGTGGGAAGCTTTTAAAAACCAATATAAAAAAACAATTAGGAGAGAAAAGAATGAAATATGAAGATAAGCTTGACAATAATATATTAAACAATACCAAAAATATACAAGGAGTAAAAGAGAGATAAGAGTGGATATGGAATGCTGGAGAGGTAGTAATGGGGAATAAAGAAATGGTGGATGAACTGAATATGTATTTTGCATCAACCTTTACTACGGAAGGCACTAGCAGTATACCATAAATTCAAGAGTGTCAGGGAGCAGAAGATACTATTGTCACAGTTACTAAGGAGAAGGTGCTTGGGAAGCTGAAAGCTCTGGATCAAATAGACTACACTCCGGAGTTCTGAAAGAGAAAGCTGAAGGGGTTGTGGAGGCATTAGTAGTGATCTTTCAAGAATCACGAGATTCTGGAATGGTTCCAGTGGACTGGAAAATTACGTATGTCATTCCATTCTTTAAGGGAGAGAGGCAGCAGACAGGAATTTATAGACCAGTTAGCCTGATTTCAGTGGTTGTCAAGATATTAGAGCCCATTATTAATAATGAGGTTTTGGGGTACTCAGAGGCACATGATAAAGTCAGCATGGCTTCCTCAAGGGAAAATTTGCCTGTCATCTATTGGAATTCTTTGAGCAAATAACAGATAGGATAGACAAAGGAGAGTCAGTGGATGTTTTTTTACCAGCATGTGCAAAAGATTGGTTGACTAGCAGATAACAAAGAGTGAGAATAAAAGGGGACTTTTCAGGTTGGCTGCCTGTGACTAGTGATGTTCCACAGGGGTCGGTGTTGAGTCCACTGCTTTCATGTTATATGTTAAAAACCTAAATGATGAAATTGATAGTTTTGTGGCCATGTTTGTAGATGATAGAAAAATAGGTGGAGGGGCAGACGGTGTTGAGGAAGCAGGGGATCTTCAGAACAACTTGGACAGATTAAGAGAATGAGTAAAGGTGTGACAGATGGAATATAGTGTAAGAAAATGTATGGTTGTGCACTTCGGTAGAAAGAATAAGGGCAGCGACAATTTCCTAAACAGGGATTGAATTCAGAAATTGGAGGTGCACAGGGACTTGGGAGTTCTAGTACAGGATTCCCTAAAGATTAGTTTGCAGGTTGAGTTAATAGTAAGGAAGTTAAAGACATTTTCAGGCAGCTAGAATATAAAAGCAAGAATGTGATGCAGAGGATTTACAAAGCATTAGCCAGATTGCATTTGGAGTATTATGAGCACTTATGTCCAAGAAAAGATGTGCTGGCATTGGAGAAAGTCCACGAAAATGGTCGGAGTTGAAAGGTTAACACAGGAGCATTTAGGGCCTGCTATCACTCGGTTTTAGATGAGTGAGAGAGGATTCTGCTGAAACCTACCAAAGGCCTAGATAGTGTAGACATGGAAAAGATGTTTTCAGTAGTAGGAGAGTCTTGGAGCAGAGGACACAGCCTCACAGTACAAAGGTGTGCCTTTAGAACTGAGCTGAAGAGAAACTTCTTTAACAGAAGGGTTTTGAATCTGTGGAATTCATTGCTACCAACAGCTGTGAAGGCCAAGTAATTATGTGTATATATAAAGCGGAGGTTGATAGGTTTGTTTATCAGTAAGGATAGCAAAGGTTATGGGGAAAAGGCAGGAGAATGGGGAAATAAGTTAGTCATGATCAAATGGAAGAGCAGATTCAGTGGGTCAAATGGCCTAGTTCTGTTCCTATATCTTATGGCCATTTGGATGCTCTGGCTTTCAAAGCCAAACCCACAAGCCAAAAAGGTGCTGGTTGGTAGGTTAATTCACCATAGGAAACATGAGGAAAATAACAATGGAATTGTGTGGTAGTTGCCCATCATGTCCGATGATGACAGAAAACCTGTGCTGGAGAGTCCCTAAAAGTGGAAAACCTGAGATATTCCACTCTCTCAACCTCAGAAGTATGGGTCCAGTGATGCAAACATGCATCACAACTGGGATCTTCCTTAGTTACAGTGGATGGCCATGACTTCTTCTGTGCCTGGCCATGCCCTTCGCTTTCCACCAAGAGCCACCTTCCTGACTGTTGGATCTCACTGTAGATTTCACCCACCCAGTCCACCAAAGTTGGCTTCATATGCTAGGACAGGTATGTCCCTATCCCTATCTCAGCAAGGCATGAAATTGCCACTACCCCCACCTGGTTTAGCCGATCTGTTGGAGTGGCGTACCTGTGTGTGGCCGCTGCCTCCTGCAAACAGTTACTTGAAGCCACTGGTGAGGACTGTGTTTCCTGCGGGGCCAAAAAACCCCTTTCATCAGAGGTGCTACCCCTCCCTGTACACTCTATTGATAGGATTAAATTACAGTAAATGGACAGTGGGTCTGTTTCCCTTCTGTGACTCTCCTGCTGGAATAGGAGTATGAGGGACAACCATTTAAGGTAGCCACTATGACTGTTCCTTGAGGATTAGGCACCATTACGTAAGATCATATTCCTGGGGTTAGATACCACCTTAACAGTAATTTGAATTTAACCCCTTTCCATTCATACATTCCTTGGATTGCAAAGAAATTTCCTGCCTCTTGCATCCATTCATGTTGCACTCAGAGGAACTTTGAATGTCAAAAGCTGACCATTCTGCCGCACTCATAACTTCACCCTATTGATTTAAAATAGTAAAATCTCCTTTCCCATTGGTCCGGGTTCTGGTGGGAAGGAGGAGAGTTAGGAAGTAGAGTGTAAGTTGGATGGCTTAAGAAGCAAAGTTATGGATGCAACCTTCCCTTCTTTTGGCAAACCAATCTCATTACTATATAGCAATGGATTCAGCTTGATGGAGCCTTTTTCTTGAAGGAGAGGTGAACAACATGGTTGTGAAATCAGTCTCAGAAAATTTAGCAGACAGTTAAAGGAACCAAACAAAAGATTGTTTTAATTACCCCACTCAGTCTTCCATCATCAGCACTTGATGGTATATTTAAAGTTAGACCTTTCAAAGAACTGTGCGGTGGAAAATGAAAGTGTGAAATGCAGCAACAAACTGATAGAGCAAGCTTAAGCCAAAGATTAAATAACTAGTACTTTTAAAGAAGAAAATTTGATGTTCTTGATCTGACAATCTCATTTGATGGCATTTCGATAGCCAGTTAGGAATCAGCACTACACTTCCAAAAGGTACCCAGTGTCCATAAGGCTGCCAGCAACATCATCAGTGCCTGAGTTGGTCCAGTAACTGTAGACATAGTGGGTGGAAGAAAGTGGAACAAATTCTTCATTACATACCATTGGTTTCAGTTTTGTTGTTTTCAAAGAATGTGTTTTGCATTTTATTCCTGCATTCCAGCCCTTAGCTTGGCAATCATTCCACTCTGTCTCGTCGATTTAAATCTGGTCCAACAGCTTCCATTAATTCCAACCTGGTTGAAGTATGTTCTCGATAAGGCGATCTACCTGGCCCCGGGAATAACTGAGTGAGGATTACTCAGAAATAGCCCAGTGTGTCACGGTTAATCCAGTGAAAGGTTTGTGCCAAGAGTTTGAAGTTAGCCGCTCTGGCATCAAAACAAGCTTAAATTATCCTCTCTGCTTTATTTCTTTCAGTCACAAGCATGAGAAAATCTGTAGATGCTGGAAATCCAAAATAACATGCACCAAATGCTTGAGGATCTTAGCAGGCCAGGCAGCATCTATGGAACAGAGTAAACAGTTGACTCAGGGCAAGGCTCCTCTTCAACCCTGAAGCACTTTGCTCAAGCATTTTCTATGCTACTTTTTTCTGCGTCTTAGTGTGATCATATAGGTCATTCAAATCTGAGCAAATACTCTGGTGAAATTCACATTCTTTCAGAAAAACTGCAGGAGATTGTCACTACAGGGAAGTACAATTCCAGGTGGGTGTCTCTGAAGTTGTTGCCCAGAAATGCCTTGGCCCTATGGTTTTATGCACAACTTATTGAAAAGTTGATCCTTCAAACAGTTCTTTCCACAAATCAGTGGCTGTTAATGAACCTGCTGTGTTGAGCAAACTTGCCACACCAACCCATAGCTACTCAGTGTCAATTCAAGCTTTAATCATGGGTGTAGGGCTAGCTATTTTGTATCAAAAGAGTAAGGACGCAATAAGAATATACATGCTAAACATATTGCAGCTGCTGGAAAATCCAGAGCAACACACAAAAATGCTGGAGGAACTCAGCAGGTCAATATATGGAAATGAATAAACAGTCAATGTTTAAGGCTGAGACACTTCATCAGGACTGGAAGGGAAGGAAGAAGTAGCCAAACTTTCCAGTCCTGATGAAGGGTCCTGGCCCAAATTGTTGATGGCTTGCATAATTGTTATTAACACCACAATTGTTATTGGCCAGTATTTTCTTCTGTTTAGCTTGAGCTTGGTGGAAGCACAGAGACTTGGTAATATGCTTGGTCTCCCACAATTACTCTTATCACAGACTTGAAGACAATTACTCCTTCGGTCAGTTTTCTCCCAAAATCTCAATAGTGGGTTTGAAATACTTGTTTTAAAAAAATGCAGACATAAGCAAGTTCAAAGTAAATTTTATTAACGTATATATGGCACTGTATAAAACCTTAAGATTCATTTTCTTGTAGGCATACTCAACAAATCTACAGAACAGTAACTATAACAGGATCAATGAAAGACCAACTAGGGTGTTCAGCCAAAGTACAGAAGAAAACAAACTGTGAAAATGAAAATATAAATAAATAGCAATAAATAATGAGAACATGAGATGAAGTGTCCTTGAAAGTGAGTCCATTGGTTGTGGAAGTGGAGGCACTGCTGTGCTTTCTTCACAATTGCACTTCCACGTTGGGCCCAAGACAGGTCCTCTGAAATGAAAACACTGAAGAATTTAAAGCTGCTGATCCCCTCCACCTCTTATCCTCCAAGGAGAATTGGTCCATGGACCTCTCGTTTCCATCTCTCGAAGTCTACAGTCAGAAGCTCATGATAAAACTATAGCAGATTTTTTCTAGGATTTATGTCCAAAACTGAAAATGGTACTTAGTATTGAATTCATAGAATGATAAGCATTCTATAATACAGGAGGAGGCCAGTCAGCCTGATTGTGTGTGTTGAACACGATCCCAAACTAATTCCACCCAGCAGAAGGTCCGTGTCATGGTTTTTCAAGTACTCATCTGTGTACCGCTTAACTGTGAGGCTTTCTGCCTTGACCACCCTTGGTAACAGAGGCCTATCGCTCTCAGGCGAAAGGGCGTCCTTGACAACCTCTAATTCTTCGAATAATAATTTATATCAATGCTTCTTGATTATTGACCCACCTATTAAAGTAAGCAAGTCCTGCCTACTTATCCTACTTGCATTCCTCATAAGTTTTACACCTCAATTAAGTATCTGCCCCAACCTCCCCTTTTCAAGTCTTTCTTCGAAGCTTATATTTTCCAGTCCTGGTAATATCTTTAGGAATGTTCTCTCTATCCTCTCCAGTGCAAGCACATTGTTCCTGAAATGTGGTTCCTGGAACTGTACAAAGAACGAAAGCTCACACTATATGTAGTTTTATCACAAACTCGCTGCTCTTGTACACTGTGGCTTAGTTAGAAAATAAACACATCCCATCTGCCTCTTCAACCACCCTATTAACCTGCACAGATGTACAGTACTGTTATGGATTTCCATTACATGATGCTGTGTCCCTGTTCCGTCACACCACTTGATATTGTCCATTCATAGAAACATAGAAAATAGGTGCAGGAGTGGGCCATTCGGCCCTTCAAGCCTGCACTGCCATTCAGTATGATCATGGCTGATCATCCAACTCAGAACCCTGTACCTGCTTTCTCTCCATACCCCTCTTAAATATAGCCAATGAACTGGCCTCAACTGTTTCCTGTGGCAGAGAATTCCACAGATTCACCACTCTCTGTGTGAAGAAATTTTTTCACATCTCGGTCCTAAAAGGCTTCCCCTTTATCCTTAAACTGTGACCCCTCATTCTGGACTTCCCCAACATTGGAACCAATCTTCCTGCATCTAGCCTGTCCAATCCCTTTAGAATTTTATACGTTTCAATAAGATCCCCCCCTCAATCTTCTAAATTCCAGTGAGTATAAGCCTAGTTGATCCAGTCTTTCTTCATATGAAAGTCCTGCCATCCCAGGAATCAATCTGGTGAACCTTCTCTGTACTCCCTCTATGGCAAGAATGTCTTTCCTCAGATTAGGGGACCAAAACTGCACACAATATTCTAGGTGCGGTCTCACCAAGGCCTTGTACAACTGCAGTAGAATCTCCCTGCTCCTGTACTCAAATCCTTTTGCTATGAGTGCCAACATACCATTTGCCTTTTTCACCACCTGCTGTAACTGCATGCCCACCTTCAATGACTGGTGTACAATGACACTCAGGCCTCGTTGCACCTTCCCTTTTCCTAATCGGCCACCATTCAGATAATAATCTGTTTTCCTGTTCTTGCAACCAAAGTGGATAACCTCACATTTATCCACATTAAATTGCATCTGCCATGAATTTGCCCACTCACCTAACCTATCCAAGTCACCTTGCATCCTCTTAGCATCCCCCTCACAGCTAACACCGCCGCCCAGCTTCATGTCATCCGCAAACTTGGAGATGCTGCATTTAATTCCCTCGTCTAAATCATTAATATACATTGTAAACAACTGGGGTCCCAGCACTGAGCCTTGCAGTACCCCACTAGTCACTGCCTGCCATTCTGAAAAGGTCCCATTTACTCCCACTCTTTGCTTCCTGTCTGCCAACCAATTCTCTATCCACATCAACACCATACCCCCAATACCGTGTGCTTTAAGTTTGCACACTAATCTCCTGTGTGGGACCTTGTCAAAAGCCTTTTGAAAATCTAAATATACCTCATCCACTGGCTCTCCCCTATCCACACTACTAGTTACATCTTCAAAAAATTCTATAAGATTCGTCAGACATGATTTTCCTTTCACAGATCCATGCTGACTTTGTCCGATGATTTCACATCTTTCCAAATGTGCTGTTATCACATCTTTGATAACCGACTCTAGCATGTTCCCCACCACCGATGTCAGACTAACTAGTCTATAATTCCCTGGTTTCTCTCTCCCTCCTTTTTTAAAAAGTGGGGTTACATTATCCACCCACCAATCCTCAGGAACTAATCCAGAATCTAAGGAGTTTTGAAAAATTATCACTAATGTATCCACTATTTCTTGGGCTACTTCCTTAAGTACTCTGGGATGCAGACCATCTGACCCCGGGGATTTATCTGCCTCTGGGGATTTATCTGCCTTTAATCCCTTCAATTTACCTAACACCACTTCCCTACCAACATGTATTTCCCTCAGTTCCTCCATCTCACTAGACCTTCGGTCCCTTACTATTTCCGGAAGATTATCTATGTCCTCCTTAGTGAAGACAGAACCAAAGTAGTTATTCAGTACACATTCCCTTGCCTTGTTGCATTTCCCCATTACAGATTGACATAGATTATTTCTGGTCAAATCAAACATTGCTTATTTCAAATATCTTGCAAGTAAGGTGTACAGAATATTTTAAAGTGATCAAACAAGCCATTGCTAAAGTACCAACAAGTTAAAACTAATTTAAAGAAAATTAAGGTCATCAATAGGTTAAAAAAAAGTATTTTGAAGTATAGGGTCTGTATAGACTATTGGAATGCATTTCTCCTTTCTTATCAAGTCATCTGAATCTGTTTAAATGACATTTATTAATTTTCTGCAATTAATTTATCAAATGAAAAATTTCCAATCTACTATCTATGAATAACGTGTGCAACCCTGAGTCTGATTGACTATATGTTTGGACCTTGAACCTGAAATCTGAGGCATTGTATCTGGTTTGCTGTCATGAAGAATGAATCATGATGAACTATAACTACGTGGAATATAGATTTGTTCACTGAGTAACCTACAACCTGACAAAACTGTACATGTCATTTAAATTTGCTTTGTGAATGTTAAGAATTCTAAATACTATAAAACTAAATCTCACAAATAGTTGTTTTGCTGTTTACTCAAGCAGCCTTTAAGGTGGAATCTGTGTTCTAAAGCAAAGATGCATAAATTCCATCTGTTCTTCACTTTGATCTAATGTTGATATAGATATAGAGTACAAATCTGGAATTAACAACTACAGGCTCCTATAATCTGTCTCAAAATAGTGACCAAAAACCAGTCATTTTCAAACTGTAATTGATTGAGTACTCCAGGCATTTTGCACAGGCTTAGCAACTTAGAATGGCTGCAATATCTCCATCGAGTCCGAGTGACAGTACTAACAAGGAAGCACAGTCGTCGTGAGCAGAAGCACTGTCTACCATCATTCCTAATAATCAGTTACTAACTACTTAAGTAAACTATTGTGCATTGACTAGCATTGACGCTTGAAAAGAATATGTAATGGACTGTTCTCCAGCAAAATGTAGTCAAGTTCAGGTGTGCCAAAACACATTAAACAGCATGCAGTGTTACGTCTTTCTATTGCCACATTTAGCCTAATCTCTAATCTACACATCGAAGTGATGATGTAAAGCAAGGCAAGGCTGTTCTTGCACTGATACACTGGTGAATTTTAAGGACACGTCCTTTGACTCTCCACTAAAAACGACGTGTCTTCTGGACATGGTAATTTATGGATCTGGCCCATGCCCAGGGTCTCTGCTTACTTGTATTTAGTGCCTACATCCATTTGCTTTCTCCACATGGTGATGAAGCAGGTTGACCTCCTGTCCATAGCTTCCAAGAACATTCTCAATGTTGAGTACATCTCATACCTGGATGACAGAGTACATTTTCATTGCTTCCAAGGGTTTTTAAAATACTTCTAGATTTCTCATAAAGATTCTTAAAAATGTTCAAATAGATTCAAATAGCTAAACAACAAACTTTTTAAAATGTATTTCATTAAATCACTTTATAAAGCCAATAAAACTGAGTATTAAAATAAAGAAAAATTCACTCACATAACATCACTAGTGCTTCTGCACACAGATGGTGACATGAGCTGTTTGTAAACCAGCCCTCCTTGGTTTAACACGGAGGACTGGTTGTCAAATCCCTTCTCTTCAGCATATCAGTGCCTCATTGCATTGCTAATGGTGTGTCCAGCCACAGAGCAAGAGTTCAGATCTGTCACATTCTCGCTTCAGATTTCCTCCTTTGGCTGAGCAGACGCAGAATTCCAAGATGTGCCAAGCCCTGATGACTGACGGCCTCTATGGAGCTGCCAGTCAACAGTCAGTGTACTCATCCTAAAGCTTCTCCAGTGTGTTCCTGTCACATTCTTTGTCAATAAGTTGAAATGAACATAATTTTTAACACATGAAACACTCTTTACCGGAAAATCTTCACAAAGCTAGATGTTACACTTTACACAACTTACTACCAGATACAGATGAAGTGCTTGGCCTCATAAATGGCAGTTAGGTGCATAAGTGCAAATACTATACAGTTGAGTAAAATAGGTATTCTGCTTTTTGAATTCTTTATTTTCTCTACATTTCAAATAGAGTATGTTAATCACCTTAATGCACCTTCGTGCCACTGCAGCCTGAGCAATATGTGTTGTTTTTAGTAGCACACATAAAATGCAGGAGGAACTCAGTAGCATCATGAGGTGATTTTATTTAGGATTTAGACATAATATAAATGTTATCTTCCATTATCACTCAGCAATTAAAATAAGGATGTATTTAATAGTATTACACATATATGAAGCTGGTTCTAATTTCCAGCCTGTGTTAAGTTATGTACCTTCAATTACATAGGAAGTGATAGAAGTGCATACCCTGGTGTTTGTAGGACAGGAAACCTCCAAGGAAGTAGAGGTGCTGCCATGTTTTCTCAATAAATGCATGCTGGGCCAAGTTCAGGTCCTCTAAAATGGTAACACTGAGGAAGGTAAAGTTGCAGACCCTCTCCACCTCTCCACCTTGTAGGTAAACTGCCTGGGTTTTGGTTCCATGCTAGTAGCTCGGAGTATCAGTGTTGTTGGCCTAGGTAAGAAGAGTCATTGGTGATGATCTGGCTCCTGATCACTCCGAGCTCTTCCAAGGAGCTGCCACAAACAGGTTACTGATTTCACTCTTGCTGGGAGATTCTTGGAGATGTCATACAAAGGTACTGAAAAAGCAATATGAGAAAGAGGAAGACCATCTCGCTGTAACAAACTGTTCTTTATATCCACAACCAATCATACAATATTGCAGCCTGCCCAACAAAAGCTTTTAGCGCACTGTTTTCTTGGGGGTGGGGGGTGCTCTATAGAATATGCTATGTAACCATTGAATGGCAAATAAAAAAGTGGGATGTTGAGACTTTGGTTAGGTTACAAAAGAAAATGCATCTCTGTTTTATTTTACTCAAAAATTATTTCACATTTACCCATTTTCTGTAAAATGTATCAAAATTCAATCAGGGTAAAAAACGGTTACTGTGACTATGATATGTAATATACAACCTGGGTGCTTCAATTGTGAATCGGGTTCACCAGTTTGAACTTTTGAACAATCCATTTCTTGGTTAGGACGGGTGCTCACTTTTTTCAGAATATTTCTTGTAATTTGGTTTCTAGAAGAAGATCTTGGTCACAGGCAAGAGGAGAACCACAATAAAATATAATCTGTTTCTGTATGGATTCTGATGGTCTGATTGCCTTTTCCCGTTCTACCACAGGGAGCTCCAGGAGATCCCGGCATCTCAATCATTGGACCCCGTGGCCCCCCTGTGAGTCCTACCGTATTTTACTGATTCCTTCCTCACCGTGTGCTCAGTAACTGTGTGTTGAAACAGGAAATAGTGGAAAATCAACCAGAGCAGGTTTGAATGTTCTGCGTCAATAACGTAAACAATGCTGGTGCTCACTAAGTGCAGCAGATGCCACTCATCTCTCATTCCATGTTGTTGCTTTAAATCCCGTTACATGAATGAGGATATAAGGATACCTTACTGCATACCATCCAGGTCTGGAAATCTAGTATATCAATTATCACTGTATGTAAATCATAGAACTTCCTCCTCAACTGCACTTTGAGAGTCCTTACACCAGAAGAACTGCATTGGTTTCAGAAGATTGTTCAATACCACCTTCTCAAGAGCAATTACTGTGGGGTTGGCATGGTAGCATAGCAGTTAGCATAATGCTATTACAATGCCAACAGTAAAATCAATTAGGGTTCAATTCCCATCAATATCTGCAAGGATTTAATATGTTCTCTCTGTGTGGGTTTCCTCTGGGTGCTCTGGTTTCCTGCCACATTCCAAAGACATGCGAGTTTCGATTAGTGAGTTGCGAGCACGCGATGTTCATGTCAGAAGCGTTACAGCACCTGCA
Source organism: Hypanus sabinus (assembly GCF_030144855.1). Taxonomy (NCBI): domain Eukaryota; kingdom Metazoa; phylum Chordata; class Chondrichthyes; order Myliobatiformes; family Dasyatidae; genus Hypanus; species Hypanus sabinus. Next base: position 44,452,501 of record NC_082726.1, on the reverse strand, counting down.
GTCTGCCAGCACAGTCCTCGCTGATTTCATTTGACGCAAATGACACATTTAACTCTTGTGTTTCAATGCACATGTGACAGATAAAGCTAATCTTTATAAATTAGGGAAATAAAGTAATGCTGGCTCTGCTAGCATCACCCTCATCCAAAAACAACAAATAATTTAAAAAAACTCAGTGAACTATGCAAGTTATTTTATGTTAATGACTTTCTTAAAAGAAGTGTTTTGAATAAAAAAGCACTAAAATGATGTAATTTGTACCTGCTTTACAAGTGATGGTAACAACTTCCTCCTTTGATTGTATCATTCAGTCTAATCTGAAATACCAAAGTAGTCAACAAAATCACTTGCTTTCAAGTGATTGAAAATACTTTTCTTTCTGTGTGGATGACACATGATAAATGTTTTCTGGGTGTTTTTGCATGCTTGCAGATATGTGACTGGGGTGAATCACCTGTACATGTCTAATGCCATTTCCATGCCAAGAGTACTAATGCTGTGTGTGGATAGTAAGATACTTGCATCACCTTTGTCCTGGGCATGGTCATCTACACCCATTCTCAACTTCCACCACCTTCCAGTCTTCATCTCAGTCATCCAAGGCACAGGTCACAGCCATTCCTTCTCTTGCAATCCTCACCGAGACCTGGACTTGATCTTGACTTCATGTGTGGTCTGTGTGGGCTTTGCATGTTCTCCCTATGATGATATGAGTTTCCTCCTAAAGTGCTTGTTTCCTCCTACACCCCAGAGACATGCCGGTTGGTAGGTTAGTTGGCCCCAGTAATTTGCTCCTGGTGTATGGTTGAGTGTAGAATTTGAGGGGAGCTGATGGAAATATGGAGAGAATGGAATGGGATGAGAGTAAATGGGTGGTTTAATGGCTAGTACAGACTCTGTGGGCTGAATGGCCTTTTTCTGTGTGACTATGATATGATGTAACAAACTGCTTCCACAAGCAGAACATTTCGAAACAGAACTAAACCATGCACTTGACATTCAGAAACATTAAAATATACTCTAAAGCTATTATAATTAAAAAATTTGTAGTTATTTTTTGAAAAACTAAGATAATTGAATATATTAACATGGAGGGCTCTACCTGAGAGTGTGGTGGAGGCAAGTTCCTTTTTAACATTGTAGTATCTAGTTGAGCATTCAAATTAACATTTATTTAAAAGATTAGCTTAATTTGTTGCAAGTATGTTGAAAGATAACAGAGAAATGTGTCATTTGCATCAAAGCCCAACACAGTCTGAGGATTGCTGACTAGAAGACTATGAACCACATGCTGGTAAATAGGATTAATGTGGGTGACAGGGTAGTGGAGCAGTTAGCGCAGTCTGTTACAGTGCCAGCTGTAAGAGTGGGGTTCGAATCCCACTGCTGTCTGTTAGGAATTTGTACATTCTTCCCGTGACTATATGGGTTTCCTTTGATACTCTGGCTTCCTCCCACATTCAAAGATGTATGGGCTAGAGTAGTTTTGGCCATTTTTTAGGTATGGGGCTTATTGGTTAAGCAGATATACAGTATCTGGTGCTGGGTATCTTTGTGCTTCATCACCAAACCTCCTGTGGATTCAGTCATGGAATTCCTAATTACAGGTGAGAGGAATCCTGAACTACTTGGCATATAGATTCAGTGGCCACTTTATTAGGTACACCTGCTTGTTAATGCAAATATCTAGTCAGCCAATTACCTGGCAGCAATGCAGTGCATACAAGAATGCAGACGTCATCACGACATTCAGTTGTTGTTTGGACCAAACATCAGAATAGAGAAGAAGTGTGATGTAAGTGACTTTGACCATGGAATGATTGTTGGTGCCAGATGGGGTAGTTTGAGTATTTTAGAAACTGCTGATCTGGGATTTTCATGCATAACAGTCTCAAAAGTTTACAGAAAATGGTGCAAAAACCAAATAAATATCCGATGAGCGGCAGGTCCGTAGGCAAAAAATAATTTTAAAATGAGAGGCCAGAGGAGGATATCCAAGCTGATTCAGCTGTTAAGAACACTATAGTAGCTCAAATAACCACACATTACAACAGTGGTGTACAGAAAAGCATCTCTGAATGCACAACCTTGAAGTGGATGGGCTACAGCCACAAGGCCACAAACGTATACGCAGATGCCACTTTATTAGGCACAGGAGGTACCTAATAAAGTGGCCACTGAACGTATGTGAGGAGCTGCTAGCATTTGCTTGCAAAACCACCCTGCAATTGGCAGTAAAATGTGAATTCAGTTCTGGGAGTCAGAGGCATTTATTTGGCTCATTATTAACATACCAATGACAATTGCTCTCCAGCTTTTGCCTCACATCTGTAGAGCTGACAGAACTTCCAGATACGTTTTAAATCAGACAAAGGGGTCGACTCTAAATGATTCATCAAGCAGTGAAGTCCAGCACAACTCTCCCCTCCTGTCCACCCAGTCACACTCGGGCGAAATTAATTTACTCAATTCACCTCCAAACTCCAAATCCTGTGAGTACCCTCTATTAGGTAATTCCTTTTGTACCATCTGCAGTTTTTAGAATTTCACACACCCAGTAAATCCCCGCTCCTCCACAATCTCTATAAAGAAAATAACTAAAACACGAGGAAATATCTAGTTCATCAAAGATCAAATTTTCCAGTCTTGGCAAGCACTTGGAAGAATTTGTTGATGAGTTGGTTCAAGGTTGTGAGGAAGCTGGTGTTGAGTATTAACTCTGGCTTGGAACTGTTGCTATGCTGAAAAAAAAAGAAATTTAAATTTGGATCACATAGCACTGACAAAGCAGTGCTAGGTGATGCAATTTTGATTTCACTTGGAATAAATTATTTCCAGATGAAACTGCAGCAATCACAAAATTGGGCTGTGTGTTTTCAGTCATGATCAACACCAGTGTACCTGACTGCTCCCTGACTTCAGATGCATCAATTTTCATGCACCACTCATTTCTGAGCACCAACCATCAACCAAACCAGGAGCGCTTGGTGCAAGCTTGTCACTTTTCTCGCGATTTAACTGTTGGCATTGGCCATGCCAGACTGCGGGAACACATTGTAAACTCCACAGAGAGCACAATTAAACCAACAGTGATTGTTCTAGCTGGCATTTAGCTGATTGCTTCTCATTCAGTGGGTGCCTCAACAGAATGATGCAGGCAGGCCTATTATGAAGGCATCTGTGTGTTTATGGCTCATCAAAACTTCAGGGTAGGAAGTGGATGTGCCCTTCTGTACAGAGTCTGCATCCAAAGAGTTGTCACACGCACCACCTCCTATCTGGACTGCTGCGCATTAACAATTCAGGTTTTTCAAATCTACCATTGTAGATGTGAAGTATTCTTGTAGTTCTGTGGCATCCTACGGAGGTCAAGGTTGTGGTGACATTGAATTTCCTTGTCACAGGATCTCTCCTAGCAGCTGCAGCAGATCTCCGCCACATCTCCCAAAATGCTGCTCAGCGCGGCGTCAAAGAGGTCATCCAGGCTCCGTATTCATGGAGATGTGAGAAGTGCACTTCTATTTCAGTAAGGTTTGCCGGAATGGCTGGTGCCCCACAGGTGCAAGCAGCCTTTGGCCACACTTGTGTGCTGATCTGAGCTCTCCTTAATGCGGCAGTCCTTTTATATCACCAGAAATGTTTGTTTTATGGCTTCCACTCCATGGAACTGACTACGGATCATGAAAATGCCCTCACTGTGAATGTCATGTTTCCAGGAAGCTCCCAGTATTACTTTATCCTGTAGTAGTTTGGACACTCTCAGCTGCTGAGGGGTGGATCCTGGGGGAAAGGACTACTCTTTACTCCCCGGCTCCTCACATCACTCACACCACAGCAGCTGAGCGCAGACATAACATGAGACACCAAATCACAGAACAACATTATTGGCTTCCTCAAGGTAAAACATTCTTGTGGGCATGGTTCCGGGAGTGTCTGCTGTACGTGCCAGGCAGGTTCAGAGATTTCATTGTTGCGTGCTACATGAGCTGGCAGACTATAGACTGGGGTTGTTACCACAATCTGCACACTCCTTCAATTCCAGCCTCCTCAGCATTCCTGGATTTTTATTGTTCCACTGTTGGCGGCTGTGTCTTCAGCTGTTCTGGGCCTAAGCTCTGGAATTTTGTCCTTAAATTTCTCTGTCTGTCTCGCTTCCTTTCGATTATGTAGAACATGAAACACTACAGCACAGAAACAGGCCATTCGGCCCACGATGTCTGTGCCAAAGGCAATGTCAAATTAAACTAAACCTGTTCTGCTTGCCGCCACATCTCCCCATTTCCTGCATATTCATGTATCTCTTTAGAAGACTCTTAAACCACTATTGTATCTCCTTCTACCATTCCCCTCAGCAGCCTATTCCAGGCATCTACCTCTCTCGGTGTAAGAAAATGTTTGCCTTGCTGATCTCCTTTAGACCTTCCCCCCTCTCAACATCTACCCTATTGATGCATCTCATAATCTTGTAAACTATCAGAAAATTGACTTAAGACTGATTTTCCTCTACTACCACTACAGTGATATTCTTGAGATTTTGATTTTTGCATACTGGTTTCTATTAGTCCAACATAGATGGGGTAAAGGCAAGCATTGTGGGAATACTGTGTTGGCACCAGATTATGCGGTGACACTTGCAAGCTGCCCTCAGCTCTTGGTTGTGTTGGCTAACAAAAAAACTCATGTTTCAATATACATGTGATGAATAACCTTGAACCTTAACTTTTTTTTAAAGTCACCATTCTGTTGTTTGATAAGTTCCCCATATTCAAAGTTCAAAGTAAATTTATTATCAAAGTATGTACATGTCACCATATAATACCCTGAGATTCATTTTCTCAAAATTCCTGCATACAATAATGGCACTTTGAATGTAAGCTAGTTGTGCCACAAAGGTGGTTGCCTCAAGTGTAATAATTCAGTTTTGAATACCAATAAAGGTTAAACAGCATGGTTTTGCAGCTATTAAAGTAGTTGTCTCACTAAGATTTGGTTTGATATTGACTTCCGGTTTTATCTGCGTAGAAGCCCTTTGGCTCAACAAGTCGGAACCAACCAGCAAGTATGCATTTACACCAATCTCATTTTATTCTGCACGTTTCCATCATCTCCCACACTCAACCACTCTTCTGCAAACTGAGGACAATTTATAACAGCTGGTTAACCTGCAGGGCTTTGGGATGTGGGAGGAAATGAGAGACCCCCCCCCCCCCCCCCACAAGCAACCTACCAACAGTCAGTGGAAGATTGTGCAAAATCTGTTCAGATAGCACCAGAGGTCAGTAACTGAACCCAGGTCATTGGAGCTGTGAAGGAGCAACTCAGGGAACCACCCCGAGATGGTGTGTGATTCTTCCAAGTGCTAGAGTTTCCCCAACATCACAAAAATGTCCTTGGTGGTAGTTTACTGTAAATGGTAGGTGGGTGGAGTTGATGACTATGTGATAGAGGTCAGTTTATAGCCAAGTAGGGATGGACTGGGATTGTCACGATCACTGTAAAAGCCAACTGAGTGACAATGAGCTGAGTAGTCTTCTGTTTCGTGGCACAAACGCACACTTCTGACTGTTACATTGCTGGCGTTTTCGGCAGCAATGAAGGTCCTCTGTCTCCGTCTGTCCTTGGCCATCTTCTCTATTCTGCCCAGGTGTGGTTCAGAGACCTAATTTCTGTCTGTGTGGTAGGGTGCCAAGTTGTCTTTGGTCTGCCATGCTTCCTCCGCCCTTCTGGAGGCTCAGTGAAGTGCTGTCTTGATGATGGCATTGTGAGAAATAGGAAAAATATAAAACTTACTCATCTAATTCAGAATCCAAATAATAAAAAGCAACATAAAATCTGCCTCACCATTAGTTAATAGCAGCAACAAGTAAATTCAATTAAGAAGTGCTCAGTGCTGCTGTGTGCCTGGCTCCAACATGTGTTGTGCAAAATTATTACCTGAAATGGACATTTGATTCATATTTTAGGCTCATACCTGCACCACATCAAACAATCCAAACTTATGAAACTAAAGAAAGTAAAGAAAATTATAAAATGTCAAATTTAAAATAAATCCATTGAGGATTAAAGTGCTTTATGTTTATACCTTTTCACATTTGATGTTACATCTACCATCTGCTCAACTGTTGAATATAATATAACACGCTCCTTGAAATTTCCAAATAATGCCATTTTTATTAAACAAACCACTGCCATAAATACTTCAGTGAATTTGTTTCAAAGTAAGTTAATGGAAACCCCATAATTTAAATCTCTTTCAATTATTCACACGTGGAAAATCTGTGCATATACTGTATTGTCCATATATGTACAATAGATATGTACTTCTAGCTATACATACCCTCATCAAATTTCCATTATTAGAGTCTGTTTGTTCACACTAATAATGAGGGACTATGTAGATTTGCGGTGATGTGGTTAGCTCCTGCTACCAGTGGTGGTGTGTTGTAGAGAGCACCTCTGCATTGTAAAGTTCCCAGCGGCTGAAATATTTTCGATGAAACGTATATTGCAACATGGGCCAGATTGCACTAATCCCCATCTGCACTTCACTGTGCTGTAATTCCCTTTCAATTAACCTTAGGTACCAACACAGGAAGTATAACACATGAAAGTGAAACATCTGAAGAATCATCATAATGATTTTTTAAGAGATTTCTATAGATAAATAGTAGTGATTTTTTTAAGAGGTTTCTATAAATAAATAGTCAAGTTGCAATTACTTTAACAACACATCTTGAAAATAAAGGTCTGATTGAGGACAAAATTCAAAAGTTATAAGTATTTTTACCAAAACAATCAACATAAGGCATTATTGTTATTTTATAATGCTTAATTGCCAAGATAGATCAGATTTTTCAAAAATGACTGGTGAGCTGCGCTGGTGGGAATATTCAGAACCAGCATAAACTCAGTGGGCTGAATGGCCTCTTCTTTAGTTAAAATGGTTGAGAGATATATGAAAGGGTATAAGAATCTTTTGTTTGTTCATTATGTGCTATGTCGTATGACATGGGTGATCATGGTCATGACCATGATTGTTCTTGGCAAATTTTTCTACAGAAGTGGTTTGCCATTGCCGCCTTCTGGACAGTGTCTTTACAAAACGTTTGACCCCAGCCATTATCAATCCTCTTCAGAGATTGTCTGCCTGGTGCCAGTGGTCACATAATCAGGCTTTGTGGTATGCACCACCTGCTCATACAACCATCCACCAGCTGCTCCCGTGGCTCCACGTGACACTGATCGGGGGGCTAAGCTGGTGCTACACCTTGCCCTAGGGTGAACTGCAGGCTAGCAGATGGAAGGAGCGTCTTAAACCTCCTTTGGTAGAGGCGTATGTCCAACAATGAGAATATTGTTCAGACTTCTGTCAATTAACTGCAGAATTCACGATGCATATTTTTTTGCATATCGTGGGATCGTGAACTGATGTGATGAAGATGCATTTCACAAAAGAGCAGTGGCCAAGTGCAAGCCTTTCCCAATATTTCAATTAAAAGCCTGGTTATAGCCATTCTCTGGTTGCATTTCCTTACCTCCAAAGCTTGGTAACCATGGCCAGTCCTTTATAGGAACTGCTGAGAGTGGACATATCAATGTGCCAGAAAAGGCAACGTCCTTTTAAAGATGATAGGAAAGTATTTTGTTTCTTCGATGTGTTATTTCCTGTTCGAATATACCATAAAGAATTGATTTATTTACAGTGCTTTTCACTCTTGCGTCAGCTTAAGTCAAGTCCACAGCAAAGTGACAACATAGTTTAACCATCTGGCTTTCTAGTTAGCTATCAAAAGCGGCATGATAAACCATTACTAATGAGGAACAGCTTGGGAATGAGTTACTCCCTCCCATGTTTTGCATTTAACAAATGACAAACAAATAGCAGGACAACTGGCCTGCTTTTTCTCAGAAGCTTTAAATGGAATGAGGTTAAGTTGATTTCAAATACTCTGGTCGGAGCAGGAAGGCATTGGTTGGGCCATGAGCTGCTCAGCTGATTAAATCATTTGAGGAATGTGTCTGTTATATAGAATTCCAATTAAAGGACATAATTGGAAAAATCACTTTAATTTCTTTAAATCTTATTTTATAATTTAATGTCTCTGAAAAGAACAGTTAGACTGGAATCTTAAAGTTAATATTAAACGCAGTTTCTCAATTTGTTAGAAATTTCAGCAGTTGTAGCAAACGGGGTTTTAAACTAATATTGAATATTATAATTCATTATGATGAGGTTGTAATGCTACAACTGTAGCCCAGATCATTAAACTGTGTCTTAATCGTAATGTCATATTGACACCTGTGACCAATTTCACATCAATAGCTTTTGCACAATAATGACCTACAAGCTTCTCTGATTGCTCAGCTAGTTCAGTCCAGCCAAGCCTGAGGTTTGATTTCTCTCTGTGGCGCTGAGTTAACCCGAGCTCAGCTGGAGTGATGACAGGATGGGTCAATTGGCGTTCGTGCTCTGGGCTAGGCAGGGGAAGTCAGCCAGCACTTCTATTTCTGATTAGAGCCCTACTTGCTGTGAGATTGTGTTTCAGCCTGATGCCTTGCTTGAGCAGAGACCAACTTGCACCTCCCAGCTCCTTTTATAGAATATCCCAAAGCATTTTACAGCCATTGAAGAACTTTTGTCACTGTTGTAGGAAACAATGGTTGCTAGCTTAGGCACAGCAAGCAGCCAGAGGCAAGAGTGCGACAGCAGATGTAATCTTCAATGAGATTTAATTGACATAGGACAAGTTGCCAGAGTCTTTGTTGACCTGAGCAAACAGATAGTCACAGATTTTAAATCGGGTTGCAATTATACGTTCATGCTTCTGGAGTGGGACTTAAACAGACAAGGGTGCTCCTCAGTACTGGATTCTGCTGGGTTATGTCAATTTCTTTCCCATACCACACTGTCTCCTACTCACCTGCCATGGAGTCTACACTGAATAGTTTGCCAGATATTTTATTAACATTTGTGGCCTCTGGTTTGAAGGAGTGAGTATAGGCCTAGCAATTCATCTAACGCATTTTCTGCCATTAGTGTCTTCCTATCACTGTTTTGCAACACTCCAAAAAAGTAGTGAAATTAATTAGCACCAGTTCCAAGACAATGCCGATAGGCTCCCTGATTTAACAGTACCCTCTTTCAGAAACAGCTGGAGGTAAGTATCATATTTCTCCCGTTAACAGTACCTTTCCTCACAGCTCTGACCTCAGGAAGTTGCTCTGACTCTTAAAGGGTCAGGCGACAATGTAGTCCCTTTCTTTCAGCTACTGGATAGTGTTGGCAATGAACGGGTACACGCCACAGTGAGGGGTGTGGAAGGGTGGGAGTGTTTGAGACCTCCCCAAGGACAGAGGAAAGTGCAGACTGCAGAAAAAAACTGCACACTTAGGAAGCAGCTTCCTTGTGTGAAGGGTTCTTACCATAACAAATTGTCAGGGAAGACTCTGTAAGGGTACGAGTGCCCTCTGGGAATATGTGCACTTTTGGGAGCCTATCACTGGGCCAAATGCCCCTTCCAAGCCTGAATGAGAAGTTGCAATTGTCAGATTGCCCACTTTGCTGCCTTCTGTAATGCAACGGCGAGCAACAAAGTGGTATGTAGTTCTGGCCCCTGAGGATTGTGAGGCACAATTTCAGAGAGAGCCTTGACCCATACATTGACTTTGAGAGCACTTGGGTTTGTCTGCCAAACAAGTCTGAAGTAGCAAACAGATACAAGAAGCACCAACATCATTTCATGATTAGCGAACGGTACTGAGTAATTTGGTGCTTTATTCTCCCTGTCCTACTTCCTCGCTTAATAAAAAAAAACTTCATTTCCAAGATAAAACTGTGCAGGCTCGGGCTTCAGCTCCAATACCTGTGTATCTAAGATTCAGATGATTGAAATAGCTCTATAGTTAGTCTTTTCTTCTTCCCAAGTGAGATCTGGACATAGGAGAAGTTGTGGTACATTTACATTGTACAGAACATTGATATTAATGTACTGATGGAACTGACAGCAGTTATCCACAAAATGGTTCCTGGTAATACACTTGTTGTGACAATTTCTATGTTTTTTACTAATTTTTGCTTATATTTTAATTCAAAACTGTGGGTTAATGTGCTAATGAGGATAATTGTTTAGAAAAGCTTTCATGAGAAGAAAAAAAATTGCAATCAGGTTAAAAGAATAAAACATTATCTTTTGCTTTAATGAATGCGAGTGATCAGTAAAAAGAAGGCGATGGTTTTCATTAACTTTTTCCCCCAATTGTGTTTTCTTTTAATTTAGGGTCAACCAGGAGCGAGAGGGTTCCCCGGATATCCGGTGTGTTGACACATGAGAGACATTTTCCTTTAGAAATCCACCTGTTCAGTAATATTTAACAGCTTGCTGATAACCAAATTACCTTGATTAATTTGTGTAACTGAATGTATGAATATGCTGAAAGGAATTAATGGCATATTTTACCCACCTTGATTTACAAGTCCCTACATTGTACATGCTGCCTGTTGTAAAGTCGCACAATTTGGTTGTAACATTCACTTCACCCTGAGCTCAGCCTGCTCATTATACTAAGGCTGTTTGTTTGAGTTTTCGGTTTCATTCTAATGCATTCCATTGTACATCTCAGCCCAAAGCTCAGCAGAAAATGTCCTTAATTAATCCTGTGACGCTTGGAACATGCATGCGGTGTAACTTAGTCTTGTCAAAATGGCCCAGTCTTCATCATACATAGGATGAATCAGAGCTACGGGCAGGAAGCTCAAAGTGAGTGCAGATCTCAGGGACTGTAGTTACATCACTCTGCCCTCCATAAAACCACTGGGGTTTCCAGCAAGATGGTGAGTTTAGTTTGCAGTTCCTGCACAGTTGTATATTCTAAAATAAAATGGATTTATAAAATTCTGGTGCATTCAAGTACATTTAGATATAACAGGTTAAATTGTAAAATGAAATTATTTTCAAGGATAAGCTATTCATATAACATTTAGAACGCCGTATATATTTACATGTACAATATTCGGAATTTGCTGTGGTGTGTTGGCACAACATGCAACAAAAAACAACTACATTCAACAATTCTAAAGAATGAAGAGTTATATAAAATAATTTAGAGGTTAAAGTACAGATATGAAATAAGATGAGCATAAATACCTGCATGTATTTACAATGTAAGCAGCATTATAAGAAATGGTTTAAAGTGCTTAAAGTCCAGAGCAGTGACTGAGGTAATGGGGTGGGGGGCATAGCTTGGTTGACATTATGATTAATCAGAGGTAAAGAGGTGTGCTTTTCCCCTTCCTCAGGAATATCCCAATGTGATGACTTAGTTTGTTGCACAGTCACTATTGTCATATCATCAGAGTCAGTAGCCACTGGGGCTTGGCAAATTACAATGAGATGAACAACAAGTTTTCTATTTTTACTGATGGTGTTAAAGGATGCATTAGAAATCTGGTTCAGCTTTTTGAACTCGACCTTAATAGATGAAATTTAAATCTGTAGTCTGAACAGACACATGAAAACTTTCTATAAATATAACTAATAGTACTCACTTGGATTACTGTGACCTGTGCAACATCTTCTTAAATGTAAACTTGCAAATGTGAGCCTGGACATTTGGGCTGTAAGACATCTTTTGTCCTCACTTACCACTTTTACTGAGCAGAGTGCAATGCAATAAGGTTTTTGGAATACAGTTAGTTAATGATAATATTGTCAAAGATCAATAATAAGTAACGTAAGAATAATTCATCATGAAATAGATTAGCAGTTAAAATTAAAGCTTGCAACTGAGTTCAATGAAAAATGAAGAAAGTTAATTGTTTCTCTGTTCCATGATCCTGAGATTGGGATTTCTTCTCAATGTTCAGGTAAATATCACTCTGTGCCTTTGAATTCTATATGAGTAAAGTAGTAAAGAGCAGATCTCTGGTCTCCTGCTGTTCAGTCATTTCCCTTCAGTTCTGTGTGAACCTTTGATTAGTCTCCCATGAGTGTTTTTAGGAATGCTGAGTTTCCAATAATAGGAAGTGATGGGAACTTGGTTATTTTTACCATGTTGTTGATTTGAAATCTACGTGTTCCTTGCAGAACTGTTTTAATAATGAATAATTTGCTGCATCAATGGCAGCGAACAGATTTTGTAAGCCTTAGCCACTTGAGCTCAAGGTATCAGTGAAACATGAAGCCTGCGGTGGGGATAGACTTGACTCGTGATTCAGCTGCATTCCCTACTGCCAAGCCACATACACGCATCCAACAGACAAGCCACAGAGTGTAAGCAAGGGAATTAGTAGGGAAGTAATGAGGTTTGGAATTCAATATCTCTCAAGGCTTAGGAGACTGCAAATTCAGCTTCAGTACAAAGATACTTTGCACACCTTTGTTCTTATTTGAACATAATCCATGCATTGAAGGAAAGTCCAGACATTCCAAAGTGCCGTAATTAGTATTGATTTAGAATTATCCATGTGAAATTCAACAGCGTTCTAAATGTTTGCTCCTGTGCTTTTAATTTACTCACACCTTCAGTAAACTATTAAATGGCCAGATGTTGAGTGCTGGAGCTTGCACCAAACTGGAAAAAAATACCTTTTAACAGTTAATATTGTCAGAAATGATTTACCATTTAACATATTGATTTCTTGCCAGCTGCGTTGTGTTCAATTTGCCAAGCTGCTTCCGTTTGTCTTTTTTTTCCCCCTTTTGGTGAACATGTTGAAACGATAAAACTGACCAGGTTTGAGCGTGCTTTACACACTTCACTACCAGCTGATGGGAGCCAGCTAAAAACTGCATCTTAACAAACTACTGGTGACTAAAACAAGACTGGGAAAGAGCATCTTTTCTGCTTCTGTGTTTGTGTACTAACTGTTCCACTGCTGAGTTTTTCATTCAACTAATGGATTCATTATCATGTACAAATGTCTTGGGGGTGGGGCGCAGAAAACCGATTTCCTTGAATTTAATTTTCTGCTACAGCTTATGTTTGTATTTGTATTCATCAGTATTTAATTTATTTTAAAGGGCCCTATAGGGTTGGATGGTAAATCAGTAAGTATGCCATATCAATTTTCTACATATTGTTATAATAATATATCACTGCATTCTCGACATTCAGTACCAATATCTCTGTGTGTGCTTGTACCTCAATATTTATTCATTTTCCTTTGTTTTCACAATGTTGGATTACTTGGCCACATCAGAGTGTCAAGAGAGTAGTTTTCTTCCTAGAACAAAGCGAATCAGGCAGTAATATTCAAAGGAATCCTTTTTTACCCCTTCACAATGAATGGGCATCACTGACAAAGCCTGAATTTGTTGTGTATCACTAATGGCCCTGGGGCAGGGGTTGTTGTAACTTCAGTGTGGTTCAAGCTTTGTGGCTGATTTCCCAGGTATCAGTAGATGTATTAGTCGCCCAAATTACTCTTGGTCAACTCCGTGAGATTTTATTTTGGGAGGCTCTTCGCACCTAACACCTCATCAATTAACACTACGATCCTAGCACTGAGCATCGTCTGGCAAAGCCAAAGCCAAGCTAACAGATTCAGGCAATATAGACCACCTGGTCAATTGTATCTTCTGGTGCAGTGATCAAGTTTTGATTTCATGAAGGTACTGTTTCCAGTCCACAAGTTTGTTGTCGCTGGCAACAGTCGTGAGATCTGTTGTTTTGTACCAGCAGTACAGTGCATGCATAACAAATTACTATAAATTAGAGTAAAAATTAGACAAATAATTAGTGGAAAGAGAGGAATAGCGAAGTAGTGCTCATGGGTTCATGAACTGTTCAGAAATCCGATGGTGGAAGGGAAGAAGCTGTTCCTAAATTGTAGAGTGTGCATATTCACCTCCTGTACCCCCTCCCTGGTGGTAGTAATGAGAACGGGATCCATAATGATGGATGCTGCCTTCTTGCGGCTTCACTTTTTGAAGATGTCCTCAATGGTGCAGAGACGCGTGCTTCTTATGATGGAGCTGTAGCTTCTTACGAGAATACTCCAAGAGCAGTTGATGTCTGATTTGAACAAAGTAGCACAAACATGGACATGGGTTATACATCATCTCTTGAAGTTTTTAACCCAATTTCACAATACATAGGAAAGCGTGTTGGAAAATTTAAATAAATTTGCCACATTCTTTGACATAGGTCTTGGAGCTTAATATTTTGTTCCTGTCATTTCAGGGAAAAGCTGGACCTAAGGGTGATGCAGTAAGTGTTGTCAAAATCAAAGCATGCTTCTTTAAAACGTTGCATTGGGAATAAGCTTCCAAGTTAAAGTCGATTATGTCTTTCTATTTGGACTCTGTTAGGGTCGTTCATTGTGTATTGTGCAGCCACTACAAATTTACAGGCATGGGCATATTGATATGGAAAAACTACATTCTGGCAAGGAGATACACAAACATTTTTGAGCATGTGTAAGCAATTAAACACTAGATTACATTTTGCTAATCAACACTTGTGAACTGGCTTCAAGTTGGGGAGATGGAAATCACAAATTAAGCCTTGAATGTGGTATGTAATATGAAACAACAGAAATTTTGGTTGCTATTCCAAAGTACACTTCAGACCCCCTGCTATGAATTCCCAGCAAGTTAAATTTTATCAGCTGTAATAGTGAAGGGTTGAAATACTTATTGACAGCTGTCACTATTATCAAATCTTCTTGGAAAACGGTTCAAAAATTTTTCGAGTCTTTGAAACTGGATTTTATGTCTCATAATGTTTAATTGTAAAACTTATATACAGCATTTCCAACCAAATATTGCACTAAATGAAAAATAACTCTTCAGTGTTTGCTGATCTGATTATTCATTTTGGGGTCAGGTGCTCCGGTTTTCTTGCACAGTCCAAAGACGTACCAGTTGGTAGGTTAATTGGTGAATTGTCCTGTGATTAGGCTAGGGTTAAATTAGGGTTGCTGTGAGGTGTGGCTCAAAGGTCCATAAGGGCCTATTCTGCACTGTATTGCATAAATAAATGTATTTCTGCACAACTGTGTGACAATGCTCTGCAAGATGCTGAAGGCACCTTATATTTTAAACGGAGACAACTTCACAATCCACAACATACTTCATTCAAGTTCTAACTTGATTTTATTTTTACACAGGGCTTGCCTGGTCCTAAAGGTGAAAAGGTGAGCTCATCTGCCATAATAGAAAATACAAAATCTGTTTTAAAAATGCCTGTGAGAAATCACTGCATCAGAAATGTTGAAGCGGTAACTGAAATAGATTATGGATGTTATTTTCACACACTTCCAGAAGACATTGTGAGATAATGTTAACTAAAATAGGAACTCATAGAACCGAACACAGTTTATTGACTTGGTTAGGAAATTACTTAAATAAGAGGAGACAGAGAGTAAAGGTAATAATCAGGTTCTGAAATTGGCAGGATATAACAAAGATTGGGGCTAAAATTGTTCATCACAGTTCTAAGTGGTTCACATGACAGGATAAAAAGCCACCTATCTAATTTGTTGCTGTGGTCAAGTAAAAGTGTTATTGTATGAAAATTAATGGAAGTATTGAATCGCAAAGAGTTGTCAATAGATTATGCAAATAAATAAATCTAACAGCATTTCCTCCAAGACCAATATAGTTCTCTCAGAGAGTAGCTTGATGCATTATTTAACTATTACCTTCTGTGTCAGAAACTTCCTCTCTTCACCCATATTCAGCCTCTAAATGAAAAGGCTTGATTTCAGCATTACAAATGTGACTTTGGACCTAAAAAAAAGGATAGAATAGAGAAAAGGTGGTAATGTAGCAGTGTGCTACATGCAGCGCTAAAATTACGACACTGAGTCGGTAACTGCAGTCGAAGGAAAAACTTTATTCGAAATCCTCAGCCTCACTTTTAAGCCTCCCTCAACCTGCCCCCCGTGGCGCAGAGGCTCCAAAGCTCTGTGCTCGCAAACCCCCGTAGGCTACCTTCCTTAGCTGGAAAGCTGGCTAATTGTGAGCCAGTTCGGATGTGCCAGGAAATGGGTCGCCACATAACCCCCCCCCCCCCCCCCCAGAACCGGCGATACACCCCCCAATGTCCACAGTCTGGGCCGGAACCTGCTTGGGAGGTCGGCCTCTGCGCTGAGGTGCCGGAAACTCGACCGGTTGCGCCAGGTCCACATGGGCCGGTTTGAGTCGGTCCACCGTGAAAACCTCCTCTTTCCCCCCAACGTCCAGCACGAACGTGGACCCGTTGTTCCGGAGCACCATAAACGGCCCCTCATATGGCCGCTGCAGCGGTGGCTGATGCCCGCCCCTTCGTACAAACACAAACTTACAGTTCTGCAGGTCTTTGGGTACGCAGGTCGGGTTCCGCCTGTGCTGTGAAGTGGGTATGGGGGCCAGGTTACCGAGCTTCTCGCGTAGTCTGCCCAGGACTGCTGCGGGATCTTCCTCTTGCCCCCGTGGGGCTGGTAGGAACTCCCCGGGGACAACCAGGGGCGCGCCATATACCAACTCGGCCGACGAGGCGTGCAGGTCGTCCTTGGGTGCTGTGCGGATGCCGAGAAGGACCCAGGGAAGCTCGTCCGCCCAGTTGACTCCTCGCAGGCGGGCCATGAGGGCCGACTTCAGGTAACGGTGGAAACGCTCCGCTAGCCCGTTCGACTGTGGGTGGTAGGCAGTTGTGTGGTGCAGCTGAGTCCCCAAAAGGCTGGCCATAGCTGACCACAGGCTGGAGGTGAACTGGGCGCCTCTGTCGGAGGTAATGTGGGCTGGTACACCAAAGCGAGATATCCAGGTGGTGATCAGTGCCCGGGCGCAAGATTCGGAGGTGGTGTCGGTGAGCGGGACCGCCTCTGGCCATCTTGTGAACCAGTCCACGATAGTCAGGAGGTGCCGTGCTCCGCGCGACACTGGCAGGGGGCCCACGATATCCACATGAATGTGGTCGAAACGCCGGTGGGCGGGATGGAACTGCTGCGGTGGGGCTTTGGTGTGCCGCTGAACCTTGGCCGCCTGGCAGTGCATGCATGTTTTAGCCCATTCACTGACCTGTTTGTGGAGTCCATGCCAAACGAACCTGCTGGAAACCATTCGGACAGTCGTCCGGATGGAGGGATGCGCCAAGTTAGGAATGGAGTCAAAAACACGGCGCCGCCAGGCGGTCGGGACAATGGGACGGGGCTGGCCGGTGGCGACGTCACAGAGTAGGGTCCTCTCACCCGGGCCTATGGGGAGGTTCTGGAGCTGCAAACCGGAGACTGCGGTTCTGTAACTCGGAATCTCCTCATCTGCCTGCTGTGCCTCTGCCAGTGCCTCAAAGTCTACCCCTTGGGAAAGGGCATGAACGGTAGGGCGAGAGAGCGCATCCGCCACGACATTGTCCTTACCCGAGACGTGCCGGACATCCGTCGTGTATTCAGAGATGTAGGACAGGTGGCGTTGCTGGCGGGATGACCAGGGGTCGGAAGCTTTCGTAAACGCAAAGGTAAGCAGTTTGTGGTCAGTGAACGCGGTGAAGGGCCGACCTTCTAGGAAGTACCTGAAATGCCAGATTGCCAGGTAGAGCGCCAACAGTTCCCAGTCGAAAGCACTGTACTTGAGCTCGGGTGGCCACAGGTGTTTGCTGAAAAACGCCAGGGGTTGCCAGCGACCTGCAATGAGTTGCTCCAGCACCCCACCGACTGCCGTGTTAGATGCATCCACTGTGAGGGTGGTAGGGGCGTCCATTCTGGGATGTACTAGCATTGCGGCGTTCGCCAAAGCTTCCTTCGTTTGAACGAAAGTGGTGGCGGACTCCTCGTCCCAGGTAATGTCCTTGCTCGGACCTGACATCAGGGCGAACAGGGGGCGCATGATCTGGGCAGCTGAAGGGAGGAAGCGGTGGTAGAAATTGACCATACCTACGAATTCCTGAAGGCCTTTGATCGTGGTGGGTCGGGGGAAGTGGCGGACCGCATCTACCTTAGCGGGCAGAGGGGTTGCCCCGTCTTTAGTAATCCTGTGGCCCAGGAAGTCAATGGTATCGAGTCCGAACTGGCATTTGGCGGGGTTGATTGTAAGACCGTACACACTCAGTCGGGCGCAGAGTTGATGGAGGTGGGACAGATGCTCCTGACGACTGCTGCTGGCTATGAGGATGTCGTCCAAATAGATGAACGCGGTCCAGGTCCCATCCCACCGCGTCCATTAACTGCTGGAACGTCTGTGCGGCATTCTTCAGGCCGAACGGCATGCGGAGGAACTCGAAAAGGCCAAATGGGGTGATGAGAGCCGTTTTGGGGATGTCGTCCGGATGCATCGGGATTTGATGGTATCCTCGGATGAGGTCTACCTTGGAGAAGATCCGTGCGCCGTGCAGGTTTGCTGCAAAGTCCTGAATGTGCGGCACAGGGTAGCGGTCCGGTGTGGTAGCCTCGTTCAGCCTGCGGTAGTCGCCGCACGGTCTCCAGCCTCCCGTCACTTTGGGCACCATGTGCAGGGGAGAGGCCCATGGGCTGTCGGACTGCCGGATGATCCCCAATTCCTCCATCCTTTGGAACTCCTCCTTCGCCAGTCGGAGCTTGTCCGGGGGAAGCCGCCGAGCGCGGGCGTGGAGGGGTGGTCCCTGGGTCGGGATGTGGTGCTGTATGCCATGCCGGGGCATGGCCACTGTGAGCTGCGGTGCCAGAACCGATGGGAAATCCGCCAAGACTCTGGTGAAGTCGTTGTCGGACAGCGTGATGGAGCCGAGGTGAGGGGCTGGCAACTAGGCTGCACCCAGGGAGAACGTCTGAAAGGTCTCGGCGTGTACCAGTCTCTTCCTGGGCAGGTCGACCAGTAGGCTGTGAGCCTGCAAAAAATCCGCACCCAGAAGCGGTTGGGCTACGGCGGTCAGTGTAAAGTCCCACGAGAACTGGCTGGAGCCGAACTGTAGCTGCACCTGACGGGTGCCATAGGTCCTTACTGTGCTGCCATTCACGGCCCTCAGGGGGGAACCTGGTGCCCTGCTGTGGGTGTCATAACCCGTCAGAGGTAAAACGCTGATCTCGGCACCAGTGTCGACCAAAAACTGGCGTCCCGACCTTCTATCCCACACATACAGGAGGCTATCCCGATGGCCAGCCGCCATAGCCATCAGCGGCGGCTGGCCCTGGCATTTCCCAGGAACTTACAGGGCAGGCGACAGCGGTGGGCTTCTGCGCCCCACCGCTGGTGGTAGAAGCACCAGTGTTCATTGGGCCGGGGGTTGGCGGGCTCTGCGGCCGGGCCTGGACTGGTTTGCTGCTGGGAGCGTGGCTGGGAGATCTGTGTGATGGACACCCTGCTCACCTTTTTGGCGTTCCACAGCAAGTCCGCCCGGGCTGCCACCTTCCGGGGGTCACTGAAATCCGCGTCGGACAGCAGCAGGTGTATGTCCTCGGGCAGCTGCTCCAGGAATGCCTGCTCAAACTTGAGGCAGGGTGTGTGTCCGTCGGCCAGAGACAACATCTCATTCATTAAAGCCGAAGGAGGTCTGTTGCCCAAGCCATCCAGGTGGAGTAAACGGGCAGCCCGCTCGCGCCGTGAGAGTCCAAAAGTCCTGAGGAGCAGGGCTTTGAATTCCATGTACTTGCCGACTGCTGGGGGCGACTGTACGAACTCCGCGACCTGGGCCGCTGTGTCCTGGTTGAGGGAGCTCACCACGTAGTAGTAGCGGGTGTCTTCTGAGGTGATCTGGCGAATGTGGAATTGGGCTTCGGCTTGCTGGAACCATAGGTTCGGTCGCTGTGTCCAGAAACCCGGCAGTTTCAACGAAACCGCATGAACAGAGGCGGCGTTGGTCATTTCTGGTCCAAAAATCGTTTGGACCGTCAGGGTCACCAATTGTAGCGGTGTACTACATGCAGCGCTAAAAATATGACACGGAGTCGGTAACTGCAGTCGAAGGAAAAACTTTATTCGAAATCCTCAGCCTCACTTTTAAGCCTCCCTCAACCTGCCCCCCGTGGCGCAGAGGCTCCAAAGCTCTGTGCTCGCAAACCCCCGTAGGCTATCTCCCTTAGCCGGAAAGCTGGTTAATTGTGAGCCGGTTCGGATGTGCCAGGAAATGGGTCACCACAGTAAACTAGAAGGTGTCCCCAAGCAATGTGAGAGTCTATGTCCAGAGATCATTGATAGTTGCATTTAAGAACATCAACATAAGAAATAGGAGCAGGAGTACGCCATCTAGCCCATCGAGCCTGCCCCGCCATTCAAGAAGATCATGGCTGATCTGTCCGTAAACTCAGCTCCATTTACCCATAACCCTTAATTCCCCTACTATATAAAAATCGATCTAACAGTATCTTAAATTTATTTAGTGAAGAAGCCTCAACTGCTTCCCTGAGCAGAGAATTCCATAGATTCACCACTCTCTGGGAAAAACCGTTTCTCCTCATCTCCATCCTAAATCTTCTCTGCTGAATCTTGAGGCAATGTCCCCTAGTTCTAGTCTCACCTACCAATGGAAACAACTTTTCTGCTTCTATCTTATCTATCCCTTTCAAACTTTTGCATGTTCCTATAAGATCCCCTCTCGTTCTTCTGAATACCAACAGACAGACAGACATACTTTATTGATCCCAAGGGAAATTGGGTTTCGTTACAGCCGCACAAACCAAGAATAGTGAAGAAATATAGCAATATAAAACCATAAATAATTAAATAATAATAAGTTAATCATGCCAAGTGGAAATAAGTTCAGACCAGCCTATTGGCTCAGAGCGTCTGACACTCCAAGGGAGGAGTTGTAAAGTTTGATGGCCACAGGCAGGAATGACTTCCTATGATGTTCAGTGTTACATCTCGGTGGAATGAGTCTCTGGCTGAATGTACTCCTGGGCCTAACCAGTACATTATGGAGTGGATGGGAGTCATTGTCCAAGATGGCACACAACTTGGACAGCATCCTCTTTTCAGACACCACCGTCAGAGAGTCCAGTTCCACTCCCACAACATCACTGGCCTTATGAATAAGTTTGTTGATTCTGTTGGTGTCTGCTACCCTCAGCCTGCTGCCCCAGCACACAACAGCAAACATGATAGCACTGGCCACCACAGCCTCGTAGAACATCCTCAGCATCGTCCGGCAGATGTTAAAGGACCTCAGTCTCCTCAGGAAATAGAGACAGCTCTGACCCTTCTTGTAGATAGCCTCAGTGTTCTTTGATCAGTCCAGTTTATTGTCCATTTGTATCCCCAGGTATTTGTAATCCTCCACCATGTCCACACTGACCCCTTGGATGGAAACAAGGGTCACCGGTGCCTTAGCCCTCCTCAGGTCCACCACCAGCTTCTTAGTCTTTTTCACATTAAGCTGCAGATGATTCTGCTCACACCATGTAACAACGTTTCCCACCGTAGCCCTGTACTCAGCCTGATCTCCCTTGCTGATGCATCCAACTATGGCAGAGTCATCAGAAAACTACTGGAGATGGCAAGACTCTGTTGTAGTTGAAGTCTGAGGTGTAGATGGTGAAGAGAAAGAGAGACAGGACAGTCCCCTGTGGAGCCCCAGTGCTGCTGACCACTCTATCTGACACACACTGTTCCAGAGAGTGTAGTCCCAGGTGACTTAATCTCTCATTGATTAATCCTTTCATCTGTGGAATCAACCTGGTGAACCTCCTCTGCAATGCCTCCAAAGCCAATATATCCTTCCTCAAGTAGGGAGACCAGAAGATTTAATCAAAAAGAATAACTAGAGCATTTTTTTTTACCTACAACTGTTCCATAAACAGCACTTGATGCTGCAAAACTATTTATGTTTTTATTGTTAGTAATGCTAAGTATTACTGCATAGGTAAAATATAGGTTTAGGAAATTATATCACAGTCTAACTGCAATCTTACTGAATGTTGGATTAGGCATGGGGGCTAAACGTGCCATCTGTTCTTTGTTGCAATGTTCTTTCGCACATCTTAATATTATGCAATTATTTTATTGCTTTCCAAAGGGGGACTGTGGTCTTAAAGGAGAAAAGGTAAGTTGCAATTCTGAATTAAATGCATATTAAAGACTAAAGTTTTTAATTGGTGCAATGCTGCATTGATTCATGAGCTAAAATGGTAGGTTCTCACTGACGGTAATTCAAATTATGAAGGGCATGTTGAAAGAGTATGAGAAAAATGCAACTAATTCAACCACTCTTGCATGTACAGTGCCTTTGAAAAGAATTTGCGCCCCCCCAGAAGTTTTCATGTTTTATGTTTTACAGCTTT
This sequence comes from Hypanus sabinus, assembly GCF_030144855.1. Lineage (NCBI taxonomy): Eukaryota > Metazoa > Chordata > Chondrichthyes > Myliobatiformes > Dasyatidae > Hypanus > Hypanus sabinus. Next base: position 44,430,330 of record NC_082726.1, on the reverse strand, counting down.
GAATCACAGTGTATTTAATATGCCTTTTTTTACACTTTCATGTCAAAGTGAAAACAAAATTCTATAAAGTGATCTAAATCAATTACATATATAAAACAGAAATAATTGATTGCGTAAATATTCACCCCCTTCAAGTCAGTATTTAGTAGATGCACCTTTGGTAGCAAGTACAGCCTTGAGTCTGTGTGGATAGCTCTCTATCAGCTTTGCATATCTGGACTCTGCAATTTTCCCCATTCTTCTTTACAAAAGTGCTCAAGCTTGTCAGTTTGCATGAGGATCGTGAGTGAATCACCCTTTTCAAATTCAGCCACAAACTCTGAATTGGATTGAGGTCTGGACTCTGACTGTGCAGAGTCAACCCACAGAAGGCTGCTGGACCAGCCAATACTCCTGGTAGAGTGCTCAGAGGATGTGCAGACCAGCTGGCAGATATTCTCAATAACATCTTCAACATCTCCCTGAGCAGCGCCATCGTTCCAATGTGCTTCAAGGCCGCCACCATTGTCCCCATGCCAAAGAAGTCTTCAGTGTCCTGTCTAAATGACTACCGTCCCATTGCACTTACATCCCTCATCATGAAGTGTTTCGAGAGGCTCATCATGAGGCTCATCAAGACCCTGCTGCCCCCCTCACTGGACCCCCTGCAGTTTGCGTACCGTCCCAACCGTTCAACGGATGACGCCTTTGCTGTCACCCTTCACCTGGCCCTAACCCACCTGAACAAAAAAGACATGTACATTCGAATGCTGTTCGTAGACTTCACCAGCATTCAACACAATCATCCCGCAGAAACTGATTGGAAAGCTGAGCCTACTGGACCTGAACTCCTCCCTCTGCAACTGGATCCTAGACTTTCTGACTGGGAGACCTCAGTCAGTCCGGATCGGAGGCAGCATCTCCAACACCATCACACTGAGTACGGGGGCCCCCAGGGCTGTGCACTCAGTCCACAGCTGTTCACTCTGCTGACCCTTGACTGTGCTGCAACACACAACTCGAACCACATCATCAAGTTCACAGATGACATGACCAAGGTGGATCTCATCAGCAAGAACAATGAGTCAGCTTACAGAGAGGAGGTACAGCGGCTAATGGACTGGTGCAGAGCCAACAACCTGTCTCTTAATGTGAACAAAACAAAAGAGATGGTTGTTGACTTCAGGAGGGCACAGAGCAACCACTCCCTGTTGAACATCGATGGCTCCTCCGTAGAGATCGTTAAGAGCACCATATTTCTTGGGGTTCAGCTGGCAGAGAATCGCACCTGGTCCCTCCAGCTCCATAGCAAAGAAAGCCCAGCAGCGTCTCTACTTTCTACGAAAGCTGAGGAAAGTCCATCCCCCACCCCCCCATCCTCATCACATTCTACAGGGGTTGTATTGAGAGCGTCCTGAGCAACTGCATCACTGCCTGGTTCAGAAATTGCACCGTCTCAGATCGCAAGACCCTGCACTGGATAGTGAGGTCAGCTGAGAAGATCATTGGGGTCTCCCTTCCTGCCATTACAGACATTTACACTACATGCTGCATCTGCAAAGCAAACAGCATTATGAAGAACCCCACGCACCCCTCATACAAACTCTTCTCCCTCCTGCCATCTGGGAAAAGGCACCGAAGCATTCGGGCTCTCACGACCAGACTATGTAACAGTTTCTTCCCCCAAGCTATCAGACTCCGCAATACCCGAAGCCTGGGCTGACACCAACTTACTGCCCTCTACTGCTCCTATTGTCTTGTTTATTATTTATTGTAATGCCAGCACTGTTTTGTGGAATTTATGCAGTCCTGGGTAGGTCTGTAGTCTAGTGTTTTTTTTTCTCTGTGTTGTTTTTACGTAGTTCAGTGTAGTTTTTGTACTGTTTCATGTAGCATCATGGTCCTGAAAAATGTTCTCTCGTTTTTACTGTGTACTGTACCAGCAGTTATGGTTGAAATGACAATAAAAAATGACTTGACTTGACTTGAACTTGGCCACTCCAGGATATTAACTTTGCTGTTTTTAAGCCATTTCTGTGTAGGTTTGGCTTTATGCTTTGGATCATGGTCTTGCTGAAAACAAATACTCTCCCAACTCGCAGTTCTCTTGCAGACTGCATCAGGTTTTCCTCCAGTGTTTCCCTGCATTTTGCTGCATTTATTTTACCCTCTACCTTCGCAAGCCTTCCAGGGCTTGCTAGCAGTGAAGCATCCCCACAGCACGATGCAGCCACCATCGTGCTTCATGGTGGGGATGGTGTGTTCCTGCATGGTCACTCAGCTTTTGAGAATAACCTGCTCTAAGTAGGTTTACAGCTGTGCCATATTCTTTTCATTTCTTGATGACTGACTTAACTGTACTCCAAGGGGTATTCAAAGACTTAGAAATTATCTTGTATCCATTTCGTGACTTGTGCTTTTAAAGAACTTTTTCACAGAGTTGCTTGGTCTTTTGCCCTCACGGTGTAGTTTTAACCAGGATACTGTCTCACCAGCAGTTGGATCTTCCAGATACAGGTGTATTTTTACTATAATCAATTGATACACTTTGACTGTATACAGATTTCCAAAAACAGATCTGCACTTAACTAATTATGTGACTTCTAAAACCAGTTGGCTGCACCGGTGATGATTTGATGCATCCTTTAAAGGGGGGTGGGCGTGAATACTTATGCAATCAATTACTTTGTTTTATATTTGTAATTAATTTAGATCGCTTTGTAGAGATTTGTTTTCACTTTGACACGGAAGAGATTTTTTGTTGAACAGTGTCAAAATGCCAAATTAAGTCCACTGTGATTTAATTTTGTAAAACATTAAACCATGAAAAATTCCAGAGGTGGGATGAATACTTTTTATAGACACTGCGACTGTAATTCAGAATTGAAAATGAATCAGTCAGGTTGCAGTGCAGTGATGGCCACAGGTATTTCTACATTGTCCAGAGAAACGGTCAAGCTATTGCGTGTATTTTTTTACTGTCCGAGTTCTGGGTCCTTAATTCATTGCTGTACGCTCCAAACTAAAGGAACCCTTATCTCCTTGCATCTGCCAATTCCTCTGCTCTGGTGCCAAATTGCAATGTTTACTGCACTACAAATTGCACAGATTACTGTTAAGTGAATGCTCGCTGTAATTCTCTTTGTTTGTTCTATAAGGTAAAAGTTTTCTTGTTCCATTTTTGATGTGTTAAAAAGTTTGATTTTTAACTTCTGTTTTTCTGAAGCCAGGCAGTTTAAAAGTAACAGGATGACTCTTTCACAATCATTCCTCGTAGAGGTTTGTGCTCAGGAAGAAGTCTTCATTTATTTCAACTGCAGCAGAGCCATGAACCAGATTTTAATGCATCATTTGACATTAAACATCTCTTCACCATTCTCCCAAAGTGTTCATTCCTTTTTATTCTTACATTTTTACAGTAAATTCCAACTCAAAAACAAACTGTTCTTGAAATTTTCTTGCATTCGTGATTCTTCGGAACATTAGCATTTAAAATCTGCTCTGCAGGATCAAAGCATTTGCATTTTGAATTACATTTTGGTGAGCTGCTTTGTTTTCCAGGCAAATCCCAGTAATATCAGTGACGTAAATGGGCAGTTCATATGCTTTTGGTGAAATTGGTTGCTGGATAACCAAAGTTAACTTGGTAACCAAGAGAAGGAATAAAGTATATAACACGAGTTCTTTTCATAACCTCAGGACATCTCAAAACAGTTGATCAAGTACTTTAAACGTACTGTGAAGTTTATTGCAAGAGGAATTGAATGCAAAATTAACCCACTGCCTGAGGTCTAACTACAGCTCATAAACGAGTTCACTTTGTGAACATATCAACCTCTAGTTTAATCAGACCAGGAGTCCTCATAACATTATAGAGTGACCATGGGAATGGTTTTCACAGGCTGCAAAATTATTTCCTGAAAATATCAAACTCTAGAAGTGGCAATTCCAATGCTGCATTGAAAACTGATCAAAAATACACCTCAGGCAGTTTCTGAAGTGTGAAGTGTCTGCCAATCATGTTCAATATTTATGGATGAATGTCACTCTACCTGGAGTGTGTGAATCATCAAAGGTTTTGCACAGGGATACACAGAATGCAGAGACAAGCTGACTTTGGTCTGGTTTCTGTGTGTATTGCAAGACTACTGATTGGAAGTCCAATCTCCAGCTTTAATATTGCCATGCAGATATATTGGATGAATGCCTAATAGCAAGAGTTGAAAATTGGACCTTCAAGCCTAATTCAAATGTACTGTGTAGCCCTTGAGGACATCATTTTGAGTTTTTTTTTGGTTTGTTTTTTTATAATGCCAGGTCAGAATTACTATTCTATCTAATATTATGTATTTTTCACTTTATTTCTGAAGGCTGGTACAGCTGCCTGAGGGATCAAATTTCTTTTAAGCATGATGAATAAGATAGTCAATTACTGCCTGCTAAGTTACTAGAGAGAAGACTGAGAGAGAAATAAGTGACACTACAGGAGAATAAATGTTCTTCCAAGAACCACTGCTGAAGGATCAAAGGGAGTGAGAGAAAATAGAGAAAGCTGTGAGGCCCAGTGTTACGGGTTGCAGGAATCTTGGATTGATGGGAAAGGGGGAGGAAACGATCAGTTGAATAGGTGGCTGCAAAGACTGGGGAAGAACAGCCCACTCGTAACATGTGCCTAAACAAGATTCAGTGCTCTTTGTTGTGTTTCTGGATTCCGAAAACGCTGATCTGTTTTTGCATTTCACTTTTTCACTCAATGATCTGAGCTGACATCAAGGAAGTATAACTGCCTGTTAGATCGTCCAGCCTTTCTTGCGAGAGGTGACACCTGTTACCTTGCGCCTATTTTATTTGACAGCATCCTGCAACATAGTGAGGGCAGACCCAAGCATGAATTATAGAAGCGTGCACAGATTCACAGCACAACTCCACTAGATCATTAAGAGATGTTGCGTAGGGTTTTGTTCATCACCTTCAGTGTCCGTGCATCCAAAAGGATGATGGAAAAGAAAACTTGTTATGAATCTATATTTTGTACCTTTTTAAGAATTTTACACAATCTGAATGTACTAGAATTAATATGCATTTACATGCCCTTTGTTACATTATTGGAATGTCTACACTCTGTTAAAATTGCTTCAGGTTTTGCTTTATGCTTTGTGTTTCAACATGGGTCACTGTCAGTATTTTGTGTTAAAATCTACATATAAAGCCAAAAGAATAAATGCTTTCACCACAATATACATTTATGCTCTTAATCGTTCTTTCATGCTTCATAGCTGTTATGATGCTTAACCAAACTTTCTTGACTCAGCAAGGTAGCATTTGGATATAGCTCACTATTTCTGTCTGTACAGGGTCCACAAGGTCCAAAGGGCGACAAGGTAAGCTTGCTTTACCGACATTTCAAACTATTTGTTTGCAAATCTGGGCTCAGATGTAAAACTAACTACGAATATAAACGTAGAAGCCTCGTGCAAGTGCTGTAGGCGAGGTGAGGGACAGTAAATGATCAGCTGATGGTATATGTACTTTATATTTAAAGTACACACTTGCTTCTCTCCCAATTCTATAACACTTTGAAATGGTTTCCATTGTTTAAAATATTCAGCTGCCTTTGGTTAATCTTTCAGTCGGGAACTTTCATGATAAAAACCCGTAGTTAAGAAATATCACCCAGTGCTGCATATCTACAGGAAGGCATTGTCCATCTGTTCTATTATGTAAGACTTCCACCCTTATTGAAATGTTAGATGGTTAACATGTTAATGTTTCCAAATGCCTTAGATGAAGAACTCCTGCATATCTTAAGTTGAAAGCATAATAAATATTTAATAATTGATATTTTTACATTTAGTAACCATTCAACACTTCTTGTGATTTTTTAAGTGAAAAACAACTTTTGGCACATTAAATCCACTTCCTGCCTAGCCCAAAATGAGCTGCTTCTACTCGAACCCAGTGAAGCTAGCCGAACACCATCGGAGAGTCTGACATCACTCTGATGGACTCTATCATTAAGATAAAAGTATCACACACTTCAGCAAAAGGTAGCGACAAAACCGGTACAAGTGAGTGGTTGACAGTGACTCAGTGGGCCGAGAGGCCTTCATGATGCACCTCTCTATGACTGTGTATTTTCACTGATCGTAAACATTTTTTCATATAATGACTCGTGATATTATGTGGTGTCTGGTAAATAGTGTTTGAAAGGAGTTAAAGTTTGAGATTAGAAGATGTTTAAACTTTATTCTAGCATTATTTATGGAGCAAAGATACTAGTGTTAATCAATTGAATCAAATAGCCCATTCTTGGATTGTAATACTTTGTCTGTAAAAACACTAACTTTTTCCATACTCAAGAGGTACAATATAAATGAAGTACTGATATTGCAAATCTGATTACTCTTCCGTTTCCTAGGGCCAACGTGGAGATTCAGCACTCACGGTGAGTAATCTGTCTAAAAGTTTGTTTGCATCATTAGACTGGGTACTGTATAAAGCAACATTCATAATCAGTATTTTACATGAGGGGTTGAGCGCAAAGTTATAATCCTAAAATATAATCATGTTGTCATTTTTCATTCTTAACAGTCCAATTATATAATTAATAATTTTTCACACCATCTACCTATATTTAAAGTTATCCTGGTTATCTTAATATCTCAGTCTGGCTCACTTTTGGCATTGAGAAGCTAGTTTTATAGAGGAAAATTACTGTTTTTCGTACTGTAACTATCTTCAATGTTCGACTGTGAAAACTACTGCCTATAACTCAAATTAGTACAGAAAATAGGCTGGAGACCCTAATACCGGTTACATTTTTATATTGGCCTCTGACTGATAATCATGTGCACAATACAGATCTCCTGAACTCAGCCATTTAACTTGCCCATATATCAAACCATTAAACAGAGTCTGCTGCAAATACCATCAAGATTACAACACAAATCTTGCTTTATATATCCACCGGTTCTCATTTTCTGTAAAAGAAAGAAAATGTTTATATTCATTCCCTGCATAATCACCCACTAAAAGACATCCATAGTTGATGTGATTTCTGGAAGATCTTAAGTTTCTGGAAGTTCCTGAGATGACTCATTGCTTTCCTGGAGCAGGTCTCTGGTTAAATATTTACACTGGAAAAAGTAGCTGCTCATATTTTATCATTGGTTTGGGACACTTGAGGACAAGCTTGCTCTTTCCATGGGAAATTTTTGCGGAGTCATAACTTATCAATAATCTATTTACAATTCAAAACAGAAGAATTTTGCTGGTTTTCCTGACCTGATGCTTTCCACCACCCTGATGTTTTTCTTATACTCCCTAACAACCTGTGCAACTGTCTACCAATTCTTGCTGATTCCACATCTGCAGTTTGTTAAACCAGAGTATAAAGTAACTTGGGTGCAGGCGATCTGATACACAGTCTGCCTGGTAGCTCTATGTTTATTGACTTTTAATTTGTTTAATCACCCTTCAGGGAACTGAATAAAACTAAAATTCATATTTAACTTAAATCCAGCCAGCTATATTCATCCGTGACAAAGAAAGGGCTCAGTTCTCTTTCCAAAATGGCAGGGAAAGGTTCTGTTTATTATTAATCCGCAGTTTCCCATAATCTTCTCACTTTATCACTGGTTGATGAGGAATTAAACCAAATGCCACATTGGGATTGTAAGTGGGTGCTTAGAACTGAGCACTATAAGAGAGCTGGTTTCTAAACTACTATTACAAATTCTGAAAAGATTTCTGTGGCTGCCAACAAGACAATAATAGCAAACTTGCAGCATATTTAAATGTTGAGTTTTACCCTTTTCCCTCTTTATTTAACTGATTGCTATCATTGGAACTGCACTTATTTATTAAAAGTAGTCATAGTTTTATTTAGTTTTCACAAGACATAGTTATTTTGAAGTTTCTATTAAAGCAACATAAGTAAAAAATTTATTAGACCTTATAAACGTTTGTCATCTATAGTGATTGAGTGTTTTGTCTGTTGGAACAGTGTCTCCATTATTAAGAAAATGAGCTGTTTCAGGCTCGTCTCAGTTCCAGTAGGTACACTGGAACTTGAAACACCAGTCTATCCAGAAAGCTGCTTCATGGGTTGGTTGATAGCCAAGAGAATTGTCTCGTCTCTCGTGATCCTGAACAGACCCATCAGTAGGACATGTAGAAAATAGTCTAAATTAACCCCAGACTGCATGTCCCTGGCATGTCTTGTTGCTTCGATAAGAAGGATTGTGGAACTTCTGTTCACGGGGTGGTTTTTTATATGTCAAGGTAATTTAAGGCAGTTAAAAGTGGACTTGTTTGTTGCTCACAGTTGAGCTTTCATTCTACAGTGACTCAGAATGGTGTTCATTGAAGGCTTTAATTCGGACTCCAATTGCATGATAGATGCAATGAGAAAGACATTTTCTTTGACAACTTACTTATAGAACATAGGAACTTGAGAGATTAATGAATAGAATCAGAGGTGGGCCTTTCACCACTCATGTCCACTTTACCATTCAGTAGAAACTTAGTCAAGCTTTAAGCTTATCACTATTTTCCTGCACTAACCCCACATCCCATGACTCCGGCAATATCTAAAATTCTATTAATATCTGCCTTAAACATACACAATGACTAAATCTTCACAGTTCTCATCTCCTGTCTGGGAGAGCTAACACCTTATTTTGAGGTTGTGGCCACTGGTTCTAGATTCCCCAGTGGGGGAAACATCAACCCTGCATCTATATCATTAAGACACTTTATTTGTGTCAATTCGGACACAAATAACGCCCATTTCTGCATTAAGCAATGTTAGTTTAAGATAGAATCCATCACTATGCCAACGTAATCAAAGAAATGCTGATTTGAACCTTCAATGAATTATTTTTGGGAACAGGAGTTGGAATAACCTATCTTTATTAAGTTTGGGAATTTTCTGCTCTAAAAATATTTCTTATCAATTTGATATCTTTAACTTTGTGATCATAAACACTCCCAAATTTCAAGGAACATTATATCAATTTCCTTCCCTATCTGTCCAACAATTTGAAACATTCCTTTCTGACGATCTTCCTTAAATTCCTGTATCTCAGACATTGTTTTCTATATTTTTCTTTCCTGTTAAAAGTTTATTCTGTATTTCTGTCAAAACATTTTGGTTGGCTTCATTTTATTTTAATTAGTGTGAGGGATAGGTTACGGTTTGGTTGGATTCCACTGTTTACATCGCAGAGCCCTAAGAAATGTTGTTCCCTAAAAGTAATTGATTCATGAGTGTGTTTGCATATGCGAGGAAACGGGTGCCTGAAGTAATTTTAAGATTGTAATATAAAAATTGAGAAGCCAATTTATACATAGGAAGCTCCCACAATGTCATCTTTTTTTATGAGATGAGGGATTAAAAAAAAATGGCCTGAACATTTTTTCTTCAAAATATTGCCATAAGCTCTTTTATTATCCACCAAGAGGGCAGATAAGTAACATCTCCTCCGAAAGAAATCACCACTGACAGTACAGTTCTCCTTTAACACTTCAGTGGATTGTAAATGTTGGTGCTTATTTTGTCAAGTGGGAACTCACCATAACTTCACTCAGAGTCAAGAGAACTATCATCTGAGCCGTATCTATTGAACCGTTGAAGAGGTATGATTCTGTCTGTGCATGGATAGAATCACTTAGTTTCTATGTTGCATTCTGTAGGAGTTCCCTGGGACTTCACTAGCAGCACTGCGGCTAAATCAGATCCAGACTGTGAAGGTTTGTGAGTGCTTTCACTGTCATAATGGTCCGTCTTACAACAGAGTGGCTTGGGTTCCAAGGCAGTTGTTCAGAATTGATTTTGTAATGGGCAAATTCGTAAAATAAAAAATGACTATTTCCAATCCAAATTGAAGACTAATGTATAATTCTTGTCTATAACATTACACTTTATACTTACCTAGACTACTTATGTGGTCGCAATGAGCTGACCTATTATATATGGGCTATTTTATCCTCCACATTAATTGGTAGGTGTTGCCAACTCTAGTTTACATATGCCTGGAGGTTTCATTATGTGGGCAACTGCTTCCAACTACACTGCCCCCATGTTGCTCTCTGTACTTAACTTACAAGTGACTCGCTTTCCTACAGAGATTTTGGGAGGAAAACAGCTTTCTGCTGCTCAATTGGATGATATTTGACCAATAGTTAGCCACTATTCCTAGGTCCAATTCTGTAACTAAAGAGTATCTAATGTTTCAAAGAAATAATTATTATTTCAGTGTGAAATAATCCATCCTATTCTTCCTGAAGTTTTACTCTGTGCTACATCTAGGAAATTAATCCTAAATTTCTGGAAACTTCTGGACAATCATGGAGGCTTGGCAACCCTATTAATCATTGAGGTTCAGATTTATTTGGGAGAATTCCACGTTGCAAATGACAGGAGACCTTTTTCCAGAAAGTACACCTTGCTCACTTTGTTATAAGACTGGGTCCAAATTCTCTTTCTTAAAGCCAGCAACGAATACTGAGGGCAGTCCTTTGGTGAAACAAAATTGTTTACTGCTTTAATCTTTTAATTTGCTTTTCCTGCAATATTTGGCAAATGATGAAACGTCTGGATTTATTTTCCTTTCACCAACTGCACACCCACATATAAATGTTTCTGTTGCTGGCTTTCTTCTGTCATCGAGCTCTGCTGTGTTTTCTCAACATTATTGTCTTTTTCCCTCCTCCCTCCTCCATTCACCCACTTTCCCTCCAAACCAAACATACCATCTCTTGACCCTTGGCTTTTACTGACCTGTGAACTCTTGGCTAATGCCTGTTCAGTTTACATCACCTCAACTGAAAATATTACCACCTGCTGACCAGTTCATCAGACGCCTCTATCTCAAGGTAAATGCCTTTTCTGTAGCTAGGCATCATTTTGTTCTTCTCTGTATTTCTTCCTTCATCCTTTCTAACCACCCATTCGTTAGTCATGCAGTATGCTTATTGGCTGCTCTAAATAATATTAATTACTTCCCCTTTGAACTGACAATGCAAGCTGTTTGTTAGAAGTGGCAGGCATTGTCCTCATGGATGTTAATGGTGTTTGATCCAAACTCAGGGTGAACAAGGACAGGCCAACTGCTCCCCAGGACCACCTGGACCTCCAGGACCTAAAGGACCTCCAGGGGATTCAGGAAAGCCAGGAGCAAATGGTTTAACAGTAAGTTTTGGCTTTGTGTGTTTTCTCTCTCATTCAGACTTCTGTAAGTATTTGTTTTTGCATTTTTAAAAAAGTTATTCTATTGAGAGCTACAGCACAGTAACAGACCCTTCTGGCCCAACAAGCTCTTGCCACTAAATTACACCCATGTGACTAATAAAGCTACTAACCTGTACGTCTTTGGAATGTGGGAGAAAACCGGAGCGCTCAGAGGGAGCACACGTATTCACGGGGGAGAACATCCAGACAGAGGCAGAGTTGACCCTGGGACACTGCCCTGCTATCCTGTTGAAGTGTTGATGTTCAACAGGCATGCACGTAACAAAGAAATTAAAAATTAATCTTCTTTAGACTTCCTGCTGTTCACATTGACCCAGTGCCCAATTCCAGGACGTTATGAGACTTTGCAAACAATGTGATGATTTGAAGAGTGTTCAGTGTACTAATTACATTGGTTCACAGTAGCTGACAAGTGAATTACCTGAATTACAATTTCACAGTATCTACAATTGGTGGGGAATGTGCAGACAACAAATAGCAGAATAGCGGGGGAATAAGCATCAATCCTAAAACAGTTTGTTATTGAGTCTTTTCTGAGTCTGTGCTCCTGGCGAGACACTGATAGATGGGAGCTTAAAAGTTTCCTTACAATTCCTGACTGCATTCTTTCTGTGGTAAAATAAATGATTCAACTGCTCCAATAAATCAGGGCAGAATGCCTTCAGACATATGATAGCACTTGTTCAATTAGTATTCCACAAACAACTTTGAGGCCCTAGAAATTGAAGACATTGTGTCCATTTTTCATCCATCACTAACCACAGCTGCTTCAGCTTATATGGTAGAGCTGAATTGGTTAGTACTGGTTCCAGTTCACAATTGGGGTTGCTTGCTCTAGGTTTCTGATGTGTAACTACAGTCCTGTTCAGATGGGAATAGGCCATTGCTGGCACGATTGTGGCCTCTGTGAATATCAGTCCCTGAAAGCTCTGTGTAACTTCCCGCATTTTGCATTTGAAGTCAACTTTAGATAAGGCACTCCAAGTCCAGATCTATACTGTTGTTTGCTGACCTACACCAGCTCTGATGTGGAAATAACTCAACTTACAAATCCTTAAACTTATTTTCAATTTTCCATTTCACTTCAACACTCCCTAATCCTGCACTGTAATCTACAACCCTGCAGCTCTCTACTTCCATCTGTCAATCTACCATTTAAATCACTCAATCACTGATTCCATGAGCATCTGTCTCAAGCCTTAAAATTTCTTTCTGCTTGTTGATTGCTCTCTCCCCTCTAAGTATTGCCAACCTGAGTTAAAATCATCCTTCCCGTTATCTCTTCTAAGGTACTTTTCGTATTTCTGTATTTCCATTAGACATGACAGGAGGCCATTTTAGAGCACTGACCATGCCGGCTCATGGAGCAGTGCCATTTCCTATAAGCTATCTTCCTACATACCCATCAAACCTCCCTCCTTCTCAATCCCCACCTACCCTAGGGACAATTTCCAAAGCATGCATCTTTGGGAGGTGGGAGGAAACTAGAGCTCTAGGATAAAAGCTGTGCAGTCACACGGAGAACGTGAGACAAAACCACGCAGGCAGCATCCTGGGTCACCGCTGTTGTGAGTGAGCAGCTCTGCTGGCACTACCACTGTAGAACTTCCGGGTACGATTTTACGTTCAAGAGAGATTAACAATTAGCTTTATTTGTCACATATACATCGAAGCACACAGTAAAATGCATCATTGCGTCAATGACCATCACAGTCTGAAAATATAGGGGCAGCATGCAAATGCGCCACCAACATAGCATGCACACAAGTGACTCATCCTAACCTGTACTCCTTTGGAATGTGGGAGGACTTCTGGAGGAAACCCATGCAGCCACAGGGAGAATGTACAGACTCCTAAACAACAGCGATGCAGTTGATCCTGGGTTGCTTGCCATAATAGTGTTAGGCTACCGTGCTGCCCTGCACGGTATAAGGCAGTGTATATCTACAAACACCATTTGTTATACCAAAGTGACAAAGCAGGAGAGTGACAGTGAGGAAGCAGAATGATCAGCGAGAGAACATCCCCGTCGTGGAGCACAATCATGGTATCATAGTTTGTCTGTATAATGTAAAAAAATAGCCAGTTCTCTTCACCATGCAGCACCCATATGAAGCAAGCTTTCTGGGCATGAATAAAATCAGAGCTTCTCTTTCCAGGGGAAACCTGGAGATCCTGGACAACCTGGAAGAGACGGAACTAAGGTAGGTAGAAGACAAAGTGTTTGTGGATTTTGGTTATAGTCTCATTTAATCAGTTCTCCTTCCTTTGTTGTAACCTACCAGACTTTGACACAGGCTTGCTCATTGGATACTTTGGTAATGAGCAATGGTGACAGCTCATGTTTGTGCCTGTTTTAACACAATTAGGCAGTTAAGCAGAGTAGCCTATACAAGTTGTGCCATGGACAGCACAAAAAACTGACAACAATCATGGTTAATTGTTTACATGAGAGCCCATAGATAAATCTGGATTGTGCAATAGAATAGTTCCGGGAAAAGTTAACTCGTAAAACTGGAAAGACAGAACTGAATTCATTTAGCAGCAGAAGAAACTTGCCCTTCATTTGGGTCAAGGAATGTCTCGTAGTCGATGTCAATGTAGTCAATGTAATTAATGAGGTCTGGGTGGATTGGTAAATTTAAGACCTACTTTTCATATTTCCTCTGGCTTGTGGAAATATTTTGAAAGCAGAATTAGAGAACTGCCTCTTGGAACCTAGTGTCTGAGTGACAGGGTTTTGCCATTATTCCCAAAGCTAGTTTGTCCCAAACCGAATCCTCTTTCATTACTGGAGTTCGGCAAAGTAATTGCAAGATGTGGAGTGATTTCTGGATGTGGCTTTTGAGGTGGAGATGTGGTTGTGGCAGCTGCACGGGAGAAGTTGGACCGAATGGTCTGTTTTTGTCATATAAGATTTCTGTAAAACATTGACAGAGATTGTACAGAAAGTAGATTCAGAAAGACACTGATAAAAGTTTGAAATAGTTCTTTTTGCTTCTAATGCATTGGATGATTGAGGATTTCCTCGGGGACAACTCCAAAAGGTGTGAATTGTTATTGTGTGTTTAGGAAATGACATTTCATCTTTGGCAAAGTCAGATAATTAGTTCCTCAGGGAGAAGGTGGGGTGCTCAAGTGTAGGGGTTAATCCAAACACAAGAGGAAGAGGAAGGTTAAAGGGGAACTCTTCATGAGAATAGCTCAATCAAAAGGAGCATTAGAAGTTTGTACCAAATTTTAAAGGCCCACTAATCCAATAATGTCTCTGACAGCAAACCGTCTTGGCAGTATTTAGCACCATATCACACTATTGTTGAAACCAGTGGCTTATCTGTTTTGATTGATTATAAAGGAAACAAGAAGTCACAATATGGCTGCAAGGTCACTGAACATTGTCACTGAAAATGCCTGATTTGATTTCCTCAGTTCCCGAGTCAAGGACAGGCTTCTCGTCAATTGGGCATTGATCTTTCCTGACCCAAAATCTCCCGAAATTCCGTAGAGTGGTGAAGAAATTTTGAAATTTGATGTTTGATATAATACCTGATATTTCTACATGAAATCCCAAACTGGTAATGAAATGAATGACTGGATTGCCTATTTTGAATGTTAAATGTAGGATAAATTTCCAATTAGTTATGAAAATAAAAATTACAAATACCTTTAATTACAAATATGGGAACAATTAAAAGTTGTGACTAGGAGCCAGCTCCCAACTGACTGATCATCCTCTGATGAATCATTGCAGATATAAACATTAGAGCATTGTGGAAATCACCCCAGTGCTTCAGAGGCAGACACAGAGCAGACTGTCTGAGGTTTAAAATCGTATCATAAAGTCATTCCCCTTTGTAAAGCTAAATCTTATCCAGTCACACAGGCCATTTTAAGTACAATGATTAAGCTCAAACTTTCTCTGGGCTTTGAAAATAAACATGTAATAAATATCTGGCGAGATTTGAAGGGATGTTTGGGAGAATGAAACATGATTAGTGTAAGGTTAGTGTAAAAAGATGCTTGATGCTTATCACAGACTTGATGGTCCAAAAGGGAGTGTTTCTGTGGCATTATGACTTGAGGTTGGAAATCTAAGTAGTTCTACAGATAAAATGCATAATTTGAATTATCAATGAGCACACAAGGCAAACTTTTTCATGTACAAGATCCCTGGGGCAGTTTTTTAGCATTATAAAGAAAATGTAATGTTGTTTGTGCAAAGACTAATTTTTAGAAGGGGTACAAATTTTGAGGAATATACTTTGATTATTTGATCCCAGTGCATTTCTTAAAATAAATACCAGTCTTAAATATTCAAATTGTTTTTCATTCTCCATCTGTTAATCTGGGTGCAAGGTTATCTTTCATGGAGTAAAACATCCCAATACATCTTAAGAGCAAAATTTGAATCCAAACCAGAACCAGATCTTGGTGAAAGAAGCATGGATTGATCCACATTAGGCCCCAATGCAACACCTTGATCAAAGATGGAGATTTTAAGGAGCTGCTTATGTGGGTTAACCGAGAGATTTAGAGCTGAAGGGAGCCAAGGCATCTGAAGACAAAGTGATGGAGCATTGCAGTCATGAGGAATCAATTGTCAGTTCAGGTGTTAAACCATTGAGAGGGCGACACACACTAGATGTTAAGCCATTGAGATGTATTTCTTTATTGGTACTCTCTTACAGAGCCTCCCTCAGGATCTCTGTGCTCTAATCTTAAACAGACAACTGCAATAAACTAGCCAACACTGGGACACACGGAGCAAATCAGATCAGGAAATGGAGCTGCAGGATGTTGCCAAGAGAGAAATGGTTTTACAGGAAGACATTGTTTACGTACTGAAGGGATTTTTTACTTAACTTCTGTTGATCAGTGTTACACTCTAATAACTCTTGCATCAATAGTGATGTTTCAAGCTACAAACACTCTTTAAAATGAAAAATAAACTGGGGTGATATGAAACCAAAGCATTTCTTCTAAAGTATAGAAGTAAATTGACTTGGATTTTTGTTTCAGGGGGATAAAGGAATGACAGGACTTCAGGGAAAACCCGGAATGCCAGGGCTCCCAGGAAGAAAGGTTGGATAAACTTCTTTACAACTGTGGGAATTTGCTTTTACAGAATCTTGTGGTGCTTCATCTGCACAAAGGAAGGTGCATTGAAGTTGGGATTAGTGAGAGGCTCACTTCACGAGTCAATATGGTTCACTAAGTATGGTTGGCATAATGAACACCAGGTAACACAGGCAGATGTGGTCGCGACGAACATGTCTAGACCAATACTCTGCATGCTCTTCCTGAAAATCATTCTTGGCATTAACCCAACTTCAAAGGATTAACGTGAACCTGCTGTCAGCACGGGCCTCAAAATTTGTAGCCACTTCCTTCAATGGCTGCTTAGAAATTAGATTCATTTTTGTGTCTCTGTCAACTATCCGAATAACAGTGCGAGAGTTTCTGTAATAGGTCTGCAGTAGAACAGCAAAAAAAAGCTACATCAAAATGAAGCATAGCAATGTTTTAAAGACGTTGTAAAGCTGTAAATCCTGTGTCAGGGACTAACTTAATTCCAAACAGAGTCAGAGACTCTGCAGGCAATCGACTCTCAAGATTTGACTGCAGACAGTCGTCTCATCTTGGGGATGGAAAGGCCAGGATTTACTGTCCATTCCTGCTTGGTCTGGAGGTGAGGAGTTATCATTGATAAAGAGGTGTAAATATTTAAAAGTTAGATTGCATATTACTGATTGGAGTTTGAATCAACATAAGAGACCAGGAGTTACTTTTGAGATCCATCTAACCTTTACATTAGGGGCGTAGATGATAACATTATTTCCTGTGCATTAATTGTGATGGAGCTTTTTACAAAATCTATTTATTGAGATACCGTATGGATTAGGCCCTTCTGGCCCTTTGAGCCTCGCCGCCCAGCAATCCCCGGATTTAATCTGCGCCTAATCACAGAACAATTTAAAATGACGAATTAACCAACCAACCAGTATTTCTTTGGAAGGCGGAGGAAACTGGAGCACCCGGAGGAAATCCACATGATCACGGGGAGAATGTATAAACTCCTTACAAGCAGCGACGGGAGTTGAACCCAGGTCACCTGGACTGTAAAGTGCTGTGCGAACCACTATGCTATGGTGCTATATGATCTCCCTTTTACTGTGTGTTCTGACCACCATAGCCTCAGCATCTTGAGGCTATTTTCCCAAGTTCCACTTCGGCAGTTTGTCTGGTCAGTCTCCTGAGCGTCTCGACATTGCTGGAAACCCTCACATGGCTGGCTGGATTCCTGGGACACTAAACCCTCCCATGATGATGTTGGTCAGCCTCCTAGTCTCGAGGACAATAGCCCGGCCTCCTGCGAACCCCCCACAGATGATGGCGGGAACCCTGACGTGCCGTAGCAGAACACCCATCCACACACTGATCTCCAGAGCTTTCCTGTACCACCCACACCACTCACAGACCACAGCTGTACTTAACTCTCCAGAAGAATACAAAGCAGCACATTCTTGACTTGTTGGTTGCTTCTACTGCTATAAAAAGTGTCCAAAAGCAACAAATAAAGCTGTACTACAAGACATGGTTCGTATTAACTCTGATCTTTGTAACAATAACAATACCAATATTTTGGACTAACAGACTTAGAAGTTATTTTCCTAAAGTATTAAGGCTGATCAACACCTTCACCCACTAACTCCACCATTGCATTATTATTTCCTATCACTCATCTTAATGTCACTTTATGGATACACAATCACGTTATGTATATGAGCTATCTTTTGTCTTCATAGTTGTTGTGTTATTATTGTGTTCTTTATCATTTGTGGTTTATTTTTGTGCTGCATCAGATCCAGAGCAAAAATTAATTCGTTCTCCTTACTCTGGTGTACAGGAAATGACATTAAACACTCTTGAATCTCATGACTGATTTGTCCTTGTACATTGGGAATGATCAGAAGTACACTTGGTCTCAGCAATTTTAAAAGTTAAAACTTTTAGGATTTGAATGGCATCCATTTCTACACAATTTTAGTCCAAAAGTACTGTCTGGGAATTTAGTTGATTATATCAGCTTGAACTATTTCCAGACTATGAGTAAACCACTTAAAATGTGTTGGTTCTTTCACATTAATTATTCTGGCTTATTATAAACAGAGCTGTAAAGCAAACCAGTTGTAGTGCTGTTATTAATATTGTTCTAACCTCAATACTCAAAACTGCTTTCATCAGTTAGCTCCCTGACCAAAGTGGCAAACTCAATTTACTTCTGTTACACAACTTAAAGCTTCTGAGCCAAACTGGATTCATTCCTCATTGGAATTAGTGTGGATTTTGATGTTAAGGATAAGGCAAGTTAAGGATCTAGGTTTTTAATATTTGTGCATTTGTAGGGTTGAAAAATGTAAGATTTGGGCATGTTATCAGCCCTGTGAGCTGCTCTGTAACTGAACTGTAACATCATTCTTTGGCTCAGCTTTTAAACATCTACCAGCTTGTTGAGTTTAGAAGGCGGGAAGGATGGGGAGTTTTGACTGAGTATGTGGGCATCATACTCTCCAGGTTTATAGCGTATTGCCAAAAGTACACATTCTCTACAGCAAGGAGAAGATTCACAGAATCCTACAAAACGGAAACAGACCCTTCAGCCCAACTCACCAATGCCGACTAAATTGCCTTGCCAAAATAATCCAGCCTCTGCCATCTAGTCCTGATGTTCTAAAACTATTTATTATTTTTGATAACACAGAACTATTCATTGCAAAAAGACATGGTCATCCTTAATGCGATAAACCTTTGCAACTTGCTAATAAAGATGTTGGTGCTGGAAAATTAAGGCAGATAGATTCTCCAGACGGCAAGGGAGAATTCTTCAGTGGAAGAAAGAAGAGGGGATAAAGAAAAAGATAGAAAGAGAGCAGGGGAGAAAAGGAGGTGAGAGGGAAACAGATGATAAGTGAGTAAGAGAAACAAAAAGGAAAGACAACGTGGGAAGAGGAACTGAAAGAATGTGAGGAAAATGAGAAAAAAGCAAGGGAAGAATGTCAGGGAAGGAAGGTAAGGCTGGGTAATTGAAAGTATTTTATTCTATGCAGCACATTAGATTCTCAGCTGTGTTTGTTACTCCTTGGGTTTTGTTTTAGCACTTAGAATATGGACTCCTCAGGGATGTTGAAACAGGTCGGCAGGAACATATCAGTCTTCAAAAGAAATTGAGGTAGATTTATTGGTATTAGTGCCATTAGTGAGAGCAATTCCTTATTTAAATCTGAATAATTTACCACAACTGAACAGGCAATTTGTAAACCAAAATGTGCAGTGCTTTTCCCCCCATTCTTAAGAAAACATTTTACCAAAAACACAAGATGAAAATTACTTCTGACAAAGGGTCTTATCCCGAAGCCTCAGCTGTTCAATTTTCCCATGATTGCTGCCTGACCTGAGATTTTCCAAAATTTTATATGTTACTCCAGATTTCCAGCATCTCTTTGGCTTCATGATTTTCATTTTGGAGACACTCTTCAAGACAGTAATCGCCTAATCATCTCTCTCAATAGACATTGGCACTGATTTTCTGCCATTTGTATTTACCTTTGAAGCACAGCGGCAGCTTGTCTGTTGGCTGGTTGGACTGTAGATATAGTGAAGTGGGAAAAGGCTTGTGTAGAGCATAGGCACTGCCAATTTCCAGTGTATCTGTGCAGCTGTATCATTGCTGAGATTTCTGTGTAGTTTGAAACCCATTGGGCACACAATGCACCTCCTCATTTAGCCCTGTCTAGATTCCTTGTCTATGTTTTGATGAGTTGTATGTGCCTCCAGCCTTGTATAACCCTGGTTCATAACTTTTTCTGACATTTACATTTACACCATTTATTATCAGACTATAATTTGCCCTTTACTATGCCTATTGTCTTGTTTATTAATTATTGTACTGTTTTGGGCACTTTATGTGGTCCTGTGTAGGTCTGTAGTTTAATGTAGTTTTGTGTTGTTTCACTAGTCAAGTGTAGTTTTGTGTAGTTTCGTGTAGCACCATGGTCCTGGAGGAACGTTGTTTCATTTTTACTGTGTACTGTACCAGCAGGTATGGTTGAAATGACAATAAAAAGCGATTTGACTTGATTCAACATCCATTAATTGTATTTAGTACTTGATGCTGATTTACGTGAACATTTGGTTTCTTGCTTTACTTTATCTTTTTTTCACTTCATCTTTTCTTCATTTCTCCACTTTTTTTGCCAGTTGTTCATATCTCCTCCTCCCAATGTAGAGGTCTCCTTCCCCCCCCCCCCCACCTTTGGAGGGGTTTCACAGAATAAAACCTAATGTCTATAACAGCCCATCAATAAGGTTCTAGACTTGATCCACTCTTGTAATGAAGATGGGTGACCGCAGAGGACCAGCCAAAGTCCTAAGTGGTAAGGGCATTAGCTTGAAGTACATGTGGAGCTGTATTTCCCAAGGGTGGTTAATGCTTCTTCTGGGCTTTATGCAGAACCAGTCTTAGAAGCTACAGAAAGTTTCAAATTTACTCAACTGCCATGAATTGCTGCACTGTTTTTAGAAAGCAAATAAAAATTATCCTCAGAAACCAGGAATGCCCCCTCCTCTTCATAACCCACTCCATACAAGGCCATAAAACATAGGAGCAGAATTAGGCCATCTGGCCCATCAAGTGTCCTGTGCCAATCAATCATGGCTGACTCATCTTTTTTTTTTCTCCTTCTCAACCCCACTTCATGGCCTTCTCCCCGTAACCTTTGATGCCATGTCCAATCAAGAACCTATCAATCTCTGCCTTAAACGCACCCAATGACCTGGCCTGCACAGCTGCATGTGGCAACAGATTCCGCAAATTCACCACCCTTTGGCTAAAGATTATATCATCACCTCTCTCCTCAGTGGACAGTCTCATGCAGCATCTCCTACCAGAATTTAGCAGGATGTTTAAAATGAAACAGGATATTCCAATGTTTGAGCTGCACCCGTTGTAAAAATGGAAACCAGTCTCCAGTTCTCTACAGTCCCTTGAGTTTCTGCAAGTATTTTTTTCAACTGGAAACATTTGGCTTGTGTAGTTGGCCATGTAATTTTATACCTGTCAATGGACCTTCACGGTGTCATTATGCACTTGAGTTGTTCTTTGACTGTTTAAGTTCTAAACAAATAATCTGTAAACCCTCTCTTAATGCACAGGGCAGTAAAACTGAGGCGTAGAATGTCTAACCTCACAATTAGAAAAATAATTGTTTACACAGACCCGGCCACAGACAACAAATATGGACAGTCATCTTTTTCTTTGTAAAGTGCCCTGATGGAAACTGCATCCCTCACATATCTCAGATGCTTTGCCATGCACGTGCAAATGAAATCTTTTAATTTAATTGCCTGCTGCAGTGTAAAGAATGTGCATGGTTAAACATTAAATTATTTTAGTAGCTATATTGCTTCTGGGCATCAACAGAAATTTTGCAAATATTCTGATGCAAATTTAATATCACTGGGGATAATGGCAATGCAATGGAGTTACAGCC
Source organism: Hypanus sabinus (assembly GCF_030144855.1). Lineage (NCBI taxonomy): Eukaryota > Metazoa > Chordata > Chondrichthyes > Myliobatiformes > Dasyatidae > Hypanus > Hypanus sabinus. Next base: position 44,408,547 of record NC_082726.1, on the reverse strand, counting down.
AATAAATAACAGAACTAGCTGCTAATGCGAAGGAAAACTGAAACAAAAACAGAAAATGCTGGATCATTCGGTGGATTGGTCAGCATCCATGGAACCTTAACCCTGAACTGCTTTTCATTCCACAGATCTGCCCGACCTGCTGAATGATTTAAGCATTTGTTTTATGTTTTCTTTTTCAGATTTCAACGTCTCTTAGTTTTTGTTTTGTTTTCTCAGCTATAGTGATTGAACTCATGTCATTGACACTTGAAGATATTAAACTTGAGAGAGAAATGTGAATGGAGAGAGATAAGGAAGGCTCGTACAGGATTTAAATACATGTGCAGATCTGCTGGGCTGATGACTTGTTCTTATGCTGCACGTTCTATGTAACATGATATTTGAAATTACCATTTAAAAAATAACAGTTCTATATTTTGTCTTTTTTTAAAGTTGGTGTATCAGCAATCTTGTCAAAGTACTGTGATAGCCTGTTGTTGGTTAAAACAAAATTAATCAGTAACTTTAATGTGCCAAGCATGAAACCCATTCATTGTGGAACTAATTTGTTTAATTTGTGCTGGGATTATCACTGAATAACACAAATGTACAAGTACCCAGTGACCTTTTTACTTTATATTTTGTCCTCACAAGAGGGACAGAAAAAAACTATTTTCAACCCGTTATTCCTTTAATCAAAGGAAATACATACTTTTCTTTGGTACTTGGATTTTAGAACTGCATTAATTCTGAAAACATCAGGTCTCATCATCCATTCAATCCCAGTTGTAGTGTTTCACTTTGGATCTAAATTCTGATGATTTTCACCTTGTTTTTACAGAGAGGACTTTATCAGACTACCCAAGTGACTACAAAATCCTTTGAAAAAAGTCAAGTTGTTGGGGGGGGGGGGCAGTGTGGGACCACAAATAGTAAAAGATCAAAGGTTTTGTTTTAAATTGCAAAGAATATTGGTCCTCCATTAGCCAATTGGATTTATTGAGCTTATAGCACAGAACAAGTTATTTGGTACATCTAAACCAAACCAATATTTCTGATCTGTGCCTTTATTCCTTCTACAAAAGTGCATGATCATACCCTTCACTACTTATATTTCATGTGCCACTTATTTTTCCATTTTGTCAATCTCTCTGAGTCCTTCTGCAGACTCCCTGCTTCCACAACACTATCTGCCCTGCGAAGTATCTAAATATTGTCAGCAAGCTTGTTGTCAGAAAGCCATCAATTCTGTTATCCAAATCATTGACATATAACATGAAAAGGAGAGGTCCCAACACCAACCTTTGCAGAACACCATTAGTTGCCAGCAGCCAATCTTTATTTCCACTCTCTTCCTCCTGCCAGTCAGCCAATCTTCCATGCATGCTGATATCTTTAATGTAATAATATGGTCTCTTGTTAAGCAACCTTATGTGCAGTACCTTGTCAAAGGTCTTCTGAACTATTCCAGAATCTTGTGATTTTTACTGAATTTTGGTACATATGCTATATGACAATAATAAACCAATTCCAATTCCAACTTCTATGAGGTTATTTCCCTTCTCTAGAATTATTCCTGCCTCCTCTCTGTTTCTATAGTCGACCAGTCTTTTTGCTGCATGTTCTCATTTGTGCTTCTTGTTCTTCTATCAGTTTCTTTTCTCTTCTTTTCCTCAGGGAGAGGTGGGTGAATTAGGGCTTCCTGGTCCAGCAGGACTGCCAGGATCTGTGGGCCGAAAGGTAAATGTGGAGGATAAATCTGTGCGCCCTCCATCGTCTCAGAATGTCAATCTATTAACAGCGATTAATTGCATATTATTATGAGGAAGCACTGAGACATCTGCTTTTAATAGAAAATAACATTTCTTAACAAAGAATGGTTACAGTTGTCAAGCGCAATTAGTTACACTATCGTTAGAAGCCTTCCATTTTCACCTAATGAACTGGTAACAGGCTTCAGGTTATCTTTCATTTCAAGGCTGTTAAGTTCGTATTTTTAACACTTTCAGGATGGTTAAGTAAAGTTTCAGCTGTCAACTGTGCGTGTATGTTATTTCAGATCTGTTTGGAGGACACTAAACTACACAGTACATATGAAACATTAGCTGACCTCATTCTTTTTCCTGCATTATATAAAGTGACTTATCTCTGCTTTGCTTTTGATTTTCCCATTTGTGTTAACAGGGCGACCGAGGAGAAGTCGGGCAAAAGGTAACGGAGCCATGTTTCTCTTCTTTTTATCTCAAATCTGGGTTGCCCCTATCTTAATCTATTTTGTCTCAGTTTGCTTTTCTAAATCGTTTAACCTTTCCACGGTTCTACTACTGGTTTGAATCAAACTTATGAATGTCACACAAAAGTAAACTTTAATAGAAGAGACCTTTTACAGTTGTGTAACTATAGAATTTTCCTGTTTTAGTATAATTAGGATTTATATGGGCTCCAGGAGGGTGTATAATGAAATGTTGACTGTGCTCAAACACTTTTTTCTGAAACACAAATGCACTAAAATTGTTTCCCAGATCTGGTTGCTTGGTAATTATGCTTCTGATGGAAAAAAATGCAGCTTTCACATTGCCTAGAACTGTTTTGAGCCATACCTTTGTGATGTTTTTGCTTAAGTGGTACAGTTGAGCTTATTTTTCAACTGGTAAGAAATAATGATCAATCCAGTAATATGAGTTAAGCAATTTTAATAACGTAGAGGCTGGTATTGCTGAGTATAGCCAAATTAAACAATGATGAAAACTAAGAACAGTTAGATCAACAAGACAAATACATGTTGCATTTAAGCAGTTTTTCAATGGACATAGCCTGTGGAGGTGTGAGGTTATAGGAACTAGCTAATCATAAAGCTGAAAGATTTTTTCATGTTCAGTTACCAGTTGGGTACAGACCTTAATGCTTGGTGGGAACCTGTATTGAATTTGAACCTGCCACCCCATTAGCCATTATAGAAATAAAATGGGGTCTGAGGGAAGGCTGGTCACCTCCTAGGGAGTTGTAGCAAGGAGGAGTGCTGAGGGTGTTCAGGAAAGCAGGGAGTGGGAAGGAATGGTAGAGAGAATCCAGTCGGAGAGACATTAGTTCTTCCTGGTTCTATTACAGAACATTTTCTTCTTGGAGATCTATTCTGATCTGCAGTTTGACTACAGAACTGAAGTGATAATTTCCCCAGTAAAAATATAAATCTGACACAATAAGAGCCCCTGCTCCATGCAGTCATCTTTTCCACTCTGAATCAATGGTGTGAAATTATAAATTAGTCAAAAAAAGTTTCCATTTTGATCCCATGACAATTATTTTCAGTTTTAGCTGCTACTGCACCCCAGTTCTGGGAGGAGGATTGCTTCAAGTTCTCGTGAGAAACTGGCAATTTCTACATCAGGAAAGCAGTGAACAATGGAATCCATTTTTGACCTAATAGAGGCTCTGCACCCAACACACTTGTACTTCAAGTGCGTTGTAAAAGGATTGTTATTTATATATTCGTGCAGGAGGGTATTTCTGTGGGGAGGGCAAGGTGTAGATCAGTGTACTTTCTATGCAGTAATCAATAGAGTAGCCAAGTATGTTGATTGGAAACAGTCATTGCACGAGCCCCAGCATGTAAGGTTGTGACTACTACTAGCTTCTTCTCACTGATACATTTGAACTTTTGTTCTCCCCCTACACATACAGGGAGAGCCTGGTGAAATGGGTCGGGCAGGCGCCAAAGGAGAAAAGGTAGTTTTAACCACCTTTATTTGGTTGTAATTGCTAAGATTCATATCAGGTCACTGGCAGTCCACGATTTAATTGAACACTCACACTTGTTTTCTAAGTCAGAGAAATCTGCCACTTCCATCATATCTTCCAGTCAATGGGAAACATTTGTTTTGTAACAAGATAAGTTAATGGGACAGTTTTAGATTGAACAAGTAGAGCTTGCCTTTGAATATTGTTTTACATGAAACAGCTTTAATCCCAATGTATTAGTTCAATTAAATCATCTATTTAAATAACAATAATGTATATCTTTATGCATGTATATTGTTTAAATAGAGGAATTAGTCCAATTAACATTAACAATTAATCCTTGTAATGCTGGTGTATATGTAAGCCAGCGGGTGGTGTAGTGGCATCAGCACCAGACTTTGAAGTGAAGCTCCAGAGTTCGAACACCTGCCTCCTTGCACACTTCCCAACAGTGCTGGGTTGAGCCAGCAACCTGGCCTCATAAAAAAAAAAGTCAGGTGCTGCAGAAACTGCAAAATTGCTGCCCAATGCGAAAAAAGGAGCGAGAATACGTACATGAGGGTTTTCTGTTTGCACAAATACTTGCATTAAGTCATTATCAGACTGATGGCAACATACTGAAGAGAAGTTAAAAAGCTGAATGTGTTCCATTTTTTGCTCTATTTATATAGTAATTTTATATTTTTGCGTGGTACTGCTGTTGCAAAACAATAAATTTCACCATATAAGTCAGTGACAATAACCTTCATTCTGATTCTGGAATTGCTAACTGGGATTCCATTGGAGATGTATATCACAGGTTTGCTTTTAGTTATGGTACTCCTGCAGGGATATTACCTGATGAAACTTACCCCAACACATTGTATACTGTGTTTAGCATTTTTATGTAATGAGAATCTGTAGGACCACCAAGATAGCAAAGGAACTTTGATTAATAGATTGTGCTCAACTAGAACAGATAGCAAATATTTAGCATTATATCTGATTATGCAGTACCATAACAATTCCATTAACTGTAACATCACTCAATGCAAACCAGAATTGCTGAAAGTCATTGCTGAACTATTTAGCAGATTTAAGCATAAACAATTTCAGTTGTGCATATTTTTACATAAACTCGCACTTGACATCGCTTTTAAATGAAAGCAGTGGTTTTTGCCTTGTTGGTTAAGTCAGTGACATGTTGGTCAAGTCTGTCCCGCCTGCTTCATCTGAGTGACTGCTGGTGGATCCTGCACAGGACTCATCAGCCATCTCAAAATTCAATACAAGTGGAGTTGTATTGGGATCTGTATTCCTTGGAGTTTCAAAGAATGAGGGGCAGCCATAGTTTAATGTGACATCTTGAGGGGATTTGATGATATGAGGAAAATGAGTTTGTCCTCATCATGTAGGTGCAGGCTAGATGTTTTCACCAGTATGAAGAGTAACAAGGAAGATCTCATAGTTAAAAGATGAGAGCCAGTCATTTAAATTGAGATGGGTAGAATTTTGTTTTCTCTTAGAGGTTAGTGAATCCTGGAACTCACTGCACAGAATGTGATTCAAAACCAGAGTACTGGAAATGCTTAAGGTAGAGGTAAGTAAATATTTGAAAGATTGAGAAAATGAGGAACGCAAACAAAAATGCTGGAGGAATTCAACAGGCCAGGCAGCATCAGTGGAGGGGAATAAACAGTTGAGATTTTGGGCTGAGATCATTCATCAGCCCTGGAAAAGAATGGGATAGAAGCCAGAATAAGAATGTGGGGTGGGGAGGGGGAGGGGGAGGAATACAAGCTGGCAGGTGATAGGTGGGAGCAAGGGAGGGGGAATAATGTGAGATGCTGAAAGGTGACACCTGGAACAGGTAAAGGGCTGAAGAAGAAGGAATCTGATAGGAGAGGATGTAGACCATGGAATAAAGGGAAGCAGATGGAAAGCAAGAGGGAGGTGATGGGCATTTCATGAAGGCAGGGAAGAAGAAGAGAAAAGGTGAGAGTGTAACCATAATGAGGAAAGAGAAAAGTGAAGGAGGAAGGGGGAGTAATTACGGAAATTAAGAACTTGATGTTTATGCTATCAGATTGGAGGCTACCAAGACAGAATGTGAGGAAAATGAGTTTGGTCTCATCATGGCAGTAGAGAAGGCCATGGACAGACATGTTGGTATGGGAATGGGAAATCAAATTGAAATGCGTGGCCAGACAGACAGACATACTTTATTGATCCCGAGGGAAATCGTGTTTTGTTACAGCCGCACCAACCAAGAATAGTGTAGAAATATAGCAATATAAAACCATAAATAATTAAATAATAATAAGTTAAATATTCCAAGTGGAAATAAGTTCAGGACCAGCCTATTGGCTCAGGGTGTCTGACACTCCGAGGGAGGAGTTGTAAAGTTTGATGGCCACAGGCAGGAATGACTTCCTATGACACTCAGTGTTGCATCTCAGTGGAATGAGTCTCTTGGCTGAATGTACTCCTGTGCCTAACCAGTACATTATGGAGTGCTCCTTCCTTTTATGTTGGACAGAGTGGTTCCCCAGTATACATAGGGTCCCACCAATATAGAGGAGGCCACATCAGAAGAACTGAATGCAAGAGATGATTCTGGCAGACTCGTAGACATTGAGTGTTGCGGGAACTGGCATAGAAGAGGAATTAAGGGCTATATAAACCAGCGACAGTCACAGTGAATGGTGGGGGAGGCTCGAGGGGCCTAGTGACCCCGGCTTCTTTTTTCTGTGCTCTTAGGAAGTAAGTCATTTTCACTCTTGAGGAATTATCAAAGAAGAAACAAAAGGATGATGATACTTTTCCACAGATGCTGCCTGATCTGCTGAGTTCCTCCTGCATTTTGTGTGTGTTGTTTGATGTTTATTTAGCTTTGAGAGGAGGAGTTCAATTGAGTTGGTTTGCCATTCAGAGTGTGCTTGTGTTTATGGCTTCAGCTGGCAGTCATGGCTGTGCGGGTGGTGTTTCAAGTCTGAGTCAGGCTGCACGTTCAAAATCATTTCCAGGCATCTGTTGCGTAATCTAGGCCAATGCACCACCCCTCCTCTCATGAGTATGGATGGCACTATTTGAAGAAGTAATGGTTTGCTTACACAAAGTACACTGCAGATGCTGTGGTCAAGTCAACAGGTACAACACACTGGAGGAACTCAGCAGCTCGGGCAGCATCCGTGGAAACGAGCAGTCAATGTTTTGGGGCGAGACATTGACTGCTCATTCCCACAGATGCTGCCCGATCTGCTGAGTTCCTCCAGCGTGTTGTATGTAATGGTTTGCTTAGTTTCCTGGCTAACATTTACCCTTTGATGTGTCGGTGAGGCATCATTATCAATTCAGCTAGTGCAGTTGTTTGAATGAACTTGCTGTGTGTAAAATTAGCTGCCATTTTTTCTTTACTATAACGTTTTAAATGAGCCAATGACAGGTAATCATTTTGGGCAAGCCCTTGTAAGTCATTTGTTGTCTTCTGCACTCTGGTTGATCTTTCACTGATCCTGTTATAGTTTCTATTCTATAGATTTGCTGAGTATTCCCCCAAGTAACTGAATCTCAGGGTTGTATATGGTGACATATATGTACATTGATAATGACATTTATTTTGAACTTTGCACTTCGTAAATTCATGAAAATGCTATGTAAATGCATTAACATTTTCTGGTATTTAATCAAAATGTCTTTAATTAATGTATTATCTTTAAGAGTCACCTGAGACCTGTACAGACATAGCAAGTTAAATGAAGATAAAATTATTGGAAGGAATTGATACAGATTACTAGTTATTGTTAGCTTTAACCTAGTTAGTTGTTATAAAGACATACCCATAAAAACAGCACCTTCAGTCCAGCATCTCCATGCCAACCATGAAGTACTCATCTGCATAATGATCCCACTTACAGCATTAATTTTTACATTCCATTTACCTCCATCTACCAGTACTTAGTCCATACCATGCCACTGCCTTCAAAATTGAAACGTATGTCTAGCAACATAACCCAGGAACTACCTGTACTTTATAAGTTGTGGGAGGCTGTCTCCACCACTTAAAGCATTGTTTCCCAGATTCCAACCACCCTATGGGAGAAAGATTCTTCCTGCAACTTCTACTCTGAAGCAATTCCCTCTAGTTTTAGTTGCTGTTGCTATGGGGAAAGATTTCCTGCTATCTGATTGATCTATAAGTCTCGTAATTTTTGTGTAGCTCCTTGTCTACTCCACGCCATCAAATCCAGCCAATCCAGTTCCCCTCATAACTGGAAACGCCCTGTCCAGACAGCATCCTCACTCCTGTGCAATCACATATTTGTCTTTATTCCTAGTTGCTGAACTGGTAAATACAGATTGCCTACAGACTAATTTTACTGTCTACTGCTTGCTTAGAAATGACCAGGTCATTAGCTCTAATTGCTGTTCCATCATCGAGTGTCTCACTGGCGATTCCAGTTCTTGTCATGTTCAGTTAGGAATGTGCAAACTTGGGCTGTCTCTTGGAATCTGGTCAACAGTTGATGGAGCCAAATTTATTATATTTACAACATTACCCTGTGCGTTCAGAAATACTTCAGTAGCAATAAAGCATTTTGGAATGTCCTGAGTTTGTGAAAGAAATGAAAGAGGTTAGACTTTTTAAAATCTACCCTTGAATTTTTTGTTATGTCATTGTTCTCTATTTCAAAATAGGTTATTTACTGAGTGGAAGGTGCTAATTTCACAATCTGGAAATTTGAATTGACACTTCAGTTCCTGAATCACATGTACAGAGGGCAGGTATAGGATGCTACCTGGGTGGCTGGGACAGTGTTAGGGAACAGGATCTCAAATCATGATTGATATTAGGTTCAAATTCAGATTTATTTATTTATCATGTGTGCATCAGAACATACACTGAAATGAATGGTTTGTGTTAACAACCAACACAACCTAAGGGTGTGTTGGCACACGTTCCAGTGACAACAAAACGTGCACATGATGTTCAGCAAACGAAACAACAACAGCAAAACAGCAAAACCCTTTCCTCCCTCCCTCTCACTCACACAGGACAATAGATCACGTTGTGTTGCAGTGTGCCTGTTAACTGTGTATTTTCAGAAAAGGCAATATCCCTACGAATGTCGCAGGCCTCTGTGCTGCTTTCCTTTGGGCCTCACACTGAGCTCTAACCAATTGATCTTACACCCAGCTCCCAAACTGCCCGATTTCCTGACTGACCCTTGACTGGCCGCATTTGCATTCTGCTCAGTGCGCTGTACTGTGATAGATTCCTGACATTTGCCCCGAACCTCTCGAGTCAGCTCTTTTTGTTTCAAACGCAGGATTAGAATAAATACTGCCAGGTTGCAGCCTTGTTTCCATCAATAACCATCCAATCACTGAGATGTGAGGTTGATGCACTCCATACGCATTTTGGAAAGTACTTGAAGTAGACAAATTTATTTGAGTGTAGTGTGGATTTTGTCTTCTGATTTATAGTTACTTCTGTAAGAATTTCCATCTTTGCAGTAAATTCATTCCAAGCTCTACAGTTTAAAAAGTTGCAAAGGTCATCAATATACAATAGCACCTCGTACTGACCATAAACTTAGGAGCAGAATTAGGCCACATAGCCCTTGAGCCTGCTCTGCCATTCCATCATGGCTGATCTATTATCTTTCTCAACAGCAATCTCCTGCCTTCTCCTCGTATCTTTTGATGCCCTGACTAATCAAGAATCTATCAACCTCCATTTTAAATATACTGTGGTGAACTATGTGCCTGTCGGGACACGCCCCCTGCTGACTGCTCCTGTGGCTCCTCCCACAGGCCCCTGTATAAAGGCGATCTGAGGCCTGACGCTCGGCCTCAGTCTCCAGGTCATTGTATGATGGACACTCACTCCTGGTTCCTTCTTCCAGTCAATAAAAGCCGATATCTCGCCTTACGTCTCAGTGTGAGTTATTGATGGTGCATCATATACTCAACCATCTGTGGTAATGAATGCCACAGGTTCACCACTCACTGGCTAAAGAAATTTCTTCTCATCCCTGTTCTAAATGGGCATCCCTCTATTTTAAGGCTGTGCCCTCTGGTTCTAGACTCACCCACTATAAGAAACATCCTCTCCACATCTAGTCTGTCTAGAGTTTTCAATAATCAAAATGTTTCAATGAGAAGCCTCCCCCCCCCCCCCCATTCTTCTAGTTGCCAGTGAATACTGGCCTAGAGCTGTCAAATACTTCTCATACATTAACCCTTTCATTCCTGGAGTCATTCTCATGAATCTCCTCTGGACCTTCTCCAATGCCAGCACGCCTTTTCAAAGTCGCTCACAAGTGCAGTCTTACCTTATAAAGCCTCATCATTCTATTCTTGCTCTTATATTCTAGTCCTGTCAAAATGAATTTGAACATTGCATTTTCCTGCCTTACCGCAAACTCAACCTGCAAGTTAACCTTTAGGGAGTCCTGCGTAAGGGCTTCCAAGTCCCTTTGCACCTCTAATTTTTAATTTTTTCCCTATTTAAAATGTAGTCTTCACCTTTTTTTGTTCTAAGAAAGTACATGACCATGTAGTTCCCTACACTATATTGGATCTGCCACTTCTTTGCCCATTCTCCCAATCTGTCCAAGTCTTTCTGCAGACTCTGCACTTCATCAACACTGTTGACATATAACATGAAAACAAACAGTCCTAATACTGACCCCTGCAGAACACCACTGGTCACCAGCAGCCAACCAGAAAGGGCCCCCTTTATTCCCACTCTTTGCCTCCTGCCAGTAGGCCACTCTTCTATCCATGCTAGTGTCTTTCCTGTAACACCATGGGCACTTATCTTATTAAGTGACCTTAAGTGTGGCACCTTGTCAAAGTCCTTCTGAAAATCAAAGTAAACAACATCCATTGACTTTCCTTAAATCCTGCCGGTTTCTTACTTTAAAAATTCCAACAGATTTGTCGGGCAAGGTTTCCCCTTAAGGAAACCATGCTGTCATTGGCCTAATTTATCACATGCTGCCAAGTACCCCAAAACCTCATCCTTAATAATGGACTCCAAAGTCTTCCGGACTAATTAAATCAGACTGACTGGCCTAGAGTTTCCTTTCTTCTGTTTCCCTCCCTTCTTAGAGTGGAGTGACATTTGCAATTTTCCATTCCATGACAGAATCAATTGATTCTTGAAGGATCATTGCTAATGCCTGCACCATCTCTTAAGCTTCCACTTTCAGAAGCTTGAGGTGTAGATTGCCTGATCCAGGTGACTTTATCTGCCTTGATAAACTTTCAGCTTCCCAAGCACCTTTGCTTAAGCAATAGCAGCTACACTCTGTTCTACCCCCTGACCCTTCTGAACTCCTGGCATACTGCTAGTGAAGTCTGGTGCAAAATACTTATTCATTTTGTCTGCCACTTCTTCGTCCCCTATTACTACCTCTCCAGCATCATTTTCCAGTGATCGCATAACTACTCTCGCATCTCTTTCATTCCTTATATATCTGAGAAAACCTTTGGTATCCTCTTTGATGTTTTTACCAAAAGCCTTCATAATTCATCTTTTCTTTCTTTGTGTTTTTTAAGTTGCCTTCTAGTGCTTCTTAAAAGCTTCCCAATCCTCTAACTTCCCATTAAGTTTTGCTATATTATATGCTATCTCTTTTATTTTTATGATGTCTTTGACTTCCCTTGTCATCCACAGGTGCCTTATCCTCCCTTTGGAATATTTCTTCATCTTTGGGATGTATCTTATCTTGCACCTTCCAAATTGCCCCAGAGATTCCAGGCATTGCTGAAGTAACATCGTCCCTACCAGTGTCCCCTTCTGGTCAACTTTGGCCAGCTCCTCTCTCGTGCCTCTGTAATTCCCTTTACTCCACTGTAACACTGATACATATGACTTTATCTGCTCCCTCTCAAACTGCAGGGTGAATTCTATCATATTGTGATCACTGCCTCCCAAGGGTTCCTTTACCTTAAACTCCCTGATCACATCTGGTTATTACTGTGTTGTATCACAGTGTATTACTCTGAAAATTTGATTCCACCCCATACAATTTCTTTTACTCCAGCAGGCGATTAAGTTCTGATTTTTATAATGTTTCTGCTTGCCTGCCGTAATTAGCTTTACATTGACCAAGAGTCAACTATTGTGAAGTTCACATGTTGACCAATGCATCCAGGGATCTCAGTCAGACGTCAAATCTGTGCCAAGTTTATTTTGGCATGGTAGGAAATTTTAATTTATAAAGAATTGTTTCTGCACCTGGGCAGAGAGAAATGTTCCATTTCTCAGATATTGATGGAAATGTAGCCTACAATTCAGTGTGTAGGTATCCAGATGGCTGCATTATCTAGCAAGAGAAAACAACCTATCCAATTGCTGAACCAGGACATTAATCTGATACAGCTCATTCTTGATTGTTCCCTTGGATTTCAACCCTAAGTGTGGCAGATTGCAAATTCTAACACCTTGCAAGGTCATCACAGTAATGAGGCAATTAGTGTAACACTATTACAGCACCATGTGTAAGATCAGTTCCAGTTGTTGTCTTTAAGAATTTTGTATGTTCTCCCCTTAACCACATGGGTTTCCTCCCCATTATGAGGATGTGTGGGTTCGGGTGAGTGAACTGTCGACATGCTCTGTTGGCACCAGTTGCATTACAACACTTACAGATTGCCCAGCACAATCCTCGCACATTTAATTTGATGCAAACGATGCATTTCACTGTATGTTTCAACGTATATGTGAAAAATAAAGCCAATATTTATTGTTGTTTTTTACTTTGCCTGTTTATTTAAGTGATGTGAAGCTTCCTTGAATTTCAGCTCTAGGATTAGAAATCCAAAGGAACTCTGTGTCACAGTACATAGATAGGCAAAGCAAGTCTATAATTTTGTAAACTTGAGAATTTACAAATTGCAGCTTCTTCTGCAAAGTAAGTCATTGACATGGAATATACCTGGTGTGGGGTTAAATTCAGGTGATGACATTGTGGGCAGCTTGAAGTCTTTGTGTTTGTACATCAATGGCGCCATCTGCTGGTCCCACTTGATGTACAGAGTGATTGAAAATCACTCGGTGGGGGTAGGGGAAACAAAAGAAATCAATGCTTCACTGGTACATTTTTAAGTATTAATTTTTAAGGATTAATACTTTGCATATGTAGGGTTCCTTGAAATGTTAAGTTATTTTCTTCAGATACAACGCAAACCTGTACATTTGAACCATGTTGGAAATACATGCTAGGTTTAGTATTGGCTGTGCCAGGTCCTCATAGGGTAATTCTGTCAGTTGCTGTTTGTTGTTTTCTTTTTTTGAGAAATACAGCACGGTAACAAGCCCTTACGGCCTAACAAACCCGAGCCAACCAATTACATCCAAGTGACTAATTAACCTCGTAACTGGTACGTCTTTGGAATTTGGGAGGAAACTGAAATACCCAGAGGAAACGGTGAACAAACAAACTCTTTGCTGACAGCAGCAGGAATTTAGGCTTGCTGGCAATCTAACAGAGTCACACTAACTGCTTTCCCCCATTCCCCATAACCCTGCAAATAATTTTCTTGCATACCTGTGCAATGCCCTTTTGAAGGCTCTGATTGACTCTGTTTCCACCAGACACAGGCAATGAGATCGTAGTTACTCTCTGCGTACCAACATCTTTTCCTTAAGTGCTCCTTGTAGAGGGGAAATTTCATTTCCTTCACCCTATCTAAGCCTGCCATGATTAGCGGCATGTCTGTCAAATATCTCGGCCTTTATCATTCCTGCTTCAACAGTCTAAACTTGTAGCTAAGACCTTCACCCCTGCAGATATTCAAGTAAACCTTTTCTGCACTCACTCCCGGACCTTGTTTTTTTAAAAAATAAGGTGACTGGAACTGGACAGTGTATTCCAGTTGTGACCAAACATAGTGTTTTATACAGATTCAACATAATCTTCTTGCTTTTGTTGTCTGTGTTTCTATTTATGAAAACCAAGACCCCATACTGTAACTGCTCTCTCAGCACGACCTGATACATAAGTACACCCAGGTCTCTGTTGCCTGGACACCTTTCAGATGTGTCACATTTACTCTACCTTGTCTTTTATTTTTCAGTCTACATGTACCACTTAATGCAACCTCATGTTAGATTGCAGCTCCCACATGCCTGACCAGTCAACCCATCGATCATCTCTACTGATGTTCACTGAAGCAACACAGAGACTACCTCACTCCTTTTGCACTCTTTATTTAATTTAATCTATTTATATATTTCCAGTATTTTTATTTTTTGTACTGGACTGCTACCACAAAGGGATATATTTCATGATGTATGTGGGTGATATTAAACCTGATTCCAATTCTGATTCTTGCTATGTACCACTTTTCAATGTTTGGCGTCATAAGTATATTTAGAAATTTTACGTTATACCTCCAAATCTAACTCACTATTAAATATACATAAAACCAACACTGATTACAGTACTCACCTTGTGAAAAGCATTGTATAACAGTCTGGAAAACCAGCTATTCACTCCATTCTCTACCACTCTTCAAAGAGACATTATGACTGGACCTTTAATTCCAAGGGTTCCATTTTTTTTAACCAACATTTTGCCCTGGGTTTTATCCACTGCTTTCAAAAAAAAAGAGAAAGAATTGTACTGCTTCCCCTTCATCAACTTTCCCTGGTTATCAAAATGTTAATCAAGTCATTCAAATAATTTTGTCTTTACAGATCCCAGTTGGCTTTCCTGAGTAAACCCAGACTTCTGTAATGAGCATTCCAATTTACGAGTATTTTAAAAGGGAGGAAAATGAGTCATTGTATTGGGATTAGTAGCAAAATAAAATGAGTGTGCGGAGGAAGGTTTAATAACTAGTTGATCTTCTACCATTGTTTACCAAGAATGTCTCCAAATCAGCACTACTTTGAGCCATTGGACTTGTACCAGGTCTCAGATTTAGTCAAAGTCCTTTTACAAATTCTGGTGATGCAGGGCAGAGAAGAAAGCTCTTTTCCTCATGTAGATTTGATGCAACAGCATTAATAGTTTAGACTTCAGCTATCAATGAACTTCCAAGCAGAAGCGCAACGGCCAAAGTAGTTGTTAGCACCCAGGCTAAATCCTGAAGACTGATCTTTAGAATGGCCAGATATCAGTGTTTCATGCTCAGCCGCTTTTGAACTTGGGCCAGGATGATACATTCTAAGTAAAGATAATCTTTTCAACAGCCTCTGGAACCCCCTGTCCCCCCCCCCCCAAGCTGATCACCCCACATAATTCCAACACCACCACATCATAGCACTGACGTCCCTTCAGTAGCCAATGACGTGCAACCTACCTCCCACCCATCAATATCCCAAATTGACCCTGTAGGTACTGAATAGCCCCGCATACTGACCAGCCCTACCAGACTCCCCCTGGCCCCTCTCTCCTTTTTAATCAAGGCTTGTGTCGCAGATCTGTGACATACCTGCTGTTCTTCCCTTTATGGGACAAGTGGTGGATCTGAGTGAGCTACCAGTAACACTGCCCCTGGTGGTTAAGGGCAGGCCCTCGAGGGGAGCAAACAGACACCATACTTTCACCACCTTGGCCACCATCTCCTTGTGCCTGTCTCAAGTTGCTGGAGGCTTTCCATACTATTCTCCAGGTATCTACAAAGGAGGGAATCTGAAGCAAGGGGACAAATAAAATTTGGGGAGGGGGCGCTCATTTAAAACTATGGCGCATAGCAATGTCTTCTTGCAAAGGATGGTGAATTCTTGGAATTTCTATCAGGTTGTGGAGGCTGGATCATCAGGGACATTTAAAGCAAAGCATTGTTGAAAGATTGGGAGTTATACATATGATATTGGCATATGACATTGGTTTACTAGCAATAGATAGGATGACCATGTTGCAGTGTAGTAATCAGAGATTTATAAGAGACAGACATACTTTATTGATCCCGAGGGAAATTCATCTCAAACTCCATCCCAAAGTGCATGTAGTCAGTAGGTAGATAGATAGATACTTCATTGACCCCAAAGGAAATTAATGTCGCAATAGCACTACAAGTGTGCAGATATACAAATATTAGAAGAGAGGTAAAAAAGCATAAAAAGTTACCTCAAACAGTCTAGCAGGAGAGGGTCATCACTTCCCCATTATAGAGCCCAATGGTGGAGGGTAAACATGACCTCATGTAGCATTCCTTGGAGCTGCGCTGTTGGCTTAGCCTATTACTAAAAGTGCTCCTCTTTTCTGCCAAGGTGGCATGCAGAGGGTGAGAAACATTGTCCAGAATTGCCAGGATTTTCCATAGGGTCCTTTGTCCTACCGCAACCTCCAGTGCGTCTGGTTAGACTCCTGTAACAGGGCCAGCCTTTCTAATCACTTATTGTGTCTGTTGGTATCGCCCGTGTTGATGCCATTGCTCCAGCAAACCACCACATAAAAGACAATACTGGCTACAACAGATTAGTAGAACATGTGAAGGAGAGGCCTGCATACTCCAAAGGACCTCAGTCACCTCAGGAAGTTGAGGTGACTCTGGCCCTTCTAGCATACAGCCTCTGTGTTGGTGCTCCACTCAAGTCTGTCATCCAAGTGCACCACTTTTAAAAGTGGAAAATTGCTGTGATTCATTTGAAGTGGCATTTCATCCTCGGTAAGTGATGAGAAGTAGAGGTCTGAAGATTAAAGTTAAAGCATTTTAGAGGCAGTATTTGTAAACAAAACAATTTTCAGATAACATGACTGCATTATTGTGCTATTGACCATCTTTGTTGTTATTTAAAGATTTAGAGTATGTATGATCACACTCATGTAGCGAGTTGTGTTTCATACATGTGCAAACATCTCGGGGGATTCAAATTACAGCCCCAATTACATCTTGGTCAGTAAAAGGAGACGGGGTTCTTGATACTTGGCCAGTTGATGGGTTGGATCACTCCTGCAGTAGGTATAACAGTAACACACACAAAATTTTAAAGGAACTGAGCAAGTCAAGTAACATTTATGGAGGGGAATAAGCAGTCAACATTTCAGGCCAAGACCGTTCAACAGGACTTGGCCCAAAAAGTTGATTGTTTATCCCCTCCATAGATGTTGCCTGACTTACTAAGTTCCTGCAGATTTTGTATCTGTTGCTGAAGATAATTCAGCATCTGCTATGCTTCTTTTGTTAAGGAGTAAAGGTAGCTCACTTCCATCCAGAGATGAGTTCAAAACTTATTCATCTAGTGGTTGGACGCTGTAATAGCTGGAGGTGGGTAGCCCACTTGTAGGGGTAAGCAACGTCACTTCTTCAGCTGGCAATGGAATACCAACCTATTCTTCTAGAGGTGGAGTATCTCAGGTGGATCTGGAGAGTGGCACCCGCATTGTTCAGATAGCGACAATGTTGAGATTGAGATCGGTGCCCTGCATTTACCTGAAGACAAGTATACAATGATCATCTGGAGATGAGGTATCCCACCTGTAGAGTCGGTGATTGGTACTCTATCTTTAACAATGCTGTATCCACCTGTTCAGCATTCGATATGGTACCCAATGTTCAACTGGACCAAAGAATGTCTAGTATTTATCTCCAGCTTGTGTTGGACTCCAAATTCTGCAGCTGGATTTATGGTACCCAGATGTTCAGCTGATATTTTGGCCATTCTACCTTTTAATTCCTAGATCAGTCCCAATTATTGCCTTTGATCACGGGAGAAGCAGAAGCAAGTCCTGGGAATGCAATATCAGCCTAGTTTCCTGGTTCCAGTTGGTTGTTGCTGACTGAGCTCTAGGAGTAGGGGTTTTGTGTTGCATGTGGTTCCACAGTGTTGACTAGCTGTGCAACCGGTTACTCGGCAATTAGTGGAAACTCCAAACATACTCACGCCTTAATGGTTGACATCACTTCAGCAGCACAGATGATTGCTGGTCTTGCAAATTACAGATCAAATCAAAATTCTGTTCAATTGGTAAAAGCAAAAATCCTTGAACAGGGAGATAAAGCTTATGCAGCGTTTCCACCCAATCAGTCACCCCAGAGTGCTGCATAGTCAACATTTTAATTTTTGAAGTTTCTGAAGCCATTTGGCTTTGTATAAGCAATAACAGATGGTTAGATGATTTTCATGTCATTATGACTGAAACTAATTTTAATCCTCTTGAGGAGCAAAATATTGACGACTTAATTGACTAAACGTCAAGGTGCAACACCAGACACCCGCTGTATATTCACATTCTGTGTATCAGCAAAGCTTCAGGTTACTTGCTTGCTGATGGATTTCACTGATTCATGATATTAGACCCTTGGACCTGACTCTGAGAAGTTAATTTGAGATTTAATCTTAACATTTATCATTGCTTGTAAATAGGGTCAGGAACTGTGAATCATTATCACCATCAGTCAGTCTAAGGTTCATTGGCAGTGTGTTGCAATGATAAGTATGTATGTGTGCATGGGTTTTCAACAGAAATATAAACCTAGAATGATTGTGTCCCCTTTCTGTTCCTGCCACCCTATCCTGTTCTGCTCCCTATCTTGCCTTTTCCTCATTCCCATCCTTCCTTGAAAAAGAAATGACAATATTTCTTCTTAATATTTTCTTTTTACATTGTACGTGTTTTTTTAACTTTCCTGTCTTCTATAGGGAGAGTTTGGAAGACCTGGTATCCCAGGAAAACCTGGAACAAAGGTATTCCATGTCCCCAGATTTCTCCTTACTCCCTTAGCCACCCACAACCGTGCACACAAGCACTTTAAAGTGACAGCAATGTGTTTCAATCCAAAACCCCTCTTGCTTTTATTTGTTATACCAGTTATGAGTGGGCTGCTGTATTCCTTATACTGCTATACACTTCCCAAACGTCCAAGTGTTTGGGTATTTATGAGTAGATTGTTTTTTTAAAGCAAAAATTCAGATGCTCCTGGGAGAGAGTTTGTAAACTTCTTGCCAGACTGGCTGATGTGTAATCCCAGATAAGTGATCCTCCAGCAGGCTTGGCTACAGTCAGCCAATAAAGTGCATCTACTGTCTTCTAATAAATTCTAAGATGTGTAGTGTTTATTGAAAGTCTTTTTATCAATATTTTATTGTTCAAACACTTAAGTCCTAATATACAGATAGACAGTGAAATGGAGCTTGAATTGATTTTGATTCAAAAAAGCTTTTGATTACAAGACAAAGAGGACAGACTGCTCAGTGCAAACTAATATTTCCTTCCAGGTTTTCCATTTCTGCATTGTCTTCACAGAATCTGATCCCTTCCCATTCTGTAATCCATGGCCGGATTGCCCAAATCCTTAAAGAGTTTTAACAGAAATGAACTCAAGAACTCAGAATACAGTTTGTTCAAACA
Source organism: Hypanus sabinus (assembly GCF_030144855.1). NCBI lineage: Eukaryota > Metazoa > Chordata > Chondrichthyes > Myliobatiformes > Dasyatidae > Hypanus > Hypanus sabinus. Next base: position 44,389,534 of record NC_082726.1, on the reverse strand, counting down.
TTTTCATCAGTTTATTAGTTGTACAGTAAAGCTCCTGTCTGATTGCTTGAGAATATCAGTGGTTAGACATCTGGCTCACTGAGGCCTTATTTTCTGTCTTCACTTTAAACTCACCAGGGTCCTGTATCCCGCAGTTGTTTTCAACCTACCAGGACTCTATTTCCTGTGCTCACTTTAAACTCGCCTGGGCCCTGTTTACTGCTCTCACTTCAAACCCAATGGGGCTCCATTTCCCGTGTTCACTTTAAACTCATCATGGCCCCATTTCCTGTACTCCTTTTAAACCCACGTTCACTGGAAGATTTATTGTACAGTACTACTGTATAACAGCTAGAAATAGTGAATTAAAAATGTGTTGGGCTAATAGTAGGAGAAATGGCCAGTCTGTTCCCTGTCCAACACCACCAAAGTCCTGAACAACATGCAAAGGTATCAGTTTAACTGTAACCAATATTACTGGTTGAATCTGAGGGATATTAACCAACAGGATGACTGATCATCACATGGTTTTCATTTTAAAATGCGTTTATAGTGATATTATTTAAACTAAATATCTAACTGAAATTGGGTTTTTTTTTACTCACTTCCACCTCCTGTTATTGTGTTGCTCTGGTATCTAACTGCAAACTATTTCCTGCTTTCAATCAATAGGGGATATTTATTTCAGCTCTTCCTGGGTTTAAGGTTAGTCGCAGTACAGCATGGCGTTAAACCCAATTATTCTTTCTTTCTGGACTCTGTTGGTTTCTGACCTGTTTTTCTCTCCTGCATTTCTCTTGGTCACAGGGAGAGCCGGGGAAGACTGGACCGCCTGGACAGAAGGTGAACATTAGTTCATTTCATGCCTGGCTGATTTAATTCCTTGAGGTGCTCTTTTCATTCTGAGTTACCCTTTGTGGCACAGCATAAAGCTGAACAATCTAAAATCATTATGGTGACCAGGATTATGCAACAATTAATCAGTACTTGCTGAGTGTTTCTTTTATGAGGTCTTTAATTTGTTTAGTACAACATAAAAAGAGGCTTTTTGGCCAATCATATCCATGCTGGCTATCAGAAGAACACTCCCATCAATCTCATACACCCAACAACATCACTTTGATACTATTGCCACTTACTACGTACTGTGGACCGCATACGACATACCTTGTGATACCTTACACTCACCAGTTAACCTACCCTCATGTCATGGAAGTGTGGGATGAAACTAGACCATCCATGTAGTCACAGAGAGAATATGCAAACTCCTTTGAGGTCATGCTGCGAGGCAGCAGCACCAGCCTTCTTCTTGTAGGTCAAGTATCAAAGGTCAAGTGGCCTCTCCTACTCCCATTTTCTTATGTTCAGTGACCGGGCATCCACAGTTCATTCTCTAACTTTTTCCAATTCCCTTTTGATCTTCAGTTTCCCCCCTATGTCTTCAGATCTTTTGCCCTTTTGTCAAATGGGAACTGTCTTCATAATTCATTCCATATCCACTGGTGCATTGTGGCAGAGCATGGTGCTCAGTGAATTGTGTAAGATTTTCTGATAGGGATTAAATTATTGGCCTGAACCAAGACACAAAGCTTTAACCACAGAGCAATGAGACGGCAAGCTGTTAGAAAAGCAATCAAGGTTGCACTATTCGACATCATTGCAGAAGTGTTTGAACAGCTGATGATATTTGAATTCCAAGGCTCATCCTGCTGTTTAGCATTTATAATTTAATATGTTTTATAGACAATGCTGTTTTAATGCATAAACCAGTCTGAGTTATTTTCCAATATCCCTGATAAGTCATGAAAATTTTAAAACCGATGGCTATAATTAAATAATCAAACAACTGTCAGCGATAATAGCTTCATTTTATGCAACTATTGTAAAAAATCTCTGAACTACATAAGGCAATAGAGGTCTGTCCCACTCCATGCATCACAATGTGGCCTCACAAGAACTGAAATAAGATGCTTTGAGTTTTGTTGTTTGCCCCTGATGTTCCCTCCTCTTTCACTTTTTCTTACAAGACTTATGTGCTGACTTCCTTAATATTCTTATTATTTCCTTAATATTCTTCATATTTTATGCATAGGGGGAGCCAGGAGAAGCTGGTCCACGTGGCCTCCCTGGAAAGAGGGGGCTCAGGGTAGGATCTATGCTGTGGGTCTGACTGACATATTGATGCATGAATTTGACATCCAGAAACTACTGCTAACAAGACCTGTATAGGGAATTCGCTTTTCTGTAAACCAAGTGAGGTGATTTCTAACTTTTTGTAGTTTATTGGGACTGTTCGTATAGTTTCTCACTACCTCTCATTATTCACCGTTTTGCTCAAATAACGATTAAGGCTACACTTGGCAAATTAGCTGTAGAGTATAGTGCATTATTATGGCCTTTATATAAAGGCAGCAAGGTTCTGCAAAGATGAAGACAAGATTACTAATGATCCTACACTTAGAGTCATAGAGTCACACAACATAGAAACAGGCCCTTCAGCCCATCCAAAATAATCCCATTTGGCCCATATCTTTCTATAACTTCCCTATCCATTTACATCAAGGAAGACTGAACAGCCTGGAGATCATTTCTCTAAACAAAAGAAAAGCACTGAGGAATGAAGTTCATGATAATGAAAGATGTATTCGATTAAATGTTGAAAGAGATGTGCACAAGGCAGGAACAGAAAACATAAATCCAGGACGACTTTTAAGAAATCCAGTCAAAAAAAATTGAGCTGGTGGTGGAGAGAAACTGAGCTGGATTGTGCTTGATCCAGCCCACTCCTCGTGCTGTTCCCTGAGTAATTCATGTGGTTACATTTATTGAACTGTCACTGGTAGTGTGTTGGAGGCCTTGCTCCTGCAGCCACAAAGTGGATTGAACTAGGCCTCAGGTGGTGGATTTAAGTCACCCTGGTCACAGCTCACTGCAGTCAAAGGCCTCAGCAACATATTCATAGACATTTAAAAGGTTACAATAACTAGAAATCATTGAATAATTAAAGCAGATTTTAAAACAATCAGTTAAAATAAAGGAATAAATAAGGGAAGTGAATTTAAAACATTTAAGGTTAATCAAAAGGAAAAAAAATACAATTTCCAATCCAGTGAATTGTGTCCCATCCTGGCAGATGTGAAATGTGAAAGGCCTCTGTCCATCTGACTCCATTTGCAGAGCAGTCTGAATCACTGAGATCTAGTCTCCACCTTACTCCTGATCTGTGGTCACAATGTGCTGGTGTGAAACTCCATAATGAGCTAGCCAGCAGATCATAGCTATCCAACAGTTCCCAATGGAAGCTTTGGGTAGCAATCATTGGAGTTTAGCCAACAAGACTTACTTCTACATAGAATACTTGAGGTGACTGTCATGGATGCATTTGATGGAGACAAAATAAAAGGCTTTTTGTGAATTAGCAACCCAACTTCTTTGGGTAGTGTCCCAGACCTAGTCAACTTTTAACTGCTTCATCACATTTCCTTTCATTATAAGATCAGAACTGAGGATGATTGCTGATGATTGTAACTGACATCTCCCTAGCACTGGTGAACAATCAATTTGTACTGGAATAGTCCTTTGAGAGCTGGGGTTCATGAACCCCTCATTATTGGTAGGGGTCCATGGTATAAAAAAGGCTGGGAATCCCTGTTTTAGAGACACTGACTGCATCACTGACTTTGCAAAGGCAGTTAAGGATGGACAATAAACACTGATCTTGCCAGCAATGCCTAGATCCTGAAAAATGTATAAATATGTAAATCCAACAAGTTTCTGGGTAGCTAGATGTTAACAAATTTCACGACACACGCCGGTGATAATAAACCTGATTCTGCTTCTGTGCTGGAAGTTCAATGTAAATGGTTCATATATATATATGCTCTAGGTTCATTTTGTCTCATAAAGTTCAGAACAAGTAGTTTATTCATAACCTCTGTGTCATTGCTTACAGTTTGAGTTTTGGCAATCTGGCAATGGACTTTTTATTTTGGAAGACTTACAATGCACGAGTAGTGTGGGAAATCATAACCGAAGCGTTTCACTTCATACTCAAAGTTCCCCATACCCTGTGTGGTTTGTAACTGCATACGATAATGACATCGGACTTGCATGTGATTGTAACTCTTGATGGGACCTGGTGCATGACCTGGGGCCATTCAGTGTGAGATTTGAAGTCACATTGTCAGAAGTAGTTCTGGAACCTGAAATTGTGCTGAAGATGATTACTTTTGCTTTGATGTGGGTGATATCGTTGCTGCTGGTATAGTGTTACTTGCTGATTAGTTGGGAGAACTTAAGCAGAGATTTTATTGTCTTCTGCCTCATTACCACTCTTTAAACATCACAGAAGTAGATCAAAAAGAAGTGTGAGCATTGGCTTTTCACCTCCTTGCATCTGATCCATTGCTTAAGGAGCTCTTGGCTAGCCCTACCCTTCATCCACGTTCCCACCAATCCCCATCTCCTCGGTACCCATCTCAGCCCTGAATGTACTCTAGTAGAAACAGATGGCAGATCAGTGGAATTTACCAGCCTAGAGGGTTGTGGATGCAGGATCTTCAGAGGTATTTAAGGAGAAAATATATTTATTTTTAAACAGGCAGAATAGCTCATGGGGAAATTGGTGTAGGAGAAGAGATGAGACCTGGGGCAGATCAACCGCGATCAAGTTGAAAGGCTGGCTAAGCTTGAGATGTCCTTCTCCCATTTTCTTATGTTCAGTCACCATGCACCAACAACCCTCTGAGGTAAATCAAGATGACACTCTACATGAAGAAACAGCTAAGCCCCATATCTCCATGTGCTGAGACTGAGCCCCTAAGCTTTGTTCTATTGAATTCAATGGAAGCAAATCTCAGTGCTGGAGTTCCACATGCATTAGCCATTATATTTCACATTTTTATATTTATGGCATAATTCTATCCCACAGCCCCCTTTGTGCAGGCCCTCAAAGAATCCCACTACTCCTCAAGTATCTTTATAAGTCATCGTTCACATGCTCTTAGCACGCCTTACTTGTCCCATCAGCCACCTACACCAGGGGTAATTTACGACAACCTACCAACATCCCGACCTACGTGTCTCTAGCACGTTGGTGGAAACTAGAGTACCTGCAGAAAACCCACAGTGCCTGTTGTCACTGGGAGAATGTGCAAGTTCCACACAGACTGCACCTGAGGCCAGATTTGAACTTGTGTTGCTGAAGCCGTGAGGCAGATGCATTAGTCTGAAGAGAAGGGAACAAGTTGTATACCCTGAGGATTAAAGGAAGGAAGGAGTAAGGGAAAGGAGTGACATAGGAGTGGCTGAGTGCAAAAGGAACTTTGATTTTACAGAAAGACCTGCAACAAGAAACAACTCTGTTCTTCAGTCTGACCGATTTATTAAGTGACAGTTTTAACATTTGACTAATTGTTACATGTGAGTGATTTTGTTTTTTCTGAAGGTTAGGGCAAAAAAGTCAATTGCAAACCAGCTAACGAGACTCGTGAGTTGAGCAGGCCATTTTCAATTTCATGCTTCTTACTCAAATCACAAGTGACTGTGACAATAACCATTGTGTTCCAGAAAATGGAAAATCGCACAATCTGAAATTGTAATCGCTCACAGATATTGAGCATTCATGAAGATCTAATTGTTAGAGTAAATTTTGCTAATTTTTAAAGCTGATTAACATGCTTGTGCACATGTTTGTTTGATAATAATTCAGGAGGTTGCAAGGATAAAGCAATTACCAAGCACCATGTCCAATCATTCATTAACCTTTGGAAGTGAAATGTAGAATAGTTCATGGCTGTTTGACCACAAAAAGAACAAAGCAGTGCAAGTCTACGGCTATAGTGCAGTTTTAGACACATCATTTTCAAAAGCACATTAATACTTTGGAACGGGTTCAGAGAAGGGGATGTTCTGAAATGCAAAGTGAGACACACAATGCTTAATAATAATCGAAGAAAAGTAGGTTGAAAGCAAAGTAGACCCCAGTGGCTGAATGGGGGGGAAGAGGTACAGTATAAGCAGATTCTATCATTTTACTAACATGTTCCTTTAACCACCTTGATTCAGTGAATTTTTCTTTAAAATTATGATTTACTGGTAATGCAGTCCCATTCTGTGTAACTAGTAGCTGTCAAATTAGTTAATTTTGCTGACCAGTGGTCATTTATAATGTGGTGTTATATAAAAAATTGGTCTGACCTACAGGCAAGCATTACAGCTCAATGGTGGGGGAGAGTTATGAATTTTAAGTAGGAAATATTTCAACATTATAAGATGGATCACAATTCATTCTTGTTTCATTCCCAGAGGATTTTCTAGTTTTTGAAAGATGGCCATCTGCTGGTTTCTAATTTTAGGATGTGTTTATTTCATTTAAAATTTGAAGTTCCCTCATTGGAATTCAGATGTGACAAGTTAGACAAAAATAAATGACTTGATTTCTAACCTGGGTGTTTGTATTGTACAGGGTGAAAATGGCCTGCCAGGACGAGATGGTACACCAGGGCAGAAAGTAAGTCATGTTATATAATGCAGATAACTGGGTTTAAAGCCGTGATGTTTTTAAAGCAAGCATAAATAAAAGTTGCTCATTTACACACTTCTGCTGTAGTGGGACAGAATTGATTATCTGTGTTCTTATTTTATAAGCTATAATCTATGCACCTTTGCCTGTGATGACTTAGAAGGATCCATCCTCATTTGAAAACGTGGTGTTAGGTCCCACATCCATCATCAATATATACACTGGTACCTTATATTGGCCTTGCAGGGTGTCTGTGGCTTCCTGGTTCTCAATGTCCTCCCAACATCACTGCTTACTCAATCTGTGTGACTAGACTGTACCCAATGAAAATCAAAACCCACCCTGGTAATACCTTGGACTTTTTCCATTGCTTCCAAGCACCTGTGCATGTGTTGCAAACTTTATAACTACTAAAATATTGTATATTGATTGCATTCAAGCTTTGCAATTTAATTTAAAATATTAATAATAAAACACATAAACCCACCTTTCAGACATGGATTATTGATGTATATCAGGTGTCTGGGAGGCTGCACTACATGCACCAGGTCCAGCTGAGATACATGATGAACTAGATGTGAAGTGTTGTCAGAGTGTCATAGAACTGAGATTGCTCTAAATGTGAGGTGCAGCAGGTAATTGGATGCATCCAACCTAGCTAGTGATGCACTGTTATGGAAGACTGCGATGTGAAAAATATGCATCTACGTCTTCAAATCCACACCAATGCTGGCTCACTACCAGCATGATCCAGCCGATACGAATAGCCCAAGCCCAAGTTTAATTTTCCCACTGTTAACTCCATTTTGAATAAATGAGGTTGAACCACCCCATTCATAACCATTTGACCCTGAATCTCTCTAAATCTGAGTCCTCCTCTGGAACATTGCCTTTTGAATCAACTCACATCTCTGTCCTGATGCCTTACCTCCATTCTTCATCATATCAGTTCATAATCGGCCAGAAACTCCAGCTTATCTGAAAGTTGTTTGCTTGAATACAATGCTGTTTCCCAATCACCAATCACTCGTCTGTACTGGTTCCCTGTCCACCACAGCAGTGCTTTGTGCAATCCTTTTCCTCATTTCCTTCCCTCCTTCTGTCACACTAGCCAGCCTAAATATTCTTGTATTCTTTGTCTTGCCTGATTCATTCTCATTCTCTCTCTCTCTCTCTCTCTCTCACTCTCTCTCGCTCTCTCACTCTCTCTCTCACACATACACCTTTTTAAGGCCTTATTTAAAATAAAGCTAGTGGTAACCTAATACTTCTCAGTTTTTCACTGACAATGCTGCTTATAAATGGGAGCTATTGTTACCTAAAATACGTTTGATCTGTAGAATAATTGAAGGCACCATTGGTTTATAAAATAAACTGCCATTCTAATTATGAACATCCATAGTTTGGTTTATATTGGAGCAACACTTTCATTTTGTCAAACTGGGTCTTGCTAATCTCAGAGCCCCTTCCTTCCACTGGCAAAACTGGGCCCACACCATGACAAGGTGTGGAGAGTCAATCCTATCAGCTTTCTGCACTTTCAAATTGACCTGCAACAATTAAATCGTTGATTTTGTAATGCTGAAGCTACGTTCCTCAAATGCTCCCAACATGACTTTGACAGAATTTAAAAGAAGGTTATTCTTGAATGGATCTTTGTCTTCATGTCAGACTGTCAAAGACATTAACAAGCATTTAAATGTTTCCGACAATCTGAGATATTTAAACACCATTAATGCTTATAAGGATGATAAAATAATTAAGTTCTTCGGTATTTGATATAATGAAAAGCAATCGTCACAATCAACAATCCTGAAGTAGTAATTGAAGTCACTGAGCTCTCAATTCCTTCGAAAGATTGATCTCTTTCTTTGGACACTACAGAGTTGGAGCAACTATTTGCCACTCAGTAATCCCTCAGCAGCTTCTGCATCCAAATCTGAGAGCCATGATGTTACTTAGGATCAGTTATAAAGCTGCACCCTGTTTAGTTTTATTTTTGTATGTTACACTGTTATTCCAGTCAATCAAGAAGATTCTGCTTTTTTGTACTACTACTTACAGCACCTCTACCTTCTTAGAAGTCTGTGCAGATTCGGCATGTCATCTAAAACTTTGACAGACTTCTAAAGATGCACAGTGAAGAGTATATACTGAACAGGTTGTATCATGGCCTGATATAGAAATACCAATGCTCAGGAATAGAAAAGTCTTCAGAACATGGGGAATCCATCACAGTTCATCACAGACCCTCCCCACTAATGAGCTCATTTTCAGGGAGCACCGATACAAGAAAGCAGTGTACGCCATAAAGTACCCCCGCCATCTAGGTCATGCTCTCTTTTTGCTGCTACCACTAGGCAGGAGGTGTAGACCCCACATCATCAGGTTCAGGAACAGTTACTACCTTTCAATCATCAGGCTCCTGAATTGGCATGGATAATTTCACTCACTACTACTCTTAACTGATTCTACCACCCACAACCTCACTTTCAAGCACTCTATAATTCATTTTCTCAGTATTAGTTTTTATTTGCACAATTTGTCTTCTCTTGCACTATGGTTGCTTGTTATTCTCTGTTTATGTTTAGTTTTCATAAGTGCGATTATATTCATTTTCTAATAAATTTCTGCAAGAAAATGAATCTCAAGGTCATATATGGTGACATATATGTACTTTGATAATCAATTTGCTTTGACTTTAATTATCAGATGTGGATAAATAATCTTTATCCACATCTACAACTACAACTGTGTAGTTGATCTTCAACTATGTTTAATGTTTTGATCTTTTTAAAAAGGGTGAAGTAGGCAAACCAGGCTCAGCAGCTGGTGGAATTAAAGGTGACCCAGGGATGCCTGGACCTGTTGGCCCTCCAGGACAGAAGGTGGGTATCCCTTAATTTATTGTTCCCTAGGACACTTATGAATTGTTAATATCAAGCCTTAAAACTGTGAATAAGACATGCTGGGACTTTTGCTACTTGAGCCAACTTTAGAAAGGAAGTACAGCACCTTTTCTGATCTCAGGATGTCTGAAAACTTATTGAAGTTGATTGAGTTCTTCTGTGCTCATTCCTGTAACTTGGGAAATATGGCATCCAAGTATTTCCACAAAATACTTGTGGAAAGGTATTTTGTGAGGTCCACAAAAAAAGTGGATGATAGCAATCTCAAGCAAGAGAACTTTTGCAGGTGCTGGAAATCCAAGCAATGCACACACAATGCTGGAGGAACTCAGTAGGTCAGGCAGTACATATGGAAAAGAGTACAGTTGACGTTTCGAGCCAAAACTTTTCTTCAGGACTGATAGCAGTCGTGTACTTGCTTCAGTGTGTTGGTTGATGGATAAATGTTGGCCAGGACACTTTAGAAAATATCACTCAAGTTGGTGCAGGGAATAATTTACAGTCATACAGTTTAACATCTTATCCACAGGAGTCATACAGTTTAACATCTTATCCACAGGATGGTATGTCTGATAGTGCTGCGGTACTGGCACTAGATGGCTTCCGTGGGTCTGGGGCCCAGCTCTCTGGATTCAATACTTGAATTGAAGACCTGAGAGTGTTCCCTGTTCTCTGCAGAGAGGAATCATCCATTTCCAATTGTGGCAACCTTTGGGAAGGTGGCCTTTCTCACATATTTCCATCCATTCATATATTTGACTCGGCAGTGCATTTAAATGTCATTGGTTCATTGGCTCCGTGACAGGTATGAAGAGTTTTAGCTGGTAGTTGAGGAATGGGTCATTAACTGACTTCCACTGTACCAGCTGGGCTTTTGGGAGTCTCCAAGAAAGGAGGGTTTCTGGGGGTGTGGAGGGTGGGAATGTCTCTTGGACTACAAAGGAAGGATACTTGGGAATAGGTTTTCAGGGTAGTCACTGGAGCAGATTCTGTTGAAGATCCACAAAATGAGAAAGCTGACGAGATGTTTTGGGAAGTGGTCCTGTTACCAGTTTGTGTTTCTTAAGGGATGGGGAAGGGTAGTCTGGCATAAGAGAGGATGCAACTTTCCAAGTGGAAGAACAGTACTGAATATTCCAGCCTCTCAGGAGAATCTTCCCTGAGTATCCTCCTCAACTGTCCCATATCTGATGACACAATTCCATCTCCTCAGTCAGGGCAGGTTTCGATGCTTTCAGGATTCTTTCACTTGACGCTCTACGATGTTTTCAAAAGCAGCATTAAGAGATTGTAAAGGAGAATATTTATTGTGTTAATCCTCAAGTAAGTTCTGGCAATATTAGTGTTAATGTGTTCTGGAACTTCTTACAGGGTGAAGCAGGGGAACGAGGCATGCAGGTGAGTTGGACGTTGGTCATTGGTGACATTCACTGTGATGCAACTTTCTTTTAGTAATCAACTTCATAGAGAAAAGGCAAAGGACCTGTTTTTTTTACATTTGTTAAACTGGAAATTATATCTTTTGAAACAAATCTAACTCTGTCCATGATTCTTGTTGATGTCAAAGCTGTTCAGTTTGAGATGGAGTTACATAGGAGAGGGCTGAATGAGTAAACAACTGGTGCAAGGGGAGAGACCAAAGCAGAACCCAGAGGTGAGCTCTGGAGAAAGCCGCAGAAGTGTTGATAAGCCTAGGTCACACAGCATCTCTGTAATTGATGTGAGAGAATGGCATCTTAGGTGCTCTAAGCTCAATTGAGAAGAAAAGGCTAGGTGGCAAGCTAAGCCTGCCCCTTACTGTGATGGTCAGTGTATCAGCACTAAATAAATAAACACACACACACACACACCATTCATGTGTGAGCACAAGCACGCCTATAAACACACACACACTTTCTGCTATGAACACACATGCATACACACAGCTATGTACATGCATACAGACACACTCACTTGTTTACACACACACACTGCTATGTGCATACCGACAGACACTAACTTTTATGCACACACAGATATCCATACATGTCCAAAATACATGCACACACTGCTATGTATACCCACAGACACACAATGCACATGTATATAAACCTCCCACAACCCACACATACACACCTCCTCACCCTTCTACACATCTCTACTTTCCCTTCTTCATCTATCCTCCAACCATCTCCTTCTTGCCTTTCTATATCCCCATCTGTGCTGGCACCACCACTACTGCCCCACCCCTCCCTCTTACGTGCAAGCAAATAGTTGTCTGATATCACAGTGTGCCTTCATGTTTGGGGCAACCAAGGAGCAAGCAGCCTGAAGGTTGTGTATTTTTTCCCCCACTGAGTTTACATTCAAAGCCCACTTGTTTATTTCCATTTAACACCACTGTGGCTTGTATATCATAAGTAATACATCATAAAACCGAGCAGGTTACAGACTCTGCAGTTACAATTGCTAATGGAAGATCATTCACTAATCCTCCAGTTTACCCAGGGAATAAATCAAATGAGCTTCAATTATACAGACCACTGGCTGGCTCTAACAATGTGCTGTTTAATTTCCCATGTCTGCTCTGTAGGGCCCTCCAGGTCCTAAAGGTGAAGCAGGAAAAACCGAGATAATTGACTATAATGGTAACATCAATGAAGCACTCCAGGTACGTGTTTTTCTAAGAGCCACGTCGCTCCGAGTAGTTAAGATTTTTTTTGGTCCAATACTGTTCTATTTATTTTGGAAATAGTCCAGGTGTTGTGTGAACAGGATCTTATGAATTAAATTATAAATGATGGAATCACACACCATAAACAGAGATCATTGAATCCATTGTGTCTGTGATTGAAAGAGCTCTCTAATTAGTTCCTTTCCCGTGCTCCTCAACCCTGCAATTATTTCCCTTTGCATGCATTTAACCAATTCCGCTTGGAACATAACCGTCATGCCTGATTTCACTACTGCTTCCAGAGGAGTGTACAGAGTACTTAATTCACTTCTGTGTAAATAGGGCAATAATACAAGCTGCCCAGGTTGAGGGCAGTGAGGCTCTCCTCTGTTCCTCTTGAAAGATTGGAGCATTGTACAGGAAAAACAGAAATCCCACTCCCATTCCTCAATGAAGATGGTAACCATCTCCAGAGCTTTTCAGCTGCTCTCTCTGTTTAATGTGTATCGGAATCAGGTTCAGTATTATCGGCATTGGTCATGAAATTTGTTGACTTTGTGGTACCAGTACAAAACAATGCATAATAATAGAGGGAAAAAACTGAATTACTCTGTGTGTGTGTGTGTGTGTGTGTGTGTGTGTGTGTGTGTGTGTGTGTGTGTGTGTGTGTGTGTGTGTGTGTGTGTGTGTGTGTGTGTGTGTGTGTGTGTGTGTTATAAAAATAGAAATAAAATAACTAGTGAGGTAGTATTCACGGTTTTAATTAACAATCAGAAATCAGATGTCAGATGGGAAAAGCTTGTCCCTGAATCATTGAATGTGTGCCTTCATGCCTCTATACCTCCTTCCTGATGGTAGCAATTAGAACAAGGCATGACCTGGGTAATGGGGATTCTTAATGATGGACATCTTTTTGAGGCATCACTCCTTGAAGATGTCCTGGATACTATGGAGGCTGGTGGTGGAGCTGACTAAGTTTACAACTCTCTGCAGCTTACTTTGATCCTATGCAGTAGTCCCCCTTAACAGACAGTGATGCAACCAGTTAGAATGCTCTCCACAGTACATCTGGAGAAATGTTCAAGTTTCTTTGATGACATATCAAATCTTCTCAAACTGCTTATGAAATATAGCCACTGTTGTAGCTGTATCAATATATTGAGTCCAGGTTAGATCCTCAGAGATATTGACACCCCAGGAACTTGAAATTGTTCACTCTTTACACTTCTGATCCCTCTTTGAGAACTTGGGTGTGTTTCCTTGACTTGCTCTTTCTGAAGTCCACAATCATTTCCTTGGTCTTATTGACGTTGAGTGCAAGGTTGTTGTTGTGACAGCACTCAACTAGCTTATATTTTTTATGCAATTTATCCTGCAATTGGCATATTTTTAAAAATATGTAATACCCTGCCAAACACTGTATATTATGTATGTTGCAATAGTTTCAATACATTCATTGATAACTTGTAGATTATTAAAGAAGCTGCAAGTCCCATTTCCTATTTCTGTTGGTACGTGAGAAGTGGACACCAAATACATTAATGACATTACTTCATGGGCAAAATACAAACAGCACAAAGATCTGTGCTAGGCTGGATTGCCATAGGAAATAACCAGTGTAACTTCCAGATGGGAATAGGAAATGAGTGTGGAATCGCATCTTTTGGATGATTTACAGGGTCAAATCCTTTTGTCTTTAATCCAGTATCTAGACTTGTGTTTCTTATTAACTGAGCCTTTGCTGAAAGCAGTATCCTCAGCTATGGTAATTGTAGGTTCAAGGCCCAATCTAGAGACATGAGCATTAAATTCTCAGTGAATTGCCCCACACTGAGTAGTGGTGCTGCCTTTCAAATTAGGCCCTGTACTCTTGCAGGGAATGTAGAAGACGGCTTTGCTTTGAAGAAAAGAAAGGGAATTCTTCAAGGCGTTCCGGCTGATGCTCATCCCAATCAACATCATGGTGTCTGATTGTTAGTCACATTCCTGTTTATGGGAACTTGTGTCCAGACGGGTTGTGACATTCTAAACATTGCACTCGTGACACATCATTGTTAAATGTTTTGCAGCCTCATAAAAGCTGGGACGGTGATGCGAATCTTCTTGTCAATGCTGTCAATGTCATTTTTATTTCATAGAATCTGAAATAATAGCATATCTTTTTGAGTAATAGCATACCTATTGGCATATTTTGTCCAATAATAATATTGCACATTGCTGCCAAAGGCAAAAAAAAATGCATGTACTTTTGGATGCAATACTGCATGATTTTGCAGTCCAAAGTCTACTTTTATGAACTTTACCATTTATATGTCCAACACCTGCAGTGTCTTGAGTCTCTAGTTGTGTTCCACTGTTTTGAGGAACTGATGATAACACAGACATCCCACTTCTCCCGGAAGTTCCGGGAGTCTCCTGCAAATTGATAGCGGCTCCGTGATGCCCACAAATTATATACAATATCCTGTAAATTGATTTTTTTTAAGAGCGAGCAAGCGAGAGGGGGTGGGTGGAGAGAGGAGAGAGAGAGAGAGATCAAAAATAATACCAGTGTTGCTCGCTGCATTGTTTGCAACAGTGACTTTTCTATTGCCCGTGGATGGTTAAAATGCAAAAGACATGTTGAGGTGAGTTTAACAGGTGTCATTCATTCATTAGCATAGCTAATGTTATTTAAACTAGCTGGCTGGCTGCTAAGGAGCTACTCTATTGCAAACATCCCACCTCTCCCGGGAGTCTCCTGCAAATTGATGGTGCTACCTCCCTGAGATGAGTTTTTGCAGGGTGGAATATCGGATAACATGTATCATTTGTGTTTAGGGCCCTCCAGGAGCTCCAGGAAGGCCAGGTCCACCAGGCCAGAAGGTACGTTTTCACCTTGCTCAATGACTCAAAGCCAACAGTTACGATTTCAACTTCTTTTGCAACTTAGGCACTTATCAACAGTACAGATCCGGTTCCCAATATATTTTCTCCCAAGATACATCCTACCCGCATAAACTAAAAAAAATCTCCTTACCCTTCTGGTGTGGAGAAAAGTTTTCATAATAGCAGACACAAACCTTTCTTTTCTGGCATTGCATTGAATTTATTGTTTGTGATGAGGATTTACACTACAGTGCCTTAAATGTCATGAAACGGTATTATGTTGTTGGCATTGCACAGCTAAAATGAATTTACTGATAAATTATTCTGTTTTGATAGGGTGAAGTAGGCTTACCAGGTGTACCTGGACTTGATGGAGAAAAGGTAATGTTTCTTTTGAAGAGCAAATGTACTTGTGGTGCCCGTTTAAGATTCACATGATCTCATTTACATATGTCTATTGTTATGGCCGCAAGAGTTTCTCTTGCTAATGTGGTTTACTTCTTTCAGGGCCCTCGTGGTAAAACAGGGGATACTGGAATAATTGGTCTCCCAGGACCACCAGGACCTGAAGGGCCGAAGGGGGAGGCAGGAATTATGGGATTCCCCGGTCCTAAAGGAGATAAAGGAGACAAAGGAGATATCGGCCAGATTGGATCACCTGTAAGTTCAAGCCTTCAAAATCTTATTTTAGTTATACCTTCTTGGATTTATATATAAAAAAATAATACTAGAGTGTTTAATCTCCATCCGATTCAATATGTTCATAGCTATATGCTGAAGATTTTTATTTTATAATCCTGCAAGGACATCAATTTGCTGATTGATTTTAAAGTCAATTTGTGGAAACAGTTCAGCACAAACCACCCTCCTTTCCATGAACCCTGTCTACAATTTTCACTGCCTTGGTAAAGCAACCAACATAATCAAAGACCCCACCCACCCTAGATATTCTCTCCTCTTCCCTGCCATGCCCCTGCAATTGGGCAGAAGCTACAAAAGCCTGAAAACACACACCACTGGGCTATAGGGCAGTTTCATCCCATTGTTAGTAGACTCTTGAATGAACCTCTTGTATAAGGTTGACTCTTGACATCACAATCCACCTCATAATGACCTTGCACGTTATTGGCTGCCTGCACTGCAATGTTATACTCTGCATTTTATTATTGTACTACATCGATGTACTACTGATGTGATGAAATGGTCTGTATCGAAGGCATGAAAAACAGAGGTTTTCAATGTACCTTGGTATATCTGACAACAAAAAAACAATTTAACAATCTATTGCCATGTGTACGAGAACGGTGATGGTATAGGTACAATGATAGAACTTGTTTGTAACAGCATCACTGACATATAGGTATAGACAATATAAAGAATGGGAGTATGTAATTTTTATATATACAGTAATCTATACATAAAATTATACCATACAGGGAAAAAATTAATTGCTGATGTGAGTGAATTACCTAAAATGTACAATATATCTTTCTTGTATTAGCAGCTGTTCAATTGATCACATGGTATCAGTTATCAGCATGAGGAAAATGATACTTTTGAAATGGCTTTAGATTATTTCTCTCCCATTTCGAAGCAATCCGGTATGCAAAAGCTTAAAAAACAGCATTTGAAGTAGCCCCAATGCCCTGAGGTAATTTTATTGTGTGTTATGTGTTCAGGGTTTGGATGGGCCGACAGGTGAAAAAGGAGAAAGGGGTGAGCCAGGATTGCAAGGCCCCCCTGGGCTACCAGGTCCCGTCGGACTTCCAGGTTCAACCGTGAGTATCTTTAGTTACTTGACACATTGGGATCAAAGAGATCTTGAGGAGTAGGAGTAGTGCCCATGAACTCCCTGTCCAATCCTGTTTAAGTAGCCATCACGTTTAACCTCTAAGCTCTTTAACATCTGGCCCACTTAACACCCGTACCCCTTCCACATGCCTTATTTAAACCCTTGTCTGTTTGAATCCTTCACCTCATTAAAAGTTACATATCACAATTTGTAGCCATGTACATTCTGTTGACGTGGAGAGCTGAGTTCATCTTCCACTGAAGGTCAGTGCAGGCATTAGGGAGAAGGCCTGTTGTGAAAACTTTGACATCCCCTGGTCCAGGAAGTGGTAGATTGCACTGATATTTTCTTCCAGAATACCTTATGAAAAACTGGCTATTGATGTCAATTCAGAGAATTTCATTCACTTAATGTGCATTTGGTGTCTGGCCAGAGAGAGAGACTCCCCATTATCATCTTTAAGTACCAAAAGAGCAGTCAGGACAAATTTATCCTCGTCCAGTCTGATCTACCTCCAATAATTGCACCAGGAGCGAGGCCAGTGCTGGCTGCTTGTTCCCACTATGCTACTGTGAGGCCAGAGCTGAGTGATGTGTATGCTGAAGTTATGCTTCACTGCTTGGACAGATGCAGGAATGCAGTCCTGAGGGCATTGTGTCATCAGAAGGCAATTGTTAATGAATCGCTGATACAGTGTACATGATATAAATTTGGCTTTAATCTGCATTCTATAATTGCACTATAACAACTTCTGCACACTGGAAGTAAGAACTTGTGTTGTTATAAAGTCTTTCAGTGCTCCAACATTCCTGGGCAATGAATTATATTTGAATTAGCTTTTTCTTCTGTGGAAAGCTGAAACATAGTGCGCATGTTCATAATGTCTAGCTTGTTTTATTCTCAAGAATGGCTCAGCTGCTGTAAGCATATACTGTCTTAAAAATAAAGATTGTTCCCACAGCTATTTTGCTTATACCTCCTTCCACCCATTTCTTAGTGTGGAGTTAATATGAAAGGTCATTGAAAAAGAGTTTATTCGTCCATCACAGTTTTCTGCCATTTTGAAAAAATAAACATTCCAACTATTCCTCAATCCTGCATTCTCCCAATGGCCCTTCAAATTTCTCAGCTTCACACATTTAACCCATTTCTGAAAACAGCCTTTGTGACTTTAGGGGATGCATTCCCAATGCGACTGAGTCAGGACAGTTTTAGATGAAACTTGAAGCAAATTATAAAAAAGATGATGCAATGTTTGCAATTCTGAAACATCAGATGTATAGCCAAAGTCTTAAATAAAACACAACTCTAAACATTGCTGACTAATATTGCCTTCAGGTTTTTAACTGTAGTCATTTAGAAGGATTTGCATCCTGTCATCCAACTTTGAAAGTCTTTAATGTTGAAACATATCTACTAATCTTCTGTTTTTAAGCCACAATCTGTAGCTGTGTCCATTGTGTTTCATGAACCATTTGCAAATCTTGGCTGGGTCCACACTAAAAGATGGCTGTTCTTCTTGTAGGTTAATGGGTTACCAGGTGTTCCCGGGCCACAGGGCCCTCCAGGTCAAATGGTAAGCCTCCTTTCATTTAAATTGAGATGAAAGAACAGAAAGAAGTTGTTGGCATGACATCTCATTCTCAAAAAGCCAGCATAACCTTAAATTGAAGGGTATCTCATCATCAGAGGGTGATTGCTAATGCATCACTGATGTAAATTTGGATTTAGTCTCCATCCTTTGATTACATTTATCAACTTCTGCATGGTGAAAGAAAGAACTTGCACTACTAATGAAGACTTTCAAAGCCTCAACATTTCAACGCAATGAATTATATTTGAACCAACTTTTTATGGAGCACTGATACATTATGCACATGTAGATCATGCATGTTGATAACACACCTAGCTTGCTTCATTCCCTAGAATGGATAAGCTGTTTTAAGTATATCATATCTGAGTCTTTTATAAGGCATTGGTCAGAGGTACAAAAGGACTTAGGATTCCTTGTGCAGGATTCCCTACGGGTTAATTTGCAGGTTGAGCCAGTGGTAAGGAAGGCAAATCCAATGTTAGCATTCATTTTAGGACTAGAATATACTATAAGAGCATTAATGTCAAACGGAGGTTTTATAAGGCATTGGTTAGACTGCACTTGGAGTATTGTGAGCAGTTTTGGTCCCCTTATCAAAGAAAAGATGTGCTGGCATTGGAGAGGGTACAAGAACGATTCCAGGAATTAAAGTGTTAATGAATGAGGAGCATTTGATGGCTCACAGGAGTTTAGAAGAATGACGAGAGAAGCTAATTGAAGCATATCAAATATTGAAAGGTCTAGATAGAGATGATGTGGAGAGGATGTTTCCTATAGTGGGGGAGTTTAAACCAGAGGGCACAGCCTCAGAATGGAGGATGTCCCTTTGGAACAGAGATGAGGACAAATTTATTTAACCAGATAATGGTGAGTGTGTGGAATTCATTGCCCCATACAGCAGCCAAGTTAACAGGTGCATTTAAAGCAGAGTTTGATAGGTTCTTGTTTAGTAAGGGCATCAAAGGTTATGGAGAGAAGCAAGAGAATGGGCTTGAGAGTGACAATAGTGCAGCCATGATAGAAAGCTGCAGCAGACTTGATGGAGTGGATGGCCTGATTCTGTTCCTGTCTTATGGTGTTTTGGTCTTAACACGTGTTTAAAAACAGCAATATGTTAATACATCATCGAGTCACTGTCATTCTAGCATAAAATGAGGCTGATCAGCCAAATGTGTCCATGCTGAAACTCTCTAGATCAATTTAGTCAGGCCCATAGCCCTACAGGTTTATTCCCCTCAGTCCCCCATCAAATTTCTTTCTGCACTCACTAATGACCTGACTTCAGCCACTCTAGTAGGCAGCAGGTTATAAGTCATTACCTGAAAGAGTCCTTCCTCAAATACCCTTGTACTTCCTCAAAATTGTGACCTGGAACCCCAGTGTCATCAGCTAATGACAGTGGTATTTCTCCGCCTATCTGATCTAAACACCATCCTCTTATACACCTTATCACATCTCCTCTCAGCTTCTTCTACTCTAAGAGAACAATCCCTTCTCCAGCAACCAACCTGTGTAACTGAAGTCTGTTAGCCTTGAAACCATTCTGATAAATCCCTCCTGCACTCTTGCCAGGACCTTGACATCCTTTCTGAAGAGTGGTTTGAATTTTTGCGCTGAGACTATAAGACAAAGGAGAAGAATTAGGCCATTCAGCCCATCAGGTCTGCTCTGCCATTCGTTTATGGCACATTTTGGTATTGATTTTATCAAAAAGTTTTAAGTTTTGAGTAGAAGTGAGTGTGTGACATTGTACTCTGTATGAAATATTCCTTATTTAAAATTATGTTTCTGATCTGTTCTGTCCAGGGACCTCATGGCCTTCCAGGGACAAAGGTAATTTTAATTATTCTTGAACTACTGTTACAGTAGTATACTTTGTATGATTACTTTCAGTGGGACCTTCCCCCTGTTTGTTCTTCAGATGAATCTGTGGATTGATAAGAATAGAAAACATATTTGATCCTTGACCTGTAATACATGCTGCAATAAAGGTTGAAGGGGAAAAATTTGAGGAACAAACTGGAGTAATATTTGTCAGCTGAATGGCAAGTGTTTTGGTCAGAAATGCACAAGCTTTCATTGTCCTCACCATTTCAACAGTTAGCTTTCTTTACCCATTTATACATTATATTTTAATATGATATGATGTGTGAAATATTAATTTAAAAGGTGATAATTGTAATGACCAAACATATTTTTGACAGAAAATGGCATAATGTTCACAAACATTAGGGATTATTTTGCTGTCTGAATGCTAACACAAGCTGATAAGCTTCAATATCTATCTTAACCTTGTTCTAATTTAATTTGTTTTCCTTTTAATTTACCAATTTACACACTGGATCAACGTTTTACTGTACAAATCACTTTGCACCTACATTATATATTGAGAGTGTTTTAAAAAAAACTCTGCAAGTCAGGCAGACCAACTCCTGGAGAAACATCTTTGGACTGAAAGATGAACTCCCCCTCTCTGCAAATTCTGCGTAACCTGAAAGGCACTCGGTATTTTCTGTTTTGAAATTTGTGGCAAACTGTCAAAAGTGTAGTTTGTCCATATTAGCTGATAAACCTTTTCAATATTAACACTTGGATTTCAAAGTATGATTCCAAATTTTATGTACATTAGAATGTATAGAGGTATTCAAAATTATGAGGGGAATAGATAGACTTGACGTGGGTAGGCTTTTTCCATTGAGAGTAGGGGAGATTCAAACAAGAGGACGTGAGTTGAGAGTTAAGGGGCAAAAGTTTAGGGGTAACACGAGGGGGAACTTCTTTACTCAGAGAGCGGTAGCTGTGTGGAACAAGCTTCCAATAGAAGTGGTAGAGGCAGGTTCGATTTTGTCATTTAAAAAAAAATTGGATAGGTATATGGACAGGAAAGGAATGGAGGGTTATGGGCTGAGTGCAGGTAGGTGGGACTAGGTGAGAGTAAGTGTTCAGCACAGACGAGAAAGGCTGAGATGGCCTGTTTCTGTGCTGTAATTTTTATATGGTTTATATGGTTACCTACTAATTTTGTCTGTAACTCAGATTCATTTGCATTTCTATGATGCATATGACATTGTAAAAGTCAATACACTGCAGTTTTCTCATTGACATAGGGTGAGCCTGGTTCAGAAGGTCCCAAAGGTGATAGAGGTGATCGAGGTCCCCTGGGACTGCCTGTAAGTACTATCGCTGTCAATCTGTACCTCTACCTTGTATCTGCTACTTTGAGACACCGAGGCATGAGAGTGTAATTAACATAATCTTCAAATCAGATTAACTCAGTAGACAGCTAATTTGATATAAATCATCTAATGATAACTTGTGTGTGAATGCACGTTAGACTCCAGATTTTAAAACAAATAGACCAGGGATTCCTAACCTTTCATGTACCAATGCTGTTTAGCAAGGGGTCCATGACCCTAGGTTGGGAACCCCCTATAAAGGCACAGCAGTTTGGGGATTTGTATTCTGCTGTACAGTCAAGTGACCAGGTCCAGAGGTGAACATCTGTCCACTCAGATTCCAACTCTACTCTGAACTTGATTTCCTCTGGGGAGAAACTGACCTGGTCGCTTTTATTCTGCAGAAATCCACCATTGCTTGTCAAACCTTGGATTGTTTTAGTGGTGCACTTTTCTCACTCACTTTTTCCATAAAACTGAAGAGTAAAATAAAACAGGCATCATGTACTGTTTGCATAGGATAAACAATAACTGGAGTTTTGAAGAGGTAAAGGAGAATTATGGTAGGTATGAAGTTAAGGACCTCAAGAATCGGGGAAAATGGTGCAAAATAGGAAGACAGAGGAAAGGAATCAACAGTCTAATTTCCAGGGATTGATACTGGGGATATTTAACAGAGCAGGTGGACCTAAAACAGAACCAGAGGCTGAATCTTTCTGAATCAGTATCCACAACATGAATCAATACAAATGTACCATAACGGCCAGCTTTGGTGAAGAGAAGGGACCTGTGATCATTAAGAACAAAGCCATAATTTTTAAACTTGCATCATCCAAATGCTGTACTGCAGAGACCTCACCCTGTGGCTCAACAGCTGAAATTCCTTTGATCAAAAAATAACTCAGTTCCTCCTGCATTCCCCAAATGATTTATGTGACTTTGTTTCTTAACAAAGATGACAAAGTTGAATTGAAAGTCTCAGGAACAAATCACAGCTAAAGCATGAAATCCTGGAACATAACCCTTACTTTGGATTTCACTAATTCATTTTTTAAAGATCAAAGATCTTTCAAAATGTAATGACAATCTTTAATCATCATGGGTATCCATAACAATAGTACTCAGAAATGATCAATATTAGACCATTCATCCCTCAAACCTACTCTGATCTTTAGTGAGGTTACATTTAGTTCCTTTATCTTTCCTGTAAAATTCCCCCATATTTGCCAATCACATATGTTGTCACAAAGCTATTGAACTGACTTTTGAATGCATTGAGCACAACACCCTGCTGAATAAAGTCAAGTCTCTGCATTTCCACTCTAAGTGGCCAGCCTCTTCTCCAAGGTTAATAGTTCTAGATTCTCCAGCCAAGGGGAACAATCTCTCACAGCATCCAACTTGTCAAGCCTATTAAATATTTCTCAGTGGAATCAGCTTAACACCCTTCCAGAGAACTCATGCCCATTCTGTTTATAATGTCAATAGCAGCAGGGATGATCCTTCCTTCTAGATGGTCAACAGAATTTGAAGATTAGGCAGATGGAAGCACAGGCACAAGCTTTAAGGTCATTGCTGAAATTGAAGAAATGATCATGTGAATGTACTAAGCATTAAAAGCCACAGTTGCATAGTGTGTGTGTGATGAGATCAACATTAAAATAACTTCTTTCCTCCTGCATCAGGTATTTTGCTATCCATTATATAATGGATAGAATTCAGGGCTGTATCACCAACATTGGCATAATTCATTATTGATATAATGTACATGTATCATAATTCACTTTCAATCACATGGCGTGCTGGTCATACTCACTCTTTGCTAATTGTGAAGATTTGGCATTCGGCTTTTTCAGCTAGTATCAGTGACAGTTTCAGGAGTTTCCTGCTCTGACAAAGCAGGTAACTCTTGGTAACTATTTTGACAGTTCCAATGAAATTTTCATGATTATTTTTTTTTAAATTGTAACCTTGAAATATTTGATTGTATAGTTTGGGTTTCTAAAAGATTTCTTGTGTGCTGATAGACATGTCAAGTCTTCATCCCTTTCAACATTATGTCATCACCTTTCATTGAGTTATGCCAACGTGTCCCTTTTCACTGCTACATTCATTTCTTCCCCACTGTTCTTTCCACTTTTAACACTTCATACACCAGGGTGCTTCTGGCTTAGATGGACAGCCTGGGCCAGTGGTGAGTTCTGTATGTCCATTGTCTAGATAGCTTGTGCCTGCTGCACTGCCGTTGGACTGCATTGTGAATTTAACATGGCTGGAATCCATGCCTGTACAGTGGACCGTTACCATTGTAAATGAAGCATGAGAAATATGCCAGTGCATGCAACTGCTTAATTAACCTTTTGGTTTATCATTCGGACTAGGAACTGCTTAAGTAATGTGATTGTTAAATGGCTACAAGTATTACAGCCACAGTGTTGTAATTCTGGTAAATCAACAAATGTAGGAGGCAAAAAAAATTGAAGTGCTTTGAAACAAAATTAGTTTTGTTGAGCAGCACATTGTTTTGGTTATATGTTTGACATTATCAATAGTCCTACATTTTCATATACCAAAGCAAGCTGTGGTTTACAGTAAATCTATTCTGTCTTAGTAGGTCTGAAGCATTTAATGTTGACGTGTAACTTGGGCCTGTGATCTCACTGAGTTATACTGACCAAAGTGAACCCTTCAAATTAGAGTGTAACACACCTCCAGGCTGAATGATTTGTTACACAGATTTTCAAATTATTGGGTTGAAATTCCAGTTCGGTGGACTAGAGAGGGTAAAGTAGGCATGGCTCATTTTTAACCATTACCCTCACTAATTTTCGCTCCCTTTAAGATTCTCTAATGGCACTTATGGAAACCCATTGCTACACTGAACGACTAAGATTACACACAGTTGCCCGCATAGACATTCCGTCCATACATGCAAGGAAGTATTGATGCTGATTGGTTGAGAAAAGTCATGAGGTATACCCGAAGAGGGACAGAATGCACCCTTGGGTGGTAAACTTTGCAAAAATGTTGAGACCAGAGCAGCTCCCTTGTATGTGACCCATTGAATGATCCTAGCACTAGGTACAAGATGAGTGCAAACGACATACCACCTCCCATTAACTGATTCCCTTTAAGAACAGGACTAGCTTTTATCAGCATTGTTTTGGAATACTTCGTTCACTGCAAAGTGTACCTTACTGTTCATACTTTACCAAGTGGAGCTCCCCAATAATCTCTGACTGTAGAGGGTCACTGCAAGGTCAAATGAAAAACTTGCAGGAGGATATGAGCTCGCAGCAGCAGAGAGAAGGTATACTTCACAGGCAAGCTTGGTTTAGGAGGTTCATGTCCAGTGCAGAGACCTGAGCATTTCAGTGCATCCATACAATAAAGTGTAGATTAGTAAAACTGGATTACAATTAAGTTCATATCTTTGAACATTTGCTAACCTGAAAATATAGACACACCCTGCTTTTTAGCTGGTTCTTACCTTTCTCAGGATTATAGATTTTAACAATGGATACCACAGATATTTTCAAATGATAATAATTCTTTTAGTAAAATGAGAATGAACATAAACACAGCTGTTCAATTTTTTTATTATTGAAAAATCACTGACAGTCTAGACTGGGGCTGAACTATTTTCTTTTTTTCTGTCTCATGCTCTCTTGAAGACATTGTGATTTTTAAGGAAACATCAGCCTATTATTGCTGGGATTACACTGAAAAATGTAGAATTATCCCAATTCTATAAGTTAGTGGATGTCGTCCTGAGCCGTTGAACCAAATCCAGCAGATAGTATCAAGCTTCTTGAGTGGAGACTGAGCTAGTCCCTTTTAGTCATGTCAGTAGCCCAATATGTAGATTTCTTCCAGGGTGCTGGAAACCTGCGGGTTTGGCAAAAGCATTGAAAGTTTCCTTGGTCTCAGAATATCTGGCCATTACCCTGCCAATGCTGTGACTCAGAGAGAGAGAGAGAGAGACACACACACACTCACACACACTCTCTCACACACACTCACACACACACACACACACACACTCACACTCTCACACACTCACTCTCACACACTCACTCTCACACACACACACACACACACACACTCCCACACACACTCATTCACTCACTCACTCTCTTCCGAAACAAAATCGATAGAACTGAATTACTGAAGCAGTTCACAATGTATTTAACTGCTGTCTGATAATTCATGACCAAGAACATATTTCCAGCTTTAAGTATGTTGCAATGTCCCACAATAGTAGGAACATTTTCTACCCTGAATCAGTGCGATAAGATGGGTGTTAATCCCACAGTAAATTAAAGTTAATAAAAGCTGCAAATACTGTAAATCTGAGATACGAAGAGAAAGTTGTTTGAAAGACTCAACAAATCAGGCAGAGGATCAAGAAACAGAAATCTCATTAATGCCCTTTCAGCAAACAGAGGGTTTCAGTGTCTCTCTCCACAAACACTGCCTGACCTGCTGAATAGTTCCAGCACTTTGCTGTTTTACTTCAGATCTTTTAAAAAGCTGTGACAGCTTGTTAATGCCGATGTTCCTGTACTGACTGAACTACAGATCTTTTTGCTACATCTATGAGTCAGAGCCCCTTCACATAAAGTTATCAGCAATATAGAGGGGGCACATAGAAGCAGTTTTTTGTTCCCACAGGCACCTAATTCACAAAAAAGAGAGGGTCATGCAGCCTACGTTTACACCCAGATAACTGGCAATTAAACTGCCAATTCTTTTTTACCTTTACCTCCTTTCCTAAGAAAAGAGGTGTTTGATTGTGTTTGTGTCTTGATGTGGAACAGAGGACTATCATGCCACAAAATAATAGTATTAAGTCTCCTGGTTCACCATTTCTAAATTCGCCTGTTTGGCCATGTTGAAGATGCAAGACGAGGTAAATACAATTGGAGGACAGATTAACTCGAGACACTGCCTCCATTTATATGTTGTCCTGATCCTGTTCATTCTATTGGTGGAAAGGCTTATGTCACCAACAGAAATGCCCCAGTCCTACTAAGAGAGTGCTACTTAATTTTCTTTAGGCTGAGCAACTGGTTCATGTATATTCTCTTAATGATTTAAGTGCCCTTCTGCTGGAATGCTAGGCCTTTTTTGTTAATGGTATTGTTGCAAGCAAACAGGACTAGGTAGTGTGCTGTTCTTAAATATATAAATATATTCATTTCTGTGTAGGGTGTACCAGGGCCAGCAGGACCAAAAGGAGAAAGGGTAAGAGTGAGACAAAACGTGGTGCATTGGGCTGAGGCAATTACAATTGCAAACTTCCAATGGATGCTGCATAGAATAGTAACTAGTCGAATGAAAATGCTTATGGCCAATATCTTAATTCCAGGTTATTGTATATGCAAATCTTTTGGTATGTATTGTGATACACACTTTGTGAGGGGTTGCTATAGAGGGGGATGAAGCTAGGAATTAACAGTAATGAATGTATTTTACAATTTGATATAGTGATTACTTGAGCGGTGCATGCATTACGAGAGGCACCATTTCATAATGATAATCATTCATTAAACCTATACAGGTGCAATGAACCAGATATGCAGTCGAAAAACCTCAATACCACATAGTAGCTGCACCTTTTCTTTGTTCTGATGCAAATGGCTTGCAAACAGAGCAAGTATCAGATATATGGAAGTCATAATTAATGTGAGATCTTCCATCACTGGCGTAAGATTCACAGCCATTTTTCTCTGTTTAATTGATGGTGCTTTTGATTTCATGGACAGAAAAGAGGGGAGAGAGCTCAGACAATCTGACATATGACCTGTCACTCTCTCTTCCTCTGTCTCTCATTTTCAGAATCAGAATCTGCTTAATATCATCGGCAAATATTGTGAAATTTGTTGTTTTGTGGCAGCAGTACATTGCAATATGTAGTAATAAAAAAATAATTTAGAGTAAGTATATGTAAAAATAAATAAGTACTGTACAAAGAGAGCAGAAAAATAATGAGCAAGTGTCCATGGAGTCATTGCCCATTCAGACATTCAATGGTGGAGGGGAAGAAGCTGTTCCTGGAACATTGACTGAGTGTGTGTCTTCACACTGTGTATCTCCTCCTTGATGGTAGCAATGAGAAGAGGGCATTTTCTGAGTGATGGATGCCATCCATCTCTCTATCTCTCTGTCTCTCTCTCTCCCTCTCTCTCCCTCTCTCCCTCCCCCCTCTCTCCCCCTCTCTCTTCCTCCCCCTCTCTCCCAACCTCTCTCCCCTTTTCTCTCTCTTTCATTCTTTTTTCATTCTCTCTCCATCAGACTCTTCTTTTCTGAACTCACTTCATTACATCTGTCTTTCTCTCACTCTACTTAATTACTTATCTCTTTCACACCATTCCCTTTCCCTTCTCTTTTCTCAATTCCATGAGGCAGTAACATCCCATCATTGTCATCCATGCAAAGCTATAGGTTTTTTATAGGTTGATCCTTGAATAAACAGATAGCCAAAGGCAGAAGACCCAACCAAGTGGCAGTGTTTGAGTCCAACAATATATCAGAGACATACACTGATTTGGTTTATTGTCAAATATACAGTGATAAACCTTGTTTTGCACACCATCCATATGAACCATTTCATCAGTGCATTGAGGTCGTACAAAAGCGAATAATAGCACAATACAGAATAAAGTGTTCCAGTTGCAGTACAGGTAGGCAATAGTATGTGATAGAAAACAATTCTTTAAAGGCCCCCTGTACACATTCTGCATATACATTCAATAATCCATTACGTTGATCTAGACAACGTACCATGAATTATTCTGAAAAAAATCAGTGCAAGTCAACAGATATACTTGAAAACTGGCAGAAATCTCTGGTTCCGGACTTTATAAAAGGTGAAGAGGTCATTTACCACACATTAAGAGAAAGTGAGATGAGAGTTTGATTGTTGAAACTGTGGAGGTAGAAGCTGTAAATTGGTAACTTTTCTCACCCCGTGTGGTCATTAAATATTTACTGAAAGGCTTTCTTAGAATGCCTTAAGGATCTGCTTTAGGAGCCTATTTTCCAGGCACATTTTAATCTTGTTGACATTAAAGAAAGCCGTATGTATATCAATTACACTACCACAGCACCACCTTTGGAAGATAATTATAACTGTTCTCTCTGACTTCAGTTATAATGCATCTAGTTCATCTCCAGTAAGGAAACTTACATAAAGTTCTATTCAAAAATCTAAAGCATTGAGGCCTGCTCTGTCCAGACTTGTGAGGATAAAGTGAACTTTTAAGCAATATTGGGAGAAGGATGGATAGAAGACAGCATGAGGAAAATTAGGTAGTGCTAGCAACAATTTGCAGTTTGAAGCCCATCTTTGGATTGAACAGTACATCAACAATTTAGATTCCTGGATTGAATTTCATGTGCCTTTCCTTTTGGATGTGAACAACATAGATACAATATCTTCAATACTGAGCACTGTGAATCTTGCACTTGTTTTGAGTTTTACCTTTGGTAGGAAATCACAGACACAGTTATAAGTATGACCCAGAGGACTAAAACTGAATGTCCTCTGTGGCTTTCTATAATGTCTCCAAGATGAAAAAAAAAAGTAAAATTCAAGAGCACTACAGAAGACCTTGGGGCTTAATGAATGTGCCGGTGTATTGGGTGAAGAACTGGCCATTCAGGACCTTATATTTGACAGAACTGTATCTTTTTCCAAATCTTTCTCCTAAATCCCATACTGCCTTGTTTAATTAAACAGTATGATTCTAAAATCCTTTAGGTGTAGAATCATTTCTCGATTTGATCCTTATATAATTATTCAATAATATCTCATTAGTAAGTCCACGTTCTGAACGTTCCCCTGGTGAACATGGTTTCTCTCTAATCTCTTAATATAGAAACATAGAAAACCTACAGCACAATACAGGCCCTGCAGCTCACAGAGTTGTGCCGAACATGAACCTATGTCATGGTTCCGGTTGGCTGTCCCCTTTAACGCTCCTTTCTCCCTGATTATGCCCTAATTTCAGTCATTAGATTTCCAATTGCTGCTAGTTTATTTAATTACAGTACACCTGGTTTTCATCAGAGACTGTGAAATAAGTACGATGGCGTCACTATCACAGGTTGCCAGTTTGTTGGTCTATTCTCATATGATACTTTGTTCCCTTGTCCAATTAGAACCATTAGTTCTAAGTTCAGCACTAGTTTCAAGATAGTTCCTGTAAATCCAGTCTCCTTGTCAAGATTCCTCCGGTTTGCTGTTCTACGTTCACATCTATGCCAGCATCCCCAACTCAGTCGATGTGCTAGTGTCCTGCACTTGGGTTCTCCTCAGTCGCCCTGTGCAACACCCTACCTTAGAAATTACTAGGCTTACCTATAGCCCTCAATTTTACCAAGCTCCATGTTCCTATCTAAAAGTCTCTTAAAAGACCCTGTCATATCTGCCTCCACCACCGTTGCCGGCAGCCCATTCCACGCACTCACCACTCTGAGTAAAAAAAACTTATCCCTGACATCTTCTCTGTCCCTACACACCAGCACCTTAAACTTGTGTCCTCCTGTGGCAACCATTTCAGCCCTGGGAAAAAGCCTCTGACTATCCACAAGATCAATGCCTCTCATCATCTTATACACCTCTATCAGGTTCTTAAACTAACTTGAAGATATCATTGAAATATGCTATAATCTAGAAGTACAGAGAACATAGCCTTAGTTTCTATAACTTTTGTTTTTGGAGTTCATCTATCTTTCTGTTAAATCACTTCCTTCAGGGTCAATATATCCTTCCAATGGTGACATGCCTGGAACCACTCACAACACCTCCAGCTGTTCTGTAATCATGCATTCACATAGAACTTAACATCTAACAACAAGAGCACCAAACATGTGAAAACGAAGACCAGCATTCCATTGGCCTTTTTGTTTATCTTAACAATAGAGAAGGAGGTCATTGTGATCCCTATGGGAAAGCAGGTCAAAGGTGTGCAGATGGAGCATCAAGAAGATATGTAATACAATCAGTAGCATCTCAACTCAAGGTGAGAATGAACAGAGATGATTGTAGCAACACAAAAAAAGTGACCACCTAAGTCTCGACATCACAAAATTCATGCTGAAGTGATCAAGTCTTTAAGAAGTGAAAAAGATATAGTATCTGAAAATCAGTGTTCAAAAGGCATAGGAGCAGAACTAGGTAATCAAGCCTGCTCCGCCATTTCATCATGGCTGATTCATCATTCCTCAACCACGTTGCCCTGCCTTCTCCCTGTAACCTTTGCCATCCTTACTAATCAAGAATCTTTCGACCTCTACTTCAAATGTAGCCAATGATTTGGCCTCCTGAAGGATCCATTGATCTTTGAAACTGACAGACTAAGGCAGGTTATGGAGGTGCCCAGCAGTCATGGAACAAATATCCCAATTTAATATAACTAATCAGAAATGTGGTTGGGGAATGAAATGACAGTAGCTGAAAGAAGCAAGCAGCCAAACTCTGCATCCAGTGGTTGTTAAGTATTGAATGGAAAGATAAAGGTGAGGATGAAGTCTGGAGAGTTGGGTGTTATTTCATGCTATAATTTCAAAATGAAAAGCATATAAACCAGGAAGCAGACGAAAATTGCCAGATTCAGTGCAGGTGTGTACTCATCAGTTAACACAAAACATAAGATAGTTTTAAAATCTTCATGAATTCAAGTCTGATCATCACTTAATGATAACATCTTGTTTCATAAAGTTCCTTTTTTCTTCAAGCACAATTGCTCAGTTCAGAAAGATGCCTTTAAAGTATAAAGCAGCATGAGACTTCATTGAAAAAAAAATTGCATTTGGATTAAACTTTAAAATTATTTTGTTGTTTTTGATGTCACAATATCCAATTTATACAACATCAGCATACATCCAATCACTGTGCACTTTTCCCCTTCCTCCTCTATATATTCTGCTTGAGTTGGTTCCAGGCACCTGAGCACCCTTCAAAGTGTAGTAGAAATAAGATGAGATAAGATGGAGTTGGGGTGGAGGGGCAGCATCAGAGTAAAATAAGGCAGTTGCACAAAACCAATGTTGGATCTAATCTGAAAGGATCCCTCAGGAATTTTCAGGTAAAGTTACCCCCCAAGTGCATCTGGAAACTAATCTTTTGTGAGGACCATCATCCACACATTTGTATGTGGATAAACCCTCTCAGAGGCTCACACAGACATATTTAGACATGTACATGCACATCCTGGAAAGAACCATCAAATAATGACTTCAGATGGAGCACTTGCAGATTTTTTTCCTTTCCCTAACCCTTGACGCTCCAATCAATGCTGCCAAACAACTTGACAAAACACCCAGGGTGGTCCTGGTCAGTATGTCTCAGTTCTACACAACATGATTCAATTGATTAGCAAAATAAATATAAGTGCAAATCTTGCCACATGTGTTAAAGAAGGATAAATGCTCATTACAGAGCATAATCATGAGCACGTGTACTCTGTAAGTATTTGACTGTGAAAGCAAGCTCATCCCAGTAAGGAACTTTTATTTGTTGTATCTTTAATGGAAGAAGTTAGTATCAGTATCACAGGTAGAAAAAGCTTCTTTTATTGTATAAACTGTTTTCCTGCTGTATTTAATTTAACTGTTGATTTTGTTTTAGGGCGATAAAGGAGAGGCGGGAATTATGGGACCAATGGGACCACGGGGATTACCTGTAAGGAAGCTGGTCATTATTTTGTGTTTTGACCAAATTTACTTTTGAGTAATTCAGCTGATGAGAATGTGGTGGATTTGGTGGACTTTCCGAGGTCCACTCAAGTTGGGTGGAGTCAAAATCTAGATGTCAATCCTAACTCTTGACAGATATATTGTGTTAAAGCAGGTTGCTTCATTGCAAGTGTGGACAGAGTTGTATATTCCAGCGTTCGATAAAGCTAGCAGGGAATTGCCTTAAAATGATCCACAAAATACTCTATATCCCTATTATCAAAGTTATTTCAAGACTATGGATGTCTTTAGATAAAGCCTTTACATGGAACAACTCCAATTTGGGTTCCTTGGAGATCTGCCACGATTCCAGTCAGCACACTCCACAATCAATCCAACTGAAGTGAAAGTATAATTTGTAGTTGCAAAACCTCATAAAAATTAAAACAACCCATTTGCCTACAGTAGTAGTGCAATCACTCAAATCGAGAAAGATGTTCTCCTAAGGGGTTGTCTATTGGTGGGTCCTCAGGTAACTGCAGAAGCTGATCCAGGATCAACATACTCTGGTGGAGTGTGGACACGAGTAAGTGGTGGCTGTGGTTATTGGTTGATTAGAAGTCTTTATGAACATGTGTGTGTTTGTAGACATGGCAGATAGAGACTTTACAGTAGAGCAAGCATTGATCCTGTTTATGTCCTAATGAAGATTCTAGGCCCGAGACGTTGACTGATCATTTCCCTCCATAGCTGCTGCCTGATCTGCTGAGTTTTGCTATTCACGTGTTCATTTTGTATGTCCGCTCCAATGCCACCGTCCATGCCCATCATATTATTGCCCTCCCCAATCAGTCTGGAAAAAAGTGTCTCTTTTAGTACAAGAATAACGTGAAGTAAGCACAGCCAAGAAGTGATCAAATGGCTCTGCTGTTCTGATTGACTGATGGCTCACATATCATGATGTTATCTTTAGTTGATGAATAATATATCTCATTCTCAATGAGTATCTCCACAGGAAGGGAGCAGAGGTTGACGAATTTAAGACCACCCATGATCGCCAACACTTGTGCTCTCTCCTAGCCTGTGTCCCTTCAATTACATAGGTCCACTGATGGCGTCAAATCAGCGCATTCATTGCAAGTTCATACAGTATTTATTGAGGACTATAAGTTGTGTAATATTAATTCAGCTGGAGAATGATGACCTTTGCTAATGTCTTTTGCAGGGTTCACTAGGACCAAAGGGTGAAAAGGGAGGCCGGGTAAGAATGACTGGTCCTCTGCATGGTCTTGTTTATTTGTACTGTTGTAATTTGCATGAGTTATGAGGTAAAGGTTACAAAGACAATATTTTCCTCTGGACACTACCTTTTGGAGATGCATGAAATGAAGCAAACAACAACAGATTTTGCTCCTAATTCTGTCTGGGAATATCTGGTGATAAAATATTTTCACCTTCGATTTTATCAAGGTTACGTTCTGACCAGTTGTGGTCACAGAGTTGTACAATACAAAACCGAGCCCTTTTGCCCAGGGCATTCATACCAAACTATTTGCCCATCTACATTAATTTCTTCAGATACCTCTATGCCTTGCCAGTTTAGGTGTCCATTGAAATGTGTCTTTAATTGCATCTGATTCCACCACCTTCCCTGGCAGAGAGTTCCAGCCAAGAGTTGTCAAAGGAATGCACCTGTTACTTTAACTTGGGATTCTGTGAGATGTTCTGCTATCTAGCTAGACTCTGCTCTAATTGTAGGGTCCCTTCACTGGGTGTGTACATTAGTCTATTGAAACATTTACATGAATGGCACATATTAGTCCTATAAGTGGAAAATCATATTTATCTTGTATATCTTAGTGTACAACTTATAAGTTACAACTTATTACAACTTACTATAATCTGGACATTGCACATTCAGACAGAGATGTAATGTAAAGATTTTTACTCCTCACATATATGAAGAAATAAAGTTAATTCAATTCATCACATATATTTCCTAACTGACCAGTTTTCTGATATTTTTGCTGACAAAAATACAAAACTACATGTATGTATAATTTAGATGGCTTGTTATTAATACTTCTGGGGATAAAAAAGACACTTGTATGTTTTACTTCAATCAGAGGAAAATATTGCTCTAGTAGCCCGCAATGCAAAGGCAATTATAATATTCAATAACCAGTAATATAATCTTAACCATGTGTTGTGTAGCTGAAGTTAATTTTTAGAAAAATATAGGTATAATTTTCAAGATGTCTGTTTGTTTTAATCACATTTTAATTGAAATTGTCAACTTGGACTTCAAAAATTAAAGAATTTATTATACAAAGTAATCCAAGTTCAGACAGATATACAAATGAAAATGGTGCTAAGTTGATTGTGTGTGGCTTTTGCTAGATGCTTAAATTATACTTTGTTGTTGCTTTTTCTCTTTGCTTTTTTTGCTCCTGTTTTCTTACTCCTTCCAACAGGTCTGCCTTACCCCCTTTATTCCTCCCTTCTGTTCAACATTAATCCTAGATGATCCTCCTTGCTCCTTCCTGAAACAGCATTTCCTTCTTCCTGACAGTGATCCTCTTGTGCAGGCTAGTCCATAACAGCTCAGTCTCTCTTTCACCCAAACTAATGATATTCTGAACCTCTAATTCATTATATAATTTGTATGGATGTTTATAAGGAGACTCTGAGATTTAATAAAGTGCCCACTATAATTTCTTTCTATTTTCAAAGTAATATAGAACAGGGAATTGATTCAGTTTTTGGCTGTATATTCTGATCCTTAAACACCTTTTAAAAATAATTCTTGCTTAAAATTGTTTTGTGCGAAAAGGCATAACTGAGTCTTCAAATGAGTTAAAATTATGCTAGTGTTTTTCAAACACAATGTGTGCTTGTTTAATCAGTCAATCTATCTTCAGAAACAATCTCCTGTGAATACATCTTCAGTATCACTCCTCTAAAACCTTAATGCTACTGAAGTTTACAATCAAACACAACTGTCTTAACAATTTACTCAATGATAAAGCAAGTATAATTGAAGAGATTTGATCTAAAATCAGGAAGTGTTACTTCAACGTGTTTTCCCCTTTTTTCGTAGCATTTTATTCTTTGACTAATAAAAATATTGTTTGCAGGGGGAGAAGGGAAAGAGAGGTGCTAAAGGGCCTAAAGGGGATAAGGGAGACCAAGGAGTGCCTGGATTAGATGCACCTTGTCCATTGGTATGTTCTCATGATGTCATTGAAAATGTCAGGTATTGTAATGGAAAAATAAGGGAGGAACAAGACTACCAACCCAATAGTACCATGAACATGGAGTTCTCCAATGCAAACCTGAAGACTGCTTTTACATATTGATTTCCAATTACTTGGTCACAATTCAACTTGATTTGGCTGGAGAGGGCTGCAATGATTTTAGACCTACCTACCTTCAGTTATCAATTCTTTGCCTAACACACCTGCCCATTTCAATTCCTAACATTGATCAAAGAAGTTTGCTGATCTTTGAATTGGTCAGTGGGTCTGCAGCAGGTCTGATGGTGTTGTGTGAGAGTTTCCTTTGTGGTACTTACTGCATATTGAAAGAAATTGCCATTTCTGGTAAAGTGTCACCTGTCACATGTTGACTTGTCTCCTCCATCATCCTCCCTCCTTTCTCCATCTATGTGAAAGTTGATTCAAAATGCACTTGTATTAACCAAGTCAGTTCATTTTGTAAACAGGGATTTCGAGGCTTTAAAGGAGAAAAAGGTGAACCGGGCTTACCTGGCCTGGATGGGCTTGACGCCCCTTGCCCATTGGTATGGTGTTACATCCCTTCCCTTCCTGCATGCTAATCATTGTAATCACTTTCATGCATGCTCGTGAATTAATAACTTTAAATGCAACCTGATCAAGTACTGCTTCATCCCCACATAACCAACAAAACCAGTGATGGATATGCTTATTAACATAATCTGAAATTAGTCCTGATGCATTTG
Source organism: Hypanus sabinus (assembly GCF_030144855.1). Lineage (NCBI taxonomy): Eukaryota > Metazoa > Chordata > Chondrichthyes > Myliobatiformes > Dasyatidae > Hypanus > Hypanus sabinus. The sequence continues at coordinate 44,353,375 of NC_082726.1, read as the reverse complement.
TTCAGTGCAATTATGAATTTGGCTACATATACAAAAATGCTTCAAATAAAATTGTGCTCAGTTTCCAAATACTGATTATAGCATTTTATGCAGAGGACCCATTACCAAATACACAAGAACAGCTCAAGACACAAGCTGTAGAGTAAAAAAAGATAACAATAATATCAAACTGACTTAACTTAGCAGCAAACAATATCAAGTTGATACAAGTTTGATTGTACAGCAATGATTTAATTAGATTTCAAAAATACTTCATTAACTAAAAGACTTGTAAGATAGGTTTGAAAAGTGCAATTTAGATGTAAAATTAATGCTTATTTTTATTCTATGGTTCTTAGATTTCACCTTCAAAACTTTACATTTCAGATCATTGACAGTGATGTGGAAATATCTGTTGCTTACAAAAATACCAGTAGAGAACTCGAAAACATGAAACAAGTTTAGATATAAAGGCAAAGCTGCAGGAAATCAATTGTGAAGGTTGAGTGACTCTGAAGATGAATCCTTTTATATATAAAAGTCTGTGACACTTCATTTCCACTTTTCCCTGTAGTTTGCATTTCTGAAACTAAAAAGCATACATCACTGAAACTTCTGCAAATGAGTTAAATTTACATTTGATATTAATGTTGCACAAGACCACAGTCAGTCAGATAGAGAGCTATCCTGTTCTATTTATAATCCCCAATCAACACTGGTCGTTTATCTCACCATTGTTTGTGGGAGCTTTCTGTGCAACAACTGTCTGCAGCTTTTCTTACATTATAACAATGTCTGCTCTTCAGAAGTACTTCATTGGCTGCAAAGCGCAAGGACATTGTGAGGTCATGAAAGGCAGTACCAAATTGCAATTTATTTTCATTCTTTGGCAATTAAACAATGCTAACCCATATAGTTTAGCAAAGTGGCCTTATTCATTTTAGTGGCTTTGTCCTTCCTTGCAATTTCGAAAGCCAAGCATCCCTATCAAACTTTCCTTACCTATTTAATGCTGCTGCAGTAGATTTTCTTGCAGAATCGTCTATTATTTATCATATCGATGATCCTGTTTTCCTTTTCAAAACCAATTAAGAATTAACAATCTCTCACTCCTTTCCTACCCTTACCCTTAATTGCCACTTTCTAAAACCCTGCCCGGAATGCATTACAACAGAGTACCAATGGGTTCATCGTAATTACCTTAAATCATTTTTAATGCCTAGATAAATTCATCTTTTTTATGGTGCATCAGTGAGAAATCAAGTTCTTATTTTTGTAAGATCCAAGAGTAATCTAGGAATCCTTTCTATATTGTAGAACATACTTAATTCTGTGAATCTTTTAAGTATACAGATCCTGTTTTATTTGCGAAAAGGATTTTACTGAACCATTGTTCCCAGTAGCAGTGCCATGCATGATCAATAGTTTTAAAGCTTGCTTAAATTTCTTGCGTTTGGAATCTATAGTTTAAAAGAAAGCATGTTGCTTACAACTGTCTAGTCATAAGCAAATGTGCATATTATTCAATCGAATACAATAATCATGTAATTTAAGAAATGCTCGTATCATTGGGTAATTTGCTGGTTGCTTAGAAATCTGGCAAAGCAGATGGCGGTGTGAGAGCAAGATTCGAGCCAGTTTGCTCTGTAAGTATAGCAGAAAAGTCTTCCTTTTCAGTGTTATGGTGATGCCTCACGGCCCGGAAAATTTGAAGTCAGAATTTTCCTGTGAGAACCAACATTGTTTAATATAGGTTTAAGGTACAGTAGCATTTCAACACTGAAGAGCACTCTGTATCTCCTTTCAAGTCATATGATCTTAATCCATTTTCAAATAAATGGTTTGGTGCCCACACTAAAATAGCAGATACAAGGAAGGTGTTAAATACATATATACTCATGACAACAGTTCCTAGATCACCCAATTAAAATCTGCTGTTTTATATAACTGGATGATAGTTTTCCAGTGAAAATCAAGTTGGCTTCGTTGATTCTCTTTGAATAGCATTTGGGATTTACTGTGATATGTAAAGGAAAATCTGCCGATTGAAGAAAGGGCCTACTAGCTCAAAATTCTATTGTCCATAGTTTAACCACTGTTTGAAGTCATTAGGGCCAGCAGCTCCACCATTCCTTAGTCTAGTATCATCTGTCTACTTTAGAGGGTTGAATAAACCACAGCATTATTGTGAAGAACATGGAACCCCATTATTTATGCTAAAACTAACTTAAGAATTTATGAAGCATTCAAGTACAAAATATATTCACAAAGTGTCACATACTGAAAAGCTCTCAATTCACATTCCCAGTATTTTTCGTTGGCATAGCTTTATCATTTGAGTGGACCTTTTAGATGTACCCGTGTAACAGATAAGTAAAAAGAATGGTTCTTTATATCATTATAAACCAAAAAAAATTCTGCTAATGTTGGGAATTTGAGCTCAGAACAGGAATTGCTGAAAATACTGACCAGTTCAGGCAGCGTATATGGAGAGAGGAGCAGAGCTAACATTTCAGGTCAGTGAAGAACTATTAATCCAAAATATTAGTGCAGGAGATTCTGCAGATGCTGGAAATTCAAAGTAACAGACATAAAATGCTGGAGGAACTCAGAAAGCAAGCAAGCAAGACAGCATCTAGGGAAAGAAAGGAAGAAACAGCATTTCAGGTCGAGGCCTTCAAGACTGGAAAAGAATGGGGAGGATGTCAGGTCTCGACCAGAAATGTTGACTCCATAAGAGTCTTTTTTTTGATAAATGCTCCTGGCTTGCTGAGTTCTTCCAGCATTTTGTGTCTTTAACCCAAAACAATAGTTCAGTTTCCACCGCCTAACCTGCTTACCATTTCCAGAACTTCCTGTTTCTTTTATATTTCAGTTCCCAGCTAACAGTTTAATTTCTGGGATTAAGAACCAAAGCAGACCCCGATACTAGTTAAAATAAATAAGGGATAGGTTGATGAGGCGGAGCAGGGAGATGGAGGGTCGGAAAATTCCAGGAATCAAATACATGGAAATTGAGGCAATAAAGATTATAATACAACTTTCTCCATTTTCTCAGCATTTCAGAGGGGAGGTGGTTGATGTAAAGATGCATCTTAATTAAACAGACTAAGTATATTATTAACAAGTTTCAATCTAGGCTAATGAAATGTAATTCTCCTGTTGAAGAACAGTATGATCTTCCACAAAATAACTTTGTTACTTTTCCTTGTTTAAAAAAAACTATGAAAACTACATTGCTATGACAGCAATCAAAGATTGGAGAAGTATTAATTGAAACTGAGAAGGAAGCTATTGTAAAATCATTAGATCTATGTGATATTATCTATGGATAACAATCAAGAAAAGTTAACATTGTTTGTAATTTTAGATTTGATAGTGGCACTTTAATTGGATTTACAAATCAGAATGAATTTACAAGATCTTATTTCAGTTTTATCACAATAAAGTAAATGGATAAGAGCTTCAGAGTAAAATACTGAGATTTCATCAAAGGTGTTCACATCCTGATGTGTATTGACGGATAGTAAGGCATGCCCTGAACAGAAAGCTAGATTTTGTTAGTATAAGCAATGGTTCCTGTATCAACACCAAAAAGGTTATTTCTTTTTTTTACTTCCCCCCACCTCAAAGTATTATTTTAACGGGGTCTCTTTCAACCATTAGACCGATTTCAATCCAGTAAACTCTTGATCAGGCGCTGTTTAAATTACAAAAACGTGTAGCTGTCAACTAGCTACAATGCCCAGGTGTTGATCTCACCTTCAGCTCTTCATTGGATCTGGTTCCAGTTTCCTGTTTTCCTTAAAGGCAGTTTCAAATCACAGTTAAGATATTTAGGAAGGAGTAGCGGGAAAGGAAGCAGGACTAGAAAGTTGTTTAAATAGCAGACGTAGAACTGGATAAAAAGGAAAAGGTATAAATATTTTCTTTGCTTTGAATTATAGGGTGAAGATGGTTTACCTGTACAGGGCTGTTGGAATAAAGTAAGTTGCATTAAAAATGATGGAACAGAAGCATGTTTGTGTGCTGCAGCTGTAATGTGTTTTCTAATCAGAATGAAAAGTGTGTTATCTTTGAATTGTTTGGAATCTACAAGTGTGTGCAGCATGGCAGTTGCTAAGCCTGTTCTTAGTGTATAGTCTGGAGCCTGTAAACAAATGCTGCATTGTCAATCCATTATTGTCAGTAATTGCTATATTATCACTTCAGAGGTTTGATTTTGGCAAGCATTCTTTTTCTGTTAACCTTTTCACGGTACTTATGAACCATGTGCCATCCTTCATAACAGCCAGTTAGATTATTACAGCCCCTGTTTATTTTTGTCACTTGGGCCCTGTAAAAATGACGCTGCCAGTCGTGAATACGGGACAAAATTTTTGCTTCCCATTTAAACAATGTTTATGCACTTAAGAAAGTGCAAATGAATTAGTAATTACAGATTAGATCTGGAAATGCACATCAATGTCTCTGAAAGGAAGAACTGTAACTACAAAATATATTAAAAAACTGCAAATTAAAAATGCATATGGCTAATTTATCAGCTGCAAATACTGTGAAGTGGTAGAAATGTGTTGACACATTTAAGAGCAAATTTTGTTTTAATCAGAAATTATTAGATCATCCATTAAAATGTGTAAACAATTAGTGACAAGTATAAAGTATTAATGTACTTTGACCACTGTAATGAACTCACTATTCAAAGTCTTAGTTGATGAATATAATTTTGTCCCATTCAAATATATAATCTCAATCTAAAAATTCTGCAACCCAATATAATTTTGCAAACACTGAACACATTACAGAGTTATTATTGTAATGAAGAAGAGTATTCAGCCCATTAATTCCATGCCAGACCTTTGTAGAGAAAACTGGTTAATCCAATTACTATTAAACTGTGTTGTTGCCATTATTGGTGAGGACATTAATTCATTTATTGTAAGTAGGTTTCAATATGAGAATCAGAATTAATATCACTGGCATATGTCAGGAAATTTGTTGTGTTGCAGCAGCAGTGCATTGCAATACATAAGAATGAAAGAACTATAAATGGCAATATGTACAAAATTAAGTAAGTAGTGCAAAGCGAGAGGGAAAAAAAGTAGTGAGGTGGTGTTCATGGGTTCATTGTCCTTTCAGAAATCTGATAGCAAAGGGGAAGAAGCTGTTTCTGAGTGTGTATCTTCGGGCTTCTGTACCACCACCTTCATGGTAGCAATGAGAAGAGGGCATGCAGTGGATGGCTGGGGGTTCTTAATAATGGATGCCACCATTCTGAGGCATCGCTTTTGGAAGGTCTCCTTGATGCTGGGGAGGACAGTGCCCACAATGAAGTTTACAACTTTCTGCAGCTTTTGCTGATCTGGTGCAGTGGCCCCTCCACACTAGAGAGTGATGCAACCAGTTAGAATGCTCTCCATGGTACATCTGTAGAAATTTGTGAGTGTCTTTTGTGACATACCAAGTCTCCTGAAACTCCTAATGAAATGTAGCTGCTGTTGTACCTTCTTTGTAATTGCATCTATATATTGAGGCTTAGATAGATCTGCAGAGATATTGACAACTAGGAACTTAAAAACTGCTTACCCTTTCCACTGCTGAATCACAGTGTTATACAACATGAAGCAGACCTTTTGGTCCAACTCATCCATGCCAACCAAGATGTCTATCTGGCTTTGTGCCATTTGCCTATGTTTGGCCCATATCTATCCATGTACCTATCCATATGTCATTTAAACATTGTAACTGCTGAGGAAAAGTATTGATCCTGGACCTTGTGAAACATGCATCCTGATGCCTTATTAATGCAATGAAGAATATGCAGCATAATGTAATCTGTGAAAGTTCAAACTGAGCTCCCTAATAATATAAACTCACACTTCTCCTCAAATAAATTTTGGAGTGGTGATTACTTCTTTGGTAAATGGGTCAATTCAGTCAATATGGAAAGAGAAAAGCTGGAGTCTAAAAGGGAGAATCACACATATAAAATGATGACATTTGAGTAAATTTTATAGCAAATAACTGAAGTGCTAAGTGTGTACTTTCCTCCTTGTGGCTGAGCATCAAGAGCTGTGATGCAACTTACTTAAATTTGCCCTTTTATTAATTTGTTCCATGATGATTTGCTTTGAAGTGCTGGTGTTGAAACTAACTTACATTTACTTTCTCTCTTTGCAGTGATGATGGTCTAACCTCAGAATGGAGTGTGTACATAGGATATTTATTTTTATACAGTTTTTTGCAATTATAAAAGTTACCTTTTCTAAAAATTTCATATTTTAATAGCACATTTTGTATAAATTGTATTAAATCCTGTATGTGTCTACCATTGTCTTTGTATTTGCGTATTCATCTGCTAATTTTGTTACATAATACTGCAGTTATTATTTGCATGATATTTGTGCATAATATAAAGAGCCACTGCTGCATTATAATTTATTGTATTATATGAAGTGGGCTGCCCTTAACTGCAGACCTGGTTATTTGAAGTCATTGCCCCAGACCAATTGCAAACTGTATGTATTCCTGCCAGGGATTTATTTGTGTCTTCCTGCTGATATAACACATTGCACAAGTGTATGTTAATCCTGGTATAAGCAAACAATCCAAATACTTCAGCAGAGGCTGCTGGTAATGAAAACCGAGAAAAGACAGATGCATTTTTTTTAAATTCTATATGTGAATCTGTATCAAATAATAACAGCAGAAAAGAATGCTAATCTGTTGTCCTAGCATTTTCATACCAGCTGTGGTTAATGTTTAAGTGTTAACCTTCAGTCCTTGCAAATACTTAAGTGTTACTACAACTCTTGTTAATAGTTGCATGGTGTGGAATAAGCTGATGAAATTGCTGGGTGCAATAACCCCTGGAAAGCTACAGCCTCCTTTTCCTGCTGAAGTTGATTTCAGTATTAAGTATAGCAGAAGACACCAATAAAGACATCATTTGACATGGTCCACAAGAATGAGGCTTTCTGTTTGTTTTTAACTAATTGCATGATTCCAAGAAATTTCATTAACGCAATTTACAAGCTTTAATATACTCTACAGTTTAGAATATATATGTATATACTGTTACAAGATGACAATGTTCTTCTACTAGCCACTTTCCTCTAAATTAGTTGCTTTAGTACCTCTAAGATGAGTTCCGTATTGAGCAATTTCCAACCCATAGAGTTACTGTAATCAAATTTGGCTTTTTCTCAGCCTTCCAAAAGTCATAAAGCAGGTGTTTCCAACCTTTATTATGCCATGGACCAATACCGTTAAGCATGGGGTCCATGGACCCCAGGTTGGGAACCCCTGTCATAAAGCAACAAAGTCCGAGGAAAGCATTCAGCATTGTGTTCTTTTCCCATACTGACTCATTAGTAGAATTCCAATTAATCCTCCCCTCTCCTGCTATTTCTCATTACCCTACAGATATTCTTTCTTTATCAATCATTTATCCAATTCCGTTATTGAATCAGCCTCCACTGGCCATTCCAGTAGGAGGGCAGCTAATGAAGGAAGGATACACAAACGTGCAAACATTCATTAATCTGTTCGTGCACCAACTAACAATTTTCAGGCAAATGTTTAGCACAGAGTACTTCTGAATTCAGTATTACCTGTTACAGTTCCTGTTCCTGGTTCATAGATTAAAATTAACAATTGACCTAACATCAGGTGCTTATTATTTTTTTGGAAGGGGGTTCCGAACTTCTACCACTCCATGCATGTTCTATTCTTAAAAAAAAAACTTGCCTCATGCTTTTAAACTATATTTGCTCACCTTGGTCCACAACCAGCAAAAACATTTTCCATTAGTATCCTGAAAATTTAAATCAAGTTGCCCCTAGAATTCTAATTCCAAGGCATACACGGAGTCTGAGTGATTATTCTTTTAAATTTTACTCTTGGTGTCCATAAGTGAATCTAAACTCTCCAAGCCCAATATCTCTTCCCCACTAGATGTGGTTTAATCAGGGCTTTCAATAGCTGCATTATAACCTCATAAATCTGGACGTGTTCAAACCTCAGTGTTTAGTTAGCCTCTTTGATTATGTTTGTATCTTCTCATAATAGTTTAATCATCTAAGTATAGAGTATGCTAACTACCAGATCACTTCAGAATTCCAGTTCCACGAATTTGAACATTTCATAAACATGAGAAATTCTGCAGATGCTGCAAATCCAAAACACCACCCACAAGTTGCTGGAGGAACTCAGCAGGTCAGGCAGCATCCATGGAAATGAACAAACAGCCAACATTTAAGGCTGAGACCCTTCTTCAGGACTGAAAAGGAATTGGGAAGATGTCAGAATAAAAAGGTGGGGGGAGGGAAAGAAGGATAGCTAGAGCTGGAATAAAAATGTGAGGGAGGATTTTTTATGCTCTTAATCTCCTCACTAGCTTTCAATTCCCTGGCCCTGCCTGCTTCATTTTTCAAGATGAGTGTCTAGTCCTTATACAATTCAAGCCCCCATCAAGAAGTCCTTATAGCTTTCTGCTTCTTTCTCAACAAATGAACCAACCAGTTCTCCCCCACCATTTGCCAGAACTGGTTCTCATCCTCCCAATTTCTACTTTGGCTCCAACAACTTTTTCCAGACTTGGAGGGTAGCCATGGGCCCCAACTATGCGTGCCTTTTTGTTGTCTATGTTGAACAGTCCATGTTGAAAGCCTTCCCTGGTAATGCTCCCAAACTCTTCCTCCGCTCCATTGGCGACTGCACTGGTGCTGTTTCATGCATCCACGCTGAGCTCATCAAGTTCATCAACTTTGCTTCCAACTTCTACCCTGCCCTTAATTTCATTTGATCCATTAATGGCACCTTCTTCCACTTTCTCGATCTTTCTGTCTCCATCTCTGGAGACAAACTATCAGCCAATATCTATTATAAACCTACCAATTCCCACAGCTATCTTGAATATGCCTCTTCCCAACCTGTCTCCTGTAAAAATGCTATTCCTTTTTCTCAGTTCCCTCGTCTCCACTGCTTCTGTTCCCAGGATAGTCTTTCCTCACTGGGACTTGAGATGTCCTCCTCCTTCAATGAATAGGGTTTCCCTCCTTCCACCATTGATGCTGCCTTCCATTTCTTGAATATCCACACTCACCCCATCTTCCAGCCTCTTTACCTACCACTCCATGAGCCTCTACACCCAATACATTATTCTCTGCAACTTCCACCATCTCCAAAGGGATCCTACCATCAAACACATCTTTACCTTCACCCCTCTCTTTTTTTCCAAGGATCTCTCCCTCTGAGATTCCCTTGTCAGTTTGTCCCTCCCCACTAACCTCCCTGCCTTATCACTGTAAGCGGACAAAGTTCTACATCTACCCATTCACCTCCTCCCTAACCTCCATTCAGGGCCTCAAGCAGTCTTTCCAGGTGAACAACACTTCACCTGCAAATCTGCTGGGATCGTCAGTTGTGTTTTGTGTTCCCAATGTGGCCTGCTCTACATTGGTGAGACCTGTCATAAATTAGGGGACCATTTTGTCAAGCACCTCTGCTCTATCTGCCAAAAGCACAACTTCGCAGTTGCCAAACATTTTAATTCCAATTCCCATTCTGACATTTTGATCCATAGCCTCCTCTTTTGCCACACTGAGGATGAAGGAACAACCACCTATATTCCATCTGGGTAGCCTCCAACCTAATGCCATGAATATTGATTTCTCCCAATAAAATTATATCTTTCCCCTCCCCTCTTCTTCTATTCCCCACTCTTGCCTCTTTCCTTTTCTCACCTGCTTATCACATCCCCACCAATGCCCTCCTCCTATCCTTTTTCCTATGTTCCATTATCCTCTCCATCAGATTCCTTCCTCTCTAGCCCTTCACCTTTCCTACTCACGTCTTCACCTATCACCTAGCTATCCTCCTTCCCCTCCCCTACCTTTTTATTCCCCCTTCATTTCCAGTCTTGAAGAAGGGTCTCAGTCTGAAACATCGACTGTTCGTTCATTTCCATAGATGCTGCCTGACCTGCTGAGTGTCTCCAGCATTTTATGTATGTTGCTTTGAGCTTTTCATGCATTCTTACCTTCTCTGAGGTAAAAGTAGCTGATGTCATGTTTACTCACATTGAGATCCATCTGTCAAAGTTCTGCTTCTATAATATCACTTTACAGTTGTACTCTTTTGCCAGTTGGTTATAACGTAACCCTTCTTTCTTTTACCAAACATGACTCTTCTACACTGTCATCAATAAATAGGATGAATATTTCAGGGCCCTAGAGAGATCCTGACAGGAGATCATGTCACGTCCTATTGGATAGAATATCTGTTTACTTCCACTCTTCCTCCTCTACCTCAGCCAAGTTACTGGGCAGACTAATATTTTGTCTTTAATTCCATGAGCTTTAAGTTCGCAGCAGTCTCTTCATAAATGTCTTCAAAATGTCCATACAAATAATATTCCTAGACACTGCCCTGTCTATAGCTTCAAAGGTGGGAAAGCGGTAATGGTATCGGAGTAATAAGAAAAGTAGGTGATGAAAGATATGGGTTAGAATCCTGCTTAAGACTAGGTGAATTAATAATTAACTAAACTGAAATTATAAGATTGTTAATGGAGATAGCTATTATATTCTCATAATTGGAAATCTGGTTCAATTAACCTACCCTATCAACCCTGGGGTGTTGGAGGAGGAAGTTTCACACAGTCACAGGGAGAACATATAAACTCCATACAGTCAATACTCAAGGCCAGGATCAAACTGGGCTCTCCAGAGTTCTGCATCAGCAGCACTAACTGATTGATAATGTGCCTCTGGACAAGAGCAAAGTGGTTGCCTCTGAAATGATTTGCTTCTGCACAAAACCTTTGCAGAATAGTAAAGAGTAAAACTTGGCAAACTGTTCAGCAAAAACCTAGGCACCATTTTCAATCTGATAATGAACCTCAATCAATCCCTATACGGTGTTTTATCAGCGTTTGAGAACTTGCCCCTAAGATAGAAGAGTTGTCCTTGCCAAAAGAATATTGTAACCAACGTTCCCAGTTCCTCCTCCACTTCGGCAGCAGGAAAGGGTTTAGAGTAAGGAAGCAGTGACTCTGGGAGACTTCAGTGATGACCCTAGACTTTGTGAAACTTCATGCCATTAACTGAAGCATGGGGTAGGATCTCCTATTACTTACAGTCTTCTTCACCTTTTATAATTGTACTTCTCTGTATAGAACACTAATAGTGGCAAGATCTGAGATTGTACTCTGGAACATAGAAGCATAGAAAACCTACAGCGCAATACCCTTCAGCCCACAAAACTGTGCTGAACATGTCCTTACCTTAGAAATTACCTAGGGTTACCCATCGCCCACTATTTTTCTGAGCTCCATGTACCTGTTCAGGAGTCTCTTAAAAGACTCTATCGTATCCACCACCACCACCATCACCAGCAGCCCATTCCAAGCACTCAGCACTCTCTGCATAAAAAAACTTACACCTGACATCTCCTCTCTACCTAATTCAAAGCACCTTAAAACTGGGCCTCTCATGCTAGCCATTTTAGCCCTGGGAAAAAGCCTCTGACTCTCCACATGATCAATGCCTTTCATCATCTTATACATATGATTATACTCTAGGTGAAGGGAACTTAGTAGCTTCACCATTGGCCAAGCTCGTATTTGTATTTTCTTACAATATAGGAAGCAGTTCAGCCCAGTGTCCATATTGGTTCTTAGAGCATCCCAGTTATTTACCTCTATTCCTATATGTTCATTTCCCTAGCAACTCTTACACCCTTCTACACAAGCGGTAATTTACAGTGGTGGGAGCTGTGCATCAGTGGCTGGGGGCCACACGCCCCTGTCTCCTGAAGGTTATGGTCGTCAGATAACTGGAGTTCAGGGATTCAGTGAAAAGTCTAGTCCTCACCAACCTACCTGTCTGATATACACTTCTCCTTCACAATACTATTAATGAATATGGAAAACTAGTCCCGCTTTTGTTGAAAACAGCTTTGTTGTGATGCATTGTACTGCCATTGTTGCTCAACAGAACAGATTCAGAAAGGAGCACAATACACTAGCACAGGCCATTAGCAGAATAGTATTACCTTCCATCACCTTATATGTATATTTGTGAATCTGTATCTCCCTCACTACCACACCCAGAGGCCAATCCCTGTTCAAGGAGAAATGTAAAAGGCAAGCCATCAAATACATCAAAATTAAAGAGTCCATTTGTGAAGCTACATCACAAGCTAAACTGTAAAAGCAGCACATTTTTCAGAGTTATAGAAGTTGTATTGCACAGATATGGCCCTACAGTCCACTAATGTCCACGCCAATCTTTCTGCCCACCAACAATGATCCCCTCTGCTTGCATCTTCTCAGTTTGCCCTGTTTATAGAACTTCTTAATATCCTCCAGCCAATTAGCAAATTAGTTGCGATTGCATCTACTGTGAATGATACTTGACAGTTAAAAGTTTACAGGAGCGTGAGGTTCAATGGACATCTCTTCCCTCAGTGATGTAGTCCAAGATGTAAGAGCAAGCAACAAAGCAGAAGCATTAGCTGTCTGGAGTTACAAATCTTAGTCTTGTCATAGAACTCAGTTCACTCCCCATGATACGAAGGTGGCTGTGCACAGATATAGCAAATGCTGTTAGTCCTCTCAATGTCCTAACTGTGCTGTTAATGGCTTGAGACCCAGAAATGACAACATTTAGAGATATAGTGTTCCAGCATTCACCTGACATTGCATAAAAATTGTACAGGGAGGTCCAATCTATTAAAAACAGTGTAATCCCAAACCATCAGTTTATTTCCACACACCAGCAAGTGAAGGCATTCTCAAGCTGCTTACTGATGCTTACTTTGGGTCTTGGCAAGACTAAGAAACACCTGACCTCATTACAGCATTGGTCCAAATCTGGACAAAAGTGCTGAATTCCAGAAGTGAGGTGAGAGTGGCTTACATTGGCAAGACAGCTGTTGACCCAATAAACATCAAGGAACCAAGCAAGGTTAATGATAATGGGAATTGGGAGAAACTCCCTACAGGACTACCTCTAAGGAATGGATTTGTGGTTGCAGTAATACAGTCGTCTCAATCCCAGGACATTACTGTAGGGCACTGCTCAGGATTACCTCAGGGCACTGCCCCAGGCTAAACCAACGAGCTGCTTCCTCAATCCCTACCCTCCTTTATAAAAGTCAGAAGTGTGATTGTTGGCCAGTGATTGCACAAGACCGTAAGACATAACAGAAGAATTACGCCATTGGGCCCTTCAAGTCTGCTCCACAATTAATCATCATGGCTGATTTATTATCCCTCTCATGCCCTTATTAAACAAGAATCTGTCAAATATATCTAATGACTTGACCTCCACAGCTGTCTGTGGCAATGAATTCCACAGATTCACCACCCTCTGGCTATAGAAATTGCCCCCTATCTCGGTCCTAAAGGGATATCCTCATGCTGTGAGGCGGTGCCCTCTGGTACTAGTATAGGAAATATCCTTTCCACATCCACTCTGTCTAGGCCTTCCAATATAGATTCAGTTACACTTCATATTTTTCTGAAAATGAATCAGTCTCTGCCCACATGTGGCAAAACTTGAATAACATTTAAGTGTAAGCTGATAAATACTAATGCTTGCCCATACAGGTGTCAGGGCAATGACTATGTCCAACAAAAGCAAGCCTGACAACCTCCCCTTGACATTTACGCATACCTAGTCCCCATCATCAATGACCATTCAGATAACGCTATGGCTGGAAGAACCTGTCAGTGGTCAAGTATCCCAGACCAAGTGATTCATCTCCCAATTCCCTGAAGCCTTTCCACCATTTCCAAGGCACAATGGACGTACATTTGGATTTTCTCCATTTTCTTGGATGAATGCAACTACAAAAACACTCTTTGGCTGTCACCCCATTCACCACTCATGCACCGTGGCTACAGAATACGCTGTACAACCTATTAGAACTTCAACAGCACCTCCCGGGTCATCACCTCTGCCACATAGAATGACAAGGACAGAATGCATAAGGTTACACTTCCTCATCATCCATGCTTGAAAAGCAGCTATCTATCACATGATGGTAGAATTATATCGCTGTTCCTTCATTGCCACTTGCAATATTCAGAAACTCCCTCCTCTCCGCACAAACTACACTGTTTCAAGAAGACATTTTCACAGCGTTCATTAACGATGCCACTTTTCTCGCTACCCATGGTTGTTTGCAGTCTCTGTGTGTAGTTTTACATCAATTCTATTGTATTTTCATTCTACTGTGAAAGCCCTCAAGAAAATGAATCTCAGGGTAGTATATGTTGGCATAGATGTACTTTGATAATAACTTTACCTTGAACTTTGAATCCTTCACATGCTGGCAGATTCGGTCCACCTAAAATTCTGCAGACTTTCATTCTACTCAAACCATTGCTTATTGAATTGAGTGAGTTGTGGAAAATTATAGGCAGGGCATTGTGATATTCTCACCAACATGTTTAAACCCTGGAGGGAAACCATCTGGTGCTGAGATGGTGGGGCAGGATACAATTATGGCAGTATTAGAGTTACAGAATGATGCAACTCAGTTACAGTCTCTTAGAACCATAGAACATTATAGCACAGAAACAGTCCTTTTGGCCCTTCTTGGCTGTGCCAAACCATTTTTCTGCCTAGTCCCACTGACCTGCACCTGAACCATATCCCTCCAAACACCCTTCATCCATTTACCTGTCCAAGTTTTTTTTTAATGTTAAAAGTGAGCCCACATTTACCACTTCATCTGGCAGCTCATTCCACACTCCCACCATTCTCTTTGTGAAGAAGCCCCTCCAATGTTCCCGTTAAACTTCTCCCCCTTCACCCATTACCCGTGTCCTCTGGGTTTTTTTCTCTCCCCTAACCTCAGTGGAAAAAGCCTGCTTGCATTCACTCTATCTATACCCATCATAATTTTATATACCCCTATCAAATCTCCCCTCATTCTTCTATGCTCCAGGGAATAAAGTCCTCCTATTCAACCTTACTCTGTAACTAAGTTTCTCAAGTCCCACAACATCCTTGTAAACCTTCTCTGCACTCTTTCAACTTTATTAATATCCTTCCAGTAATTCAGTGACCAAAACTGCACACAATAAAAACATGCACTCTTCTGCCAATCAGATCCATGCCAAACATTAACCATCCATTTGCACTAATCTTATGTTAATCTCTTTTTAAAAATTTTACTCCCATTTTCATCAGCTCCTCCCCGATTCCACTAATCACCTACACGCTATAGTAACAGATAACCTACCACGCTGCACATGTTTATGAAGTGGGAGGAAACCAGAGGAAGCCCAAGCCAGGAGATCATGCAAACTTCACTGAGACAGTATCCAAATTCAGGACTGAACTCAGGTCACTGGCAATGTGAGGGAGCAGCTCTATTAGCTGTTCATAACACCATGATTTATAACTTTGGGTTTAACTACCATCCGATAGATGAAATAATCCAGCCAACAGATAAATTAACTTTTTCCCATACAAGCACCTCAACCAGGACTGCAGATTAGTCACCTGGCAATCTGCTTGCTGCAGTGAAGTGCATGTATCTTTCTACTCTTGATACTCTTGTATGTGCAGTGTGTGGACTTTGCTCGTGACTGCCTTCTGAAGTGACCAACACTGAATAATATTTTTACCTACTACCAGGGTCAAACGCCGTGGCTAAATGTTAAAAAGTAATAAATTTAGCCAGAGCCAGCATGATTTGTAAAGGGCTGCAGAGCAACGTTCCATGGCTCCTTGTCAAAAAAAAAAGTTTGACACAAAAGTAATGGAAGAACAGCTTGCTGGAGGTTACAGAGTATCAGAATGGGACTTCTGCTGTACAGTGGCCATTTTGTGTGCCGTAGTCGCTGAGATCTGTGGATTGAGCCAAGACCTTCCTTGTACATCCAGAGGAGCAGCAAACATCCACATGCATTATGACTATGGGACTAAGGGGTCTGTTTTGCTCTGACCCAGATCTTTCACACAAGAGTGCTTTATCGAGCAATTTCTTTTTACACATATTTTGGTAGACCTTTAGCAAGGAGGCCACAGTCACTGTGGATTCATTTTTTCTCTGTCTTCTGAAAGAGGAAGAGATAACTACACTGCCAAGTATGAAATGATTCCTTTTAACATGTGCTTTAGGGAACTGTCCAGAACTGCTGGCAGTTTTCATCCTTTTTTTAACGATGATATTTCAATGATTTAGACTAGTTCATTTAAATAAGTAATTGGTATCATCACCTTTCTTTGAATCAAAGCTTGTTTTGTTATTTTTCCTGCATTTCCTGCATTTTTGAATGTTTTCATTATTATTATGGAGGGAAATAATTTATTCCATTCTCCCAGTGAATTGATAACCTATTTCTTGGACAACTGGTTTGGATTTTTTAAATTTATTTTTAAGAAATGATACATGCAAATCAAGAGCCCTGTTGATCAGACACAAACCAGACCAGAGTAATCAATGCTAAACTCTCTGTTTAAATGATGCTTCTCATGTCAGTCTGACAATGGAAGTGATCAGTATGTATTGTAGAGAAACCCTATGTTTTAACAAAACATAACTGGTCTGCAGAGCAATAATATCATCTTTATAGCCTACTTGTAACCACTTATGCATGCTTGATAACAATGTTACTTTTTAATAATTGAGATCTATATGGCACATGCCTTTTTAATATGGCTATATGAGGCATCCATTCATTCCTATCCAAGCAATCATTTTAGCTTTTGTAAGTTGTAATGTTATTGAAGATGATGAAATTCCATTTTGCTGTAATTCCTGATACAGCTCAGAGGCCACGCAACTCATCATGCATGTGCCAGCTTGCTGGCTGATCAGCCTACCTTCTATCAAACCACTGCCTTCACAATCAATGCTGCAGCTTGAACACACATAGCATACAATGCTATTACATAAGCTCCAGTGAGTTGATTGGTTCAATTTATACTTGCAAGATATATAGACTTTACTGCACATGCAAATCAAGGAGAAAAAAAAAACAGAGATGTAAAAATTACTTTCAAGATTTTCTAATTAATGATTCTCAGTAAACAATATATTTTGACTTCTGAAATTTGATCCAACACATTTTCTTATCCTTGTATTCTGATAATGCTTGGGGACTTGTCACTTTTTGTTCACTTTTGTTTTACTCCAAGTATCTTAGCTACGGGAGATATTTGCTACTGTCATCACATAGTTACAGAAGCAATATGTGCTATGTGTTCATTTTTAATGGTATATTTTAACACAACATTCAATTTTGAATTCATATTGCATAACTTATTTTTAATGCTTTTGAATAAATTTGTTGAAGTGTATACATTAACATTAACAATCACAAAAAAGACATTTACAAAGTTTTTTATATTAAGATTTGTTTTTTGTAGCATAAGATGTATGATACTATAAAAATAATTGTAAATGAACTTGTATTATATTTTTTGAGTTTATTATGATCAAGTACATTGAAGGAGGATAATATGACTCCATTTTCCAGTTTTATTTTTGGTGAATCGGTAGAGGTCTGTTAGCTGACAGAGTCTTTTTGCTGGTCATTCACATTTACTAATTGCATGCAGAAACTTTGACTGTATATACATTTCATTTTTAAGAAATCTATTTTTAAAAAAAAAGTTATTTTAATTTGCTATTCCTGTGCCTTTAATGCAGGATACTTTACCACTGTGTGTGGCATTCTGATATGAAAATAACAAATGTTTTACCCTGTGGAATTATAAAAGGCTTTGGATAAATTGTGGCTTACGACAACATTTGGCTTATCTGTTTTTGTCTGTTATATCTACTGTACAGAACATAAAATTTTAAGATTGAAATTCCACACTGTCATTTCTTTATTAATGATGATAAATGGAGAAAGAACTGTGATAGTGCCTAGACTTACCAGTAGTTTAATTATGGTTCAAACCATACTCTGTTTTCAAGTAACATTTAAAACAGAATTAAGAAAGAGCCTGCTTCCAGTTTGAGAATGGGGACTACAAAAGGAAAGAGCGTGTTAAATAGAGTAACACATTCAAAATGCTGGAGGAATTCAGCAGATCAGGCAACATCTATGGAAAGGAATAAACAGTCAACGTTTTGGGCCGAGACCCTTCATCAGGGCCCTTCAGTCATGAGCCCTGGTGAAGGGTCTCAGCCCAAAACTTTGATTGTTTATCTGTTCTGTGGGTGCTACCTGACCTGCTGAGTTCCTCCAGCATTTTATATGTATTACTCTGGATTTCCAGCATTTGCTGAATTTCTTATGTTTATGTTAAGTGAAGTGACTTAACATTAATCTTGGGAAAAAAAATCACAGATGCTGCTTCACATTCTATACAAAATAAACACTTAACCAATTTACATGATTGGGTTACAAAGCCCCTCTAACTGACTGAATTCTGAGCCTGGATTGACTAATGTTTGCTCTGAGAATGTTCCCAAGAATAATCAACTGAAGAGAGGAAACTGACACAATTCCATCTTTTAAGGAAGAAGGGACCAATGGTATCCCAGTGAATATTTACAAATGCAGCCTTCCCATAATTGAAAAATCATATGAATCTAAAATCAAGCAAATAGCAAATAAATTCTTTTTGGCAAAAAGGCAAGTAATGCATATTAACTGGATGTTATCCTCCAGTTTAGTTTACACTTATTTTTCAGCTGGAAGTACTCTCACTTATATGTCATGAGCTTGTACAGTAAATTCAATCAAGTCTTGCTCTAGAGACGCAGCTATGAAAATCAAGGCACTGTAAGGAAGTGTGTACTGCTAGATGTGCCTTCAGGGTAGTACACTGTACTGAGGCTCTGTATGCAAAAGCACATTTCAATGGTTTCCAAGAAAAACAGAATAATCCCAGTTAATATCTATGCCTCATTCAATGTAAGATGAGTTATCTGCACATTATTGTAGTACTATTTGTGGGAGCTTCCTGTGCCCAATTTGGCTGCAGCATGTCACAATGTCTTAAGATGAGATTGTACTTGGCATGTTTATGATGTTTGCAGATGGCACCAGAATTGGTGGCATAGTGGACAGTGAAGACACCAGCAGGATCTAGACGAACTGGAAAAATGGGTCATGGTAAGGGAAATGGGGTTTGACTCAGAGAAGTGAAAAAGAACTGCATTTTTGCTAAGTTAAAACAATGCGGGGATTAGCAATAAATGGCAGGGCCCTGGTTAGCGCATCTGACACAGCCATCCAAGGCACTGACTGTACAAGATGTTGGGAGGCACAGAGTTTTGTGTTTATTTCTGGTCACCCCGGTACAGGAATTATGTCATTGAGATGGACAAATGGAAGAAAAGATTCCTAAGGATGATGCTTAGACTGGAGGGTTGTTATATTTACTGTAATGATTTGATGAGTTCCGATTTGGATTTGGATTGACCCGTGTTGAGCTTAGGATGGTTTCAGTAGATTTCTCTGCTTTATATTGTACCAGTGCCCCCCCAAAAAAATCACAATATTATGGGCTGTAAAACATGATCTAACGTTGTATAAGGCGCTCACTGCCCCTTCTTCTAACAAAGCAAACACTCTAACTGAAAAAAAATGTTCTATGCCTTTTCTTCTTAGCTAGCCAGAGATATTTTGCATCTACTGCTCTCGACATGTTGATCGTCTTGCAGTTTCCTCATTGCCGTTTCAGAATTGTTAACTCTGGGTGGAATGCGAAGCCTGACAGAGAAATCGAGTTTTATTTGCTCTAAAAGCTTTTCAAGGGAAACTTCAAACTTGTCCGAGAACAGGTTAAATGATCTTGGCAAGACGTCAAACTCTGCTAATGATTCCAATGTGGGAATCAACCCGCGTCGCCGCTGGTGTCCGACTCAAAATCATCTCACGTTGTACATCTTATCGGTAAATCTAAACTCTTAATTCATTCAAGCCAATGTCAAATACAACCTCTGTTCACACCACCAAGTAATCCTTTTGAGTCCATCTTTGTCTCAAAGTGGAGGAAGGAAGCTGTAGACCTGTCAGAAAGAATTAAGATAAATGCAAATAAAGCATGATTTTTTCAGACTTCAAAGCGCGTGAAGCGTGCCAAGTCCATGACGGATATTTAGCGTGACCCGAACTGTCATATCAGTGCAGCGCTCAATATTTTATCTTTCCTTGAGTAAGAAGGATGTGGAGTTCACGTTAACTTTGGAAGGCCACGATCCGTCCTGCTTCTCTTCAAACGGTGAACATTAAAAAGTCCTGGGCGCACTCTGTAGGAGCTGAGGTAGGGAGCGGCGTGTTTGAAGTTAGCAGATGCTGCTCCAGACTTAAGTGTTTTCACTTCCAGAATTGAAATACATTAGTTGGTCCGATTTTTTTTAAAAAAAAACGATTAGATCTGGATAACCAGTTAACTTGTTGCCCATTAATCTTGCTGCAGTAGTTGATAACTGCTCGCAAAAAACGACCATGAGGGAATTTGGTTTTTCAGAGTGAGATTTGGTGATCTGGAACATGCTACACAGAACGGCAGTGGATGAAGATTCAAGGGCAACCGCAGAGAGGCTGGATAACGATGAGCAGGGCTGTGGGAAGGGCGGGAGCCTGCGGCTGAATCATTGAGACAGATGTTCTGCTGTAGCATTCACTGTATAGTACGCTCCGAGTTCGATCCCGCCGTTGTCTGCAATGGTTACCACGCACAAAATACTGGAAGATTTCAACCCGTCAGCTACGAAGTGAAATAAATATGTACGTTTTCCTCTTAACCGCAATGGGTTTCAATGGGGACCTCCGTTCCCCTCCCCTTACATTCCAAAGATTTAGGATTGGAGATTGTGACCAGAAACTGCGATGCTGACGCAAATGGCGCATTTCATTGTATGCTTCGATGTACGTGTGGCCACTAATACTGCCATTCCATGTCTACTACATGATTTCAACTTTGCTATCTGTCAAATTTAGCCGTAGGTTCCACAAGATGTCCCAGCAAGGTCACAGATCTAGGTGGGAGAAGGTGAGGGAGGGACCGGTCTGTCTATATTTATGCCATGGGGATAAATTGTGGATGAAGCCGTCCAGTTGATAATTTTTATTGATGTTGATTTAGAAGCATCTTGAAATTCGTAGGCAATGGGTAACTTGTGGCACTGCGGTGGTGTAGCTGCTTCAGCGCTCTACTGTCCGAGGTTCAATCCTGACCCCAGGCGCTGTCCATGAGAAGTCTGCATGTTCTCCCTGTGTGGGTTTCCTCAGGATGCCCTGGTCTCTTCCCAAAGACATATATTTTGGTAGGTTAATTGGTTATTATAAATTGCTTCTAGTGCACAAGCGAGTGGGTTAACTGATTGAAATGTGGGGAAATTAAGAGTTGAATGAGTGTGGGATTAGTGAGAATAGATGCCAGAAAGTCAATATGGATCCACTGGACTGAAGCACATGCTTCGATACGAAACACAAAATGGGTTGGGGTTACTGATCCAACTCATCTCCCAAGATTCAGTTTCACTGTAGTCAACATGCAGATATGAGTTCAGGGGTTACTGATATCCTTATGTGTTTACTGTTGTTGATAAATTCTAATAAAGTTTTCCATAAACTTAGATCCGCAACCTCCATTGGAAAGATCAACATTAGTTCACAGAGGGTTAGAACTCACAACGGTGCAGATAATGCACCAGTTGTACAAAACATTGAATTTTAGTTCATTTTTGGACATTCTGCTCACAGGAGTCATTTTGGCCTCAGAAAGGGTGCAACACTGCCACAATTGTTAAAAGACAGTGCCAAGGTGAGATTGAAAGAAGATGAAAGGAACATCTTTCATGGGTCAAGCTATTTTAGGAGAACTATTGAAGAAGAAAATCTTGTATCCAGTTTGGGTGAAGTGAGTGGCTTTCCTCACCAAAAGACTAGGTGACCCCTAGAACTTTTGGATGAGTTAGAGAGAAATGTGTTTAGTAAACGATAGTCAGGGTAGATGATATGTAGGTTGGGAACATAAATTTGCCTGACCTAACTGAACAGCAGAGCAACCCTGAGGAGCCGAGTGGGCTTCTTGCTTTGGTTATACTGAAGAGTACTTACAGTGCAGTTAGGTTGTTTAATCTACTTTAATCTTTAATTCACTTTAACATATAACTGTGTGTTTGAATGATTAGACGATACTGAGAAATAAGTTGATTACCATTCTGAATTGCATTAAGGTAGAAAAATAGCGATTGTATTGAATAAAAAATATTTGCATGAAGTTTGGTTGTTTGCATTATATTAATCATTAATAATGAATTGTTGCCAAATTCAAAGTAATTCCACAATTTAAATCCATCATCCAAAAGCTCACCTAAAACCAAGGCAGAACTACCCTTCATTGATAATAGAGTAAAGCATTGTTTTATTTTAAATTGGATTGAGCTAAAGAAACATTCAGGATACAAGTAGTTAACACTTCTATAATGCATATTTCCCAAATAACTTGCATACAGAGTTTGATCTAATTAGATTTAAACATCCTCCCATGGGACATTTTGATTGTTTTAAAGATTATTTGAAATTATTTAACAGAATTTCACTTAAAATACACTTGAGAATGGTATATGTAGCTGGCCCCTGGGGAAGCAGTAGTTTCAATCTCGTCATTTCTTTCTTGTGAAAATTTGGGACCAGGATTAGGGTGCATAGACTTTGGAACCCACTCTGCTGTTATTGTGCCTTATCCTGATTCTATACCTTGTGTATTTCCCCAGCAATCTCCCTACCTTCACAAAACAATTGATCCCAATTGTTAAATAAACTTGACCTCTAGGCTTCCATATTCTTCTGGGATGAATTCAAACACATATAAAGCATTCTGAATAAAGTAATTCCTTCCACTAGGCTGGAAGAACTAGATGTGTGGCATCTATCATCACTTTGTTTCATAAAGTTTGCAGTCAGGAAGATGAAATCGGAAAATTACATAGATTTATTGATCTCTAATTGATCTTTCCTCAGAAAAATAGCTGAAATGAACTAACCCTATCTCCCAGAACATTAGTTTTATTCCAACAAAATTGGTAGAATTACTATGGAAGTAGTGAAATGTTCAGCTTGACCCACTTTCTTCCTTTGTGGAATATCATCAGCTGCCAACAGAAAAAAGTCAGGTTAACTTGATGAGCAAAAGTACCAAGTTGAGGAGAGGTGTTTTGGAATCATGGGAGCGAGAAGAATAGAGGGGCTGATGTTGAATGAAAAGCTAAGTTCAAAGACAAAAGTAATTTATGGAGTAATGTGAAAGACATGCAGAATTAGATGGTGCAAGAGACAATGATGCAAATGTTCCAACGAACCCAGTTAAACAGTGTCTTGTAAAAGTATTCAACCCCCAAACCATTTGCTCACATAAAAGAGCATTACAGCCAAGGATTTTGATCAATTCAACTGAGAATTTTAATTTGTGAGTCACATGCTCCTTATTTTACAGTAGATCCATAAAAACAGGAAACATTGTATAGCATGAAAAACTAAAAATTCAAAAACTGAAATGTTAGCTGGTCAAAAATATTCATCCCCCTTTGCTCAGTACTTAGTTGAACTACCTCTTATAGCTATTAAATTCTTTTTGGATAAGTCTCTATTAGCTTTGCACAACATGATGGAGCAAGATTTGTCCATTGCTCTTTGCAAAATTATTCAAGTAGTGCCAGTATAGTTGGGGGGGCAGTGGTGGACAGCAATTTTGAGGTCTTGTCAGAGATGTTCAATTGGTCCACTCAAGCACACCAGATTTCATCATTTGAAGCCACGGCTCTGACAGGTTGCTCAGCCGGTGTGCTTAGGGTCATTGTCCTACTGAAAGATAAGCTTCCTCCCAGTTTAAGTTTACTGACAGAGGCTATCAGGTTTTTATCCAAGATCTCTCTGTGTTTAGCAGCATTCATCAGCCCATCAATCCTGACCAGATTTCCATTCCTGCTGCTGAAAAGCATCCTTGTTGCATGCTGCTACCTCCTGAATACTTTACAGTAGGGATGGTGTTCAGTGTTAGATTTATGTCTCACGTGCATTACTGCTTAGCCTTAAGGCTAAAAAGTTCCACTTTATTCTCATCTGTTCACAAGACCTTCTTCCACATCGTTACAGTATCTTTCAAGTGACACTTTGCAAAATCTTTATGGGCAAGGATGTAACGTGTCTTTAAACCAAGGCTTCTTTGCCATTCTTCCATAAATACCATTCTTGAGCAATGCTTTAGAGTTTGTGGAATCATAAACTTTATCTCCTGTTCCAGCCATTGACTTTTGTAGCTCACTCAGCGTGACTATTGGCATCACAGTAGCCTCTCTTAGAAATGTCATTCTTCTCCAGTGACTAAGTTTAGAGGGGCAAACTTACCTAGGAAGTATGGCTGTGGCTTCATATATTTTCCATCTTTTCACAATGGACTGTACTGAGCTTGGAGGTATGTTCAGTGTCTTTGAGATGGTCTTGTACCCTTCCCCAGATTTGTGCTTCTCTATTATCATTTCCCTGACTAGCCTTGAATGCTCTTTTGTCTTCATTTTGATTTTGTTTAGACCTTACAGAGAGAGGGGGTATTTATTCTTATGAATTCATCAAAAACACATGATCCTCCAATTTCTGACAACTAATTGGGGGAGTTGGTAAGGTAATTGAATATATTGCTCCTGAGGAAAGTTAGCATAGTAGTTATAAAATGCATGAATACTTTTTCAGACTCACAGTTCTGGTTAACAGGTTTTGGAATTTTTCTTTTGATTTGACATGATGCACAATGTTTTGTAGATTATCTCAAAAATCCTACTTCAATATATTTTAAATTTTGAAAATGAGACAGTAAAATATGAAAATAGTTGTGGGGGCTGAATAATTTTTCAAGGTACTATATTGGAACTGGGTAAGTCAGAAATCAATTTGGTTTTAAATTGCAGAAAGGGTGTAGTTGGCATTTATAGCACAAAGAGTTCTGACTGAATGAGACTAGGATGTTCCATTTTGATCAGATTTTAGCAACCCCTCTAACATACATTTCACAATATTAACTTGCACATGTTTGATTAATTGCCCTTATTAATGTATTACTTGGTTGGCTCCATAAACATCAGGATCACCAGTATCCCAAGTCTCACCCATTAGAGACATGTTGATTACCCTGTTCATTCCTTACCCATCCTCTCTACAACTTACATGGGATGTAGTAATGATAGTGTAATATATTGTTCATAAATAACTTGGAAAAGAATGTAGGTGACTTAAAGCTATATTACTTAAAGTTATACAGAGGTACATCATGGAACGTGGAAGCTAATCACACTTTAATTCAACCCATGTGATAGTGGTTTTTTCTTCATCAGAATAACTACTTATTTGACATATATATACTCCCAGTGGAGGCTGGTTGCAGGGGATTCACAGCCCATTCCTTAGCCAGAGCCTTCAGCAATTTGGGCATCAAGGAAGAGAGGAAGAGGAGAGCCATCCGCAATACCACCGATGCGGCAGAGAGGGCCTCAAGATGGCTGTGGCTCAAAAGAGGGGAGTCATGGAGTCATAAGTAGCTAGTCATCTGCACACAAGCTGGGGTCTGATCAGCCCCGGCTGAGTCACCTGGAGGAGGGTGTATGATGTTGAAAGACCCGAAACACCCGATAATTCCAGGAACATCACTGAAGTTGTGTCCAGAGGCATCAGTAGGCGTATGTACACAGAATACAACTCAGTATTTTCTCTATATTTATTTATCATTTATTTTATTGTACTACTGCTGTAAAGTTAACAAATTTCACCACATATGCCAGTGATATTAAATCTGATTCTGAGTCCAATAATTCTTTATTACCATGTATATGCTGTTTGCTTATCTCCTTATTCCTCATTCCTACAAGCAACTGTGTTAAATTCTTTCAATGATCTTCCTTCTCTGATTCAGATTCTGATCCAGATTTATTTATCACATATACTATACATGGAAACATACAGTGAAATGTAAAATTTGCATTAACACCAATGCACCTGATCCCTTAAGGCATTTAAAAATGACTCTTGCCTCAGAGAGGTACTTCTGCATCTCATTCTATGTAATCTTTTTCACAATTTTCTAAGCATACAATGATCACTATTGCCCCTTTTATAATGAAACATGATTCCCAGATCTGGACCCAGTCCTGCTTCTTTGTCATTTTCTACACACATCAGGAAACTCTCCTGGCTTACACTAGGAATATCAGTGTTACATTTGAATCACTCATCCCCATGTTTATAATACTTCTGGAGTTACAAGAGTTTGCAAATGCTGGAAATACAGAACAACATACAAAAGTGCTGGAGGAATCAGCGGATCGGGCTACATCCCTGGAGGAACAAATCATGAACACAAGAGATTTTGCAGATGCTGGAAATCCAGAGTAACACATACAAATGCTGTTGGAACTCAGCAGGTCGGGCAGCATCCATGAAAATAAAACAAAACACAGTCGACATTTCAGGCCGAGTCTCTTCTTCAGAACTGTCAACTGTGGCAGGACTACATCCAATCCCGATGAAGGGTTTGGACCTGAAACGTCGACTGTCCATTTCCCTCTATGGAAGCTGCCTGACCCGCTGAGTTCCATCAGCGCATTTGGGTGTCACTTCTCGCGCATTGTATCATTCAGCATTGAATGTCCTATCCAATCAAATTCAGATAACCCCACTCTGTTCTCCCGGGAAACTTTCCCTTGCTGATTATAAAGCTGCTCCGGGACAAGTTTAATTCCTTGGGTATTTTCCGATTGGCTTTCAGTTCCAGCTCTGATCCTCTAGAGGGAGGCGGTGAGGTGAAGAGGATTCAGAGCCGAGACTGCGGGAGCTGGGATCGTCACCCGTCTTCACTATCCCGTCGGTCTGACAAACCTAGACACCCGAGAGCAGAGGGACGGGGGAGAGGAGGAGACACACACGACCGCCTCTACCAAGATTGTGCATCGGCCGAGTCCGCCCATTGCCCGTACTCAGAAAACAGTGGCTTGACAAGGAGCAAAATACAAACTGCCGGAGGAACTCGGCAAGCCGAGCAGCATCTGTGGAGGCAAAGGGATGGTTTACGTTTCGGGTCGAATCCCCAGGATTGCAAAGGGAATAGAGCTAGTGTAAAGAGGTAAGCGAGAAGGGTGAAGCAGGAGCCGGCAATGGACAGGTGGAACCAGGTGAGGGGTGGAGAGAGTTGGAACTGGGAGATTGGCCGGTGAGTGATAGGCAGGCACAGATAAGGAAAGACTTTATAAAGGGTGCGGCATATGGAGCTGGCAGTTAGGAAGCTATGTGGACGCAAGGGGCTGCAGATGGTGGAATCTGTTCAGCAAGAAAGGTAGAGGAACCAGTTAAGGGAGGGAAGAAGGACAGATAGAGTTGTGTAACGGAAGATTACTGAGGAACATGCCACCTTCTCCGTTTTAAAGCGATCCCCCTAAATGATACCGCACTTTGTTCGGCGTATTTAGCTTTTTCAAAATTCCCACCTCATACGTTATGATTAAACTTCCCTTTGGGACGGACTTGGGCCCCGGAGGCGGTGATAAACATTGTGTGCGATGATGACTGGAAGATGCAAAATTGAGAAACCCTGCTGGCACTATGCGTGTTCGGACGATCTGCATGCAGTAGGTTCTTGAAAGAGAGCCAGATATTCATCGCTGGGAACTGCAGGTCGGGGGCCGCTTGCACGCTTAGTAATTAGGAAGGAAGCAAGTTCAACATGCAGAATCTTATACCCCACCCGCCACCGTCTACTGCTTGATGAAGGGGGATGGTGGGAGATGGAAGGTGCACGGACATTGGAGGGAGATGGATGAATGGGTGCAGAGGAGACGGAGAAAATGTTAGAGGGATTGAAGAGAAGAGCGGGCCACAGGAAAGATGGAAGGAATTAAGGTGTCTCTGACGAGTACTATCTTCCCGTCTATATCCTACGTTTCTTCCACAAGTTGTTTTTTGCCGCCATCAATTGTGTGTTTAACTTCCTTTTCGATTATGTTCTCACTTTGAGACGGATGTATTTTGAAATATTGAATATCGAACTTCATTGTTAAGCACTGTTGATCTACGGCGTGAAACGGGCGAATTCGCCCTTCTCCTCTGAAGTTTATTCGGGGGCTGGGGAGGTCAAGCGAAAAGTAATGCAAGTAATCTGCGTTTTAGTTCATTACTTCTTCCCCCGTCGGCTGGCACAGCCAAGCACATTTCCTGAACTCCGTACATTGGGGCAGTGTCTCCCGTGCTCAGGTTCTGCCCTCATCCTCCCTCTTGCACCCCTTGTTTTACAAAGTCTCCCCTACACCCCCCCCCTCCGCACTCTTCTTTCTCCCTTCTCCCTCCACCTCTCAATTCACCAATCTCTACACCTTATCCCCCCACACACACTGAGCCCGTGCCGTCCCCTCCATCCTCCCGTGCACTCTTCATTCTCTTCCCCCTCCATTTTTCACTTTGTCTCGCTTCCAAAGTATTCCAAGAAACTAAAGTAATAAAACCTACTTCCCCTAACTTAATAAGATAATGTCTTATCTGTTCTTCAACACTTTGCCATCTCTTCCTCATGAACTTTGATTTTCCTGTTACCCTAACCAATATCTTAACCTTGAACACATTCAATTACTTAGTCGCCAGTGTTCTGGATGCCAATACTCCAAGGATTTAGGAACCTCTAAACCGCCACCAGACCCTGCTTGCAGTGCTCAAGAGATACTGTATTTTAGTCAGGTATATGGAGGAATTTAAGGTGGGGGGTTATATGGGAGGCAGGGTTTGAGGGTCAGCACTACATTGTAGGCCGAAGGGCCTGTAATGTGCTGTACTATTCTATGTCTATTTTGGAATTCATGGAGATGTATTTTTACCACCACTCTTGGGGTGGGGGAACAAAGAGTTAAAGATCACTTTCATCATTGTTTGACAAGCTGAAGGATTTTTGAGGTTTCTTCATTGCATCATAGGTTTGAGTAATTTGTCTAATGGCGTCTGAGTCCCTTTTGCTAATCTCACTCTCCAAACTTTACCTCTGGATTCGGTTGTACTGCTAATATTTATCTAACATCCCCTTTAAACTATGTATTATCTCATCTGAAATAGGCACTTGGGCTAATGGATCTGAATTCTAATAACCCTTTGTCTGAAAAGTGTCCTTCAAACCTTCCCCTTTAATCTTCAATGTTAAGTTATTCCAGCTTGTTACACATTTCATGCAGCCTTTCATTAATCATTCTTCAGTTGATTGTCCTTTTCCTGAGTAGCAGAACATTCATTTTTAAGATCCAAGTTAAGATATATGTATATGTATAGCAACACATACAAAATGCTGGAGGAACTCAGCAGGTCAGGCAGCATCCACAGAAAAGAGTAAAAGAACACTCAGCATTTCAGGCCAAGACCCTTCTTCAGGACTGAGAGGGAAGGGAGCAGATGCTTGAATTAAAAGATGGGTGGGGGGAAGAGGAAAAAGGCTGGCTGGAAGATGATAGGTGAAGCTGCAGAGGAAAAAATTGTGTAGGAGGGGAGGAGGAAGGGACGGGGGGAGTAGTAGGCAAAGTGGGAAGACGTAAAAGGTCAGAGTGAGGAATAGAGGAAGTGGGTTGGGGTGGAAAATTTTGTTAACCAGAAGGAGAAATCAAGGAGAAATTGATACTCGTATCGTCAGGTTGGAGGCTACCCAGACATAATATACTGTAATTCTGACAATACTGTTTGCCCACATAAAATCACTGTCCATCCTACAGTAAAACAGGCTCTCATACTTAATCATAAAAACCACGTTCTGGCAAACCAGGACTGGGTCTGGTTTGGCTGATGCACCATTTCCACTTTGAAGGTGTCAATCAGTTGATGTATTTTTTTCTGTATTTATGTCTTTAACATTACATCTCTTCGAGATTTCATGCTAAAGACCAATTATTAAGACAAATAATGAATTTCCTGACTCATCCTACTACCATGAATAGGCAGTCAATTCAATGCATTCAACAGCTTCAGTCATCTTTACCTCTCTGCTATCCCATCCCCTTTGCCAGTGTAATCTAACCGCCCCCATGTTTTCCCTGTCAGGTCACATACAAATGTGCAGAATAATATGCAGCAAAAATGGAAAACTTTAAAAGTTGTGTCTGATTTATTCAAGTTTAGAGGTGCTGTCTTTCAGACGAATTTGAGGCTGCCTTGTTATGCTTCTAGTGTGAATGCACATAATCCCATTGACAGTATTTCAAAGAAGGACGCAGGAGCTCTCCCCAGTACTTATCCTTCAATCCAAGGCTGTAAGCAAGTCATCATTATCATACTGCTGTTTGGGAAGTATGCTGTGTACAAGTTGCCAACTCTGTTTTCTACATTAGAAACAATCGACAGCCCAGCATATGGGGATAATGGAGAGGAGTGCATGTTCCATCATTCCACAAAACAATGCCCTTGAGATACTGGGCCAAGGTTTTGAGACTGTTTTGCACATATGTTTAAGTTTAATTGTTTACCATGTTACTTGCAAAGAGGAAATGATTGTTAATAGAACAGGAAACAATCTGTTAAAGAACTTCAAGAAGCAGTAACTCAACCACCTGTGTTTTAACAATATTCTCCTGTATGAATGTCTTCTTTCTTTTGGCAGCTGTCTAGCTGGTCCTGTGTTGAGAGATCTTTGGGATGATTTATATTTGTGCAATGGGAAACGGTTCTGTGAGAGCAACAAAGCCTGAACAGAACAACTCTCCCCCAGCCCCAACAGAACCCTCCTCGGAGGCCTTGGACACCCTCAGAAGAAAGATCCTGGGTCTAGAAGAAGAACTGAGGAGGAAGGATGATCAGCTGAGGCAGAAGTCAAAGAAAATTCAATCCCTGGAGAAAGAACTGAAAGGAAAGCTTTCCCAAATCGCCAAGCTTCAAGATGCCATTGGGTACAACAGCACCTCTGGATCCACTGCTGTCAACCAACACAAGAAACTCCTCAGCGTCATCAACCAAGGGCCGAAACGTTTTGCCCAGGTGGCGACTGAGATTCACCGACGGCTCAAGGCTAAAGAGGGGGTGTCTGCAGAGCCAACCTCCTGGAATTATTACTGCCGTGGAGTGCAGAAGTTCTCCATTGAGCAGCTTCGAGTACGGAAGGACTCCAGGTAAGAAATCAGAATCACTGTTGCCCCGGCAATTGAGCAGCTGGATTCCCACAACAGTGTAGGAGATAGATGATTCATTCCAACTAAATAACCCCACTTACTAATGACAACCTCGGAAGACCAAGTGCATCATTGGCATGGATATTTTCTATGTACTTGTCAATACCACATACTGTATCCTTGAATAACATAGTTAAACTGTTCTCACTATAGATGACATTGTTCAGTGAGAGCAAACTTGAATGTTGAACGTTTAGTTCATTGCACCAGATATTCTCATTCATTCTTAAGATGTGGGCAGCTATTTCACCAATGCAGTTCGCAAAGTGAAGATGCATCTGCAGTCTAATTAGGTTGGAACTTCTAAAGCATCGGGATAGTGAGTGACTTGGACGTGAATCTGCAGATGGTTTTCCATGGCCTTTCTGTCCTTTCCTTCTGGGTGGTGGAAATCACATATTTGGCATGTGCTCTGAAAAGAACCATGGCAAATTCTCCTTCCTTCATGAAGGTAGTATCCAGAGTACCATTCACATTCTGCCCTAACTTTAGCTCTAACCAGAAAGCATCGTGGAAGTATTTAGTTGGAACACAAGCTGTGGTGTCACACCTGCAGGCTGGTCATAGGACAGTAATAATCTTGATGGAGCATCGTTGGCATCGGAAGCAGAAAGCACAGACATTTAAGATTGAACTTTAAGATTGACTATAAAATACTTTGGGGGCACAAAAGACATTTAGCTTTAGTGAGCAGCAATTCTGTGGGTGAAGGCAGCCTGTTGATGAGAGAGGTCAAGAATGGCCAGACTGGTTCAAACTGACAGGAAGGCGAGAGTAACTCACCGAACACACGTTACAACAGTGGTGTGCATAAGAGCATCTCTGAGCGCTCAACACGTCAAACTTTGAAGTGGATGGGCTACAGCAGAAGAATACCATGAACATTCACTCAGTGACCACTTTATGAGGTACCCAATAAAGTGGCTACTGAGTGTATAATCATTTATCTGATTTTACTCTTTGTTGTCCATAACTTTATAGCAATATTTCTTAAATGTAATTCAGAAGGTACCAGATTAACTTAGAACTTTAAGATTGACTATAAAATACTTTGGGGGCACAAAAGTCACTGCAGTCAAGTGTAAGGAAAGAACTCGTATGTCTATTTTATCTTACACTATGGTTCATCCAGTGAACTCCATTTACTGCCAAGTCCCATGTATGAGGCATAGTATATTTGGTTACTTAAAGAATGTGTATGGGGGCGGGGGGTGCTCTACATCGTGAACTTTTTTTTGTGACATCTGGTTTCTCACAATATGGGCTGAAATTGCATGTACGTCGACAAAAGACTAAATCTTAGAGAACAAGAGTTGTCTTTGCTTTTGGTTGTCCCTGCTTTAGTGAGACCAAGTTCTGAGTTTGTTCTCTTTTGTGACAAAATGAATGATGCCCAGGAAAAAAAGAATGTCAAAGGAATTTCCTCGCCAGTTAGCGTTCAATGCTAAAAGTTAAAGTGGGAAGATAATGTACAACTTTGTAGATGGAATGGTTCTGTGATGTCCATAGCCAGCGATGTTGGTGGTAATTGGAGTATGTATATTGTGCAGTTTAAAGAAATTGATAACCGATGCCATAATGCACAACGAGTTCCTGAAGAAGCTGGAGCCCCAGCATGTGCGGGAGATTGTGGAATGCATGTATGAGAGGAGCTACCAAGAAACTGATGTTGTCATCCAGGAGGGGGAACCGGGAAACCACCTCTATGTTCTAGCAGGTGAGGGTCATTGTCTTTGAGCTGTACAGTACGGAAACAGCCATTGTATTGATGTTTGGTCTCTAGGTGACATCTGACTGTATTGTGCCATGAATGCATGCATGATGATGCTTAATAATGACATCCCATAGGGCGCTGTTTTTTTGCAACACTTAAGTATGTTCTCCATCAACAAAAGTGCACAGTTTAGTGCAGTAAACAGCGTCAATGGGTTAAATCAGGGGTAATGAGGACAGAGATTTTCCTTTACACCAAGATATCTCTAATTTGATTTATCCCTTTGGTTCGCCAGTCCCTCACCTGATAATGATTCTAATTCAAAAATGTACCAACCTTTCCCTACCCACTGCTTTCCCCTTCCTTCGTCATGGAATAGTACAAAATCATAAAACATAGAACACTACAGCAGAGTACAGGTTCTCAGGCCCACAATATTGTGCCGACCTTTTAGCCTACTGCAGGATCAATCTAATCCTTCCTTCCTACATAGAACACCAATTTTATTTTATCACCCATGTGCCTATCTAAAAAGTTTCTTAAATGCCTCTAATGTGTCTGCCTCCAATGTCCTTAAAATTATACTCCCTGGTTTAGCCTGGAAAAAGTCCCTTGCTGTCCACTTGACTTATGCCTGTTATCATCTTTGATCTATCAAGTCAACTCTCATTCTCCTTCATTCTAAAGAAAAAGCCCTAGCTCATTCTACCTATCCTCATAAGGCAACATAATTTATTCAAATATTAATCTTCTGTGTTTAGGGAATTTTGATTTGCAATAAAGTGAATAAAACTAAAAGGAAACCAATTAGTAAATATGTGCCATGCTCTTTGAAAGTTTTACATTGTTTTCTACATAATGCTATTTATGACATTGAGACTTCAATATTGCAAAGAGTCATGAATTGATATCCACAGATTAATGTACTTGGTGGTGCATTGGACATTGGCTAGGAAAGGACCCACCTAAGTACCCAGCTGTCATTGAACTGTTTCATTGAAAACTGAGGTTATATCAGACCTCTTAGCTACTGGTTAACCATGTGTAATAGAAAATTTGTGTTGTATAGCATTATAGTGATGCTTATGGAAATATGGAAATCATATTACAAGACTGAAGCTATTGACATATATTTTAGAATAAATTCCATCAGTTATTTTAAGGTTACTGCAAATTTATCATTTTGCTTTAATACCCATTTATTAAATACATGCCTTAGCCTTCAACCCTGCTCTATTCTTCTGGCCAATCTACATGTCATCTCCATTTGCCAATCTTTGTTCTATATGCCTGTCTTATAAAAATATATCCCATTGTTTTCAGAGCTCTAGTTCATCACAGTGTCCTGAGAGAGTCCCAGCTTTCCAGCATTTGTGTGGAAATGCTCCTGAACAGTCTAATCTTGGATTTCAGAATAATGTTTACTTGTTTGATATTCTTACTAAACGCTTTTGCTATCTTATTTTTTATTGGATAACTGGCAGTGTAAAATTTGATGATCTCTTTGACTCAGTGCAATTCCTGAATATATAAGTGAAGTTAATTTTGTACTTTTTCCCCAAAAACAAAAAAAAAAGAGAAAATATGTGATTAAAGATTAGCCTTATTAGTTACATTGAAACATCAAATCGTTCAAGGAAATGCATTGTTTCATCTACAACCAACACAGTCTGAGGGTGTGCTTGGGGGTAACCCACAGATGTCGCTATGCTTCCAGTGATAAAGGATGCCCACAACTTACTCTTTCTATATGTATGTCTTCAGAATGTGGGAGAAAGCCGAAAACCCAGAGGAAACCCATACGTTGACAAGGAGAATGTACAAACTCCTTATAGACCGTGGCAGGAATGCAGGACATTCAGACAAAGCAATGGCTTTAACGGGGGAGATATAGAAAAGAAAGGTCCACATGTATGAAGGACCAGAACTCAAGACCAAAAAAAAAGTAGTAATCACAGATAAATCTAAAAGGATGTTAGGGCAAAATCCATTACCCCGAAAGTGGTGATGATGTGGAACCTGGCCCAAAGGTGGGGCAGTTGAGGTGAATATATTCATTTAAGGGGAAGCTGCCAAAACACAGAAGAGAGAAAGAAACAGACAATTAATTTGAAAAGTCAAGAGGATACTTGTTTGGATCAGTTAGGTTGAAAAGCCTTTAATTTGCTGTAGATTCTGTGACATTAAGTGCATTGTGCTTATTGCCTTGTAAATCAGTCTGCTGATAATGAAGCAGAACAACTTTGGAATAACACTGAAAGTTAGGGATATGCTTTGAATAAGCCATATTAAGTAGTCTTCCTGTCATGAAGTGCAGCCTGACACCAGGATCTGGTGCCCTGATCTAGTGCACCAATCTCTAGTAGATGTGACTATGATCATTGATTGCTATTGCAAATAAACTTTAACTCTACTTTTAAAGATGGGACTTTAGAAGTTATACAGAATGGCAAATTGTTGGGACAGATGCATCCTGGGACAGCATTCGGCGAGCTTGCAATTCTCTACAATTGCAAAAGGACTGCAACTGTTAAAGGTAATGAAAGCTGGGACTCCACGTGTCGGTTTCTCTGTCGTTGCTGCTGTCTCTCTGTAAGTACACAACTAGCTGATAGTGGTATGGTGAAGCTGATCTGATCCAATAAATATCAACTTCAAATTTTACACCGACTAAAATTATATGTGAAGCTGAAGAACTAACACCTGATGCTGGACTCCAACCTCGTGCATGTGCATGTGTTTATTTGCTTAGAAACTTGTTCATGGAATATTTAAGCTGATATACCAGAAATGTACCATCACAAGACAGACAATGGTGTTAAGCTTTATATTTTAAGTGTCCTGTTGTTGCTAAATCCCAACAGAAATGCAGAATTAACCCCCAGGACCTACAAGTACCTGGGATGCACCTGGATGATAGGCTTGAGTGGAGCACCAACACAGGCTGTGTACAAAGGCCAGAGTCGCCTCTACTTCCTGAGGAGACTGAGGTCCTTTGTAGTATGCAGGCCTCTCCTTCACATGTTCTATTAGTCTGTTGTTGCCAGTACAATCTTCTATGTGGAGGTGTGCTGGGGCAATGGCACCGACGCAGGTGATGCCGATAGGCTCAATAAACTGATGAGAAAGGCTATTACAGTTATAGGGGTCAAGCTGGACACACTGGAGGCTGTGGTAGAACAAAGGATCCTATGGAAAATCCTGGCAATTCTGGACAATGTTTCTCACCCTCTGCATGCCACCTTGGCTGAACAGAGGAGCACTTTTAGTAATAGACTAAGACAACTGTGCTGCCCAAAGAGGGCTATATGAGGTCATTCTTAACCTTGGCTATTAGGCTCTATAATGAGTGAACCCAGAGCCAGGGAAATGATGACTTCATCTCTCTCTCTCTCTCTCTCTCTCTCCCTCTCTCTCTCTCTCCCTCTCTCTCTCCCTCTCCCTCTCTCTCTCCCTCTCTCTCCCCCTCTCTCCCTCTCCCTCTCCCTCTCCCTCTCCCTCTCCCTCTCTCTCCTGTATTAATATGTTGTCAGTGTTACCATGAGCTTTGCCTGCAATCTTCTAACTAAGATCAGGTAAATTAACCTCAGCCTTGGGGAAATTCAAAGGAGAGTTTTGCCTTATTTGGTGAAGACTCCTAGAAGCTACATTTAATTATAAAAGAATAGACCATCAAAGTCACAATCTGTTGGCCAGCTCAGCTGTGTGTTTTCAAGTCTAACGTCCTTTAGACTAGTGAAGAAGTTCTTTGGTGTGTTGGTGGGAGTTTATCAGGGACATTTAGAGATATTATTTTTATAATTGTACAGTATATGTAGAGATATTCTCTAAAATGAAACCAGAACACCATGTTGGATTTAATATGTAAATATGTTAATTAATCAAATGCTGTACCATTTTCAGCTGTGACAGAGTCTTGGATTTGGGTTCTGGATCGTCAGGTTTTCCAGAGCATCATGATGGAAACAGCACAGGCAAGGAATAAGAAATATTTCAACTTCCTCAGCAGGTGAGAACTGAGAGCCCCTGGGGCTGCTCTAGATGTCCAGACAGGTCACATGACTGGCATTAGACCAACAACTGCCGGACTGATGTGTCTCATCTATCCACTGAGACCACTAATATAATGGATAAATGGTACAGTAGTAAAGATCAATGCAAGTGACTGAGGAAACGTGATGACAATACTGCTCAGTCAGTGTTCTCTCCATTCTTTGTACTGAAGTATAACACTTCGCATTTGTCTCTGAGTTACAACAGTACTGTATCCACCCTTGTACCTGCCTGTCTTTATCATCTTAAAACCTATTACTATTTTGCTCATAATTCAGCTTGTTTATGCTTTTTTACCTGCAAATTTGGAAATGGAGACCCCAGTCAAAGTTGCTGATATATCGCCGACAGAGGGAGAAAAACAGTAATCCTAGCAACAAGACCCAGGGAAAAATTATCGCTATATGCATCTTACCATCCAATAAATAACTTTTAATATTATTCTGTTTTCCATCATGTCCCTTTTTATTCCATAAATTTCAGTCTTGATGATATATCCATTTCAATGTGCTTTGTCAAATATACAGTCAGGGTTTCTGCATAGAGAATAGGACATGTGTTTCCTGTGCTATGTCTAAGTACAGAGCTGAAGAAATTCAGAACTCATTGTCTGTTTGATAGTGCTGAATATCAGTAAGGGTATAGAATGGACATAACGAGATGGTGCAATTTCTTTAAAAATACATTTTTTTTATGCAGTGTTTCTCTACTGAAAGGCTTGCCCGAAGAGAAATTATCCAAGATTGTTGATTGTCTTGAAGTTGTGAGTACATTATTTTTCAATCTTGAAGATCTTTTAAAAATCTATTTGATTACATTGAGGACAGACTCCTACTGTGGAAAGTCACAATCTGAGATATTAGTTGGCAATACTTGAGCTTAAATAGAAGGATATCACAATAAC
Organism: Hypanus sabinus; assembly: GCF_030144855.1. NCBI lineage: Eukaryota > Metazoa > Chordata > Chondrichthyes > Myliobatiformes > Dasyatidae > Hypanus > Hypanus sabinus. The sequence goes on along the minus strand of NC_082726.1, from coordinate 44,315,564 downwards.
AAAGTGCAATGTATAATAAATTCCTTGTTGAAAATTAGAGACATCAGGTGAATAGGTTATCTTTGGCCACTTGAGCTGAACACTTAAAAGATGCTCTGTCCTGATGCAGGATCTCAAACTGAAACATTGACCCATTGAATTCCTTCAGCTGTTCGTGTTTTGATCCAGGTCACAGCATTTGCAGTCTCTTGTGCTTCTCACTCTCAAGACATGTTGAATTAGTTGTCTCTCTGAAGTGAGATAGACCATTCCTCCTCATTCAACACGCCATTTGGTGTTCTGTTTAAGAACAGATTCTTGCACCACTGGTAATTATAACTTCTTCCCTTTTACTTTTTAATGGTACAGAGACTTTCATTGGATTGTGCCTACCATATCACCATAAAATACACAGTAGGAGCAAAATCAGACCATTCAGCCCATCAAATCCACCATTCCTTTATGGCTGATTTATTATCCTTCTCAACCCCATTCTCCTGCCTTCTCCTCGTAACCTTTAGCACCCTTTCCTTGAGAACCTATTAAACTTCACTTTAAATATACCCAATAACTTGGCCTCCAGAGCTGTCTATAGTAATAAATTCCTCAGATTCACCCTCTTCTGGCTAAAGCAATTCCTTCTCAACGATGTTCTAAAGGGATGTGCTAGTACTTTGAACCTCTAACATCTGGTTCTAAGCTTTCCCACTATTAGACACTACCTCCACTCCACCTAGGCCTTCTAATATTCAATAGCAAGCATTCATCAACATCTCTTTGATTAATAACTAAACATGTTTCCTAGTCCACAAATAAAATGGGCTTATTATTGGAGAATTAAGCATTTCACCTTTCACAAAGGATTCTACTTACATTGCTCCATGTCTTCTAATAGGATACCCAATATGATGCTATTTAATTCTTGCAGTACTACTCTGTGTCCAAGAGTTTGTTGAGCCTTAGATCTGCTGAACTGTGGAGAAGCTCAAGGGATAAGGGAGATATTGGTGCAGCGAGAGGGGGCAGGTTTTTGTATCTGAAAAACAGGATCCTACCCTCACCAGGTTCATCAGCCATATTTGAAGATCAAAACTGGGGGCATGGCTTTTCTGTAAGTGAGACTTGCAGGGAAAGTTCAAAGTAAATTTATTATCAAAATGTCTATGTGACACCACAAGCTACTCCGAGATTCATTGTACTGTAGGCATTCACAGTAGAACAGAGAAATGCATACAATAGGATCAATGAAACACTACACACAAAGACTAACAACCAATGTGCAAAAGAAGGCAAACTGTGCAAACACACAAAAAATAATATTGAGAACTTGAGTTGTAGAGTCCTTGAAAGTGTGTTAATAAGTTGTGGAATCAGTTCAGTGTTGAGATGAATGCAGTTATCTATGCTGGTTTAAGGAGCCAAAACCATTGAGAGCTCCTTGGGATTAAATGTCAGGGGATGCAGACTGCAGCCATCAAAGTTGAAAATGTAAATCTGCTGCACCAACCAGTTAGTACAGGGGATGAAAGTACAGCCATTCTGGAAGAGTTCCTGGTGAAAGCAGTTTTATAATGCTACTGTTCAGGTAGAAAATGGCCACCTTTAGACACCTCTGTCAAACACTATAACTCTTGTACTGTTTGTAGCCACCAATAGGACTAGCACCCAATGTGAAAGGACTTTTAATGTAAAGCAAATGTCAAGTTTTTTGCATCTTGTCTTAATAAATAAAATAATAAAGCTCAACTTAATAAAGCCCTAGTTCAAATGGTTCAGTTTAATATCAGAGTATGTATACAATTTACAACCTAAAATTCTTACTCTTCAGCCAATCAGTGTATAAAAGCATGCAGACATGGTCAAGAGGTTCAGTGCTCGTTCAGGCCAAACATCAGAATGGGGAAGAAATGTGATCTTTGTGACTTTGATCATGAAATAGCTGTTGGTGTCAGCTGGGGTGGTTTGAGAATCTCAGAAACTGCTGATCTCCTGGGAATTTTATGCACAACAGTCTCTAGAGTTATAGGAAAATGTGCAAATAATCAAAAAAAAATCCAGTGAGCAGCAGTTCTATGGGAAAAACATCTTGTTAAGGAGGAAAAAACTTGACAGTAACTCAGGTAACCCTATGTTACAAAGGTGGTGTGCAGAAAGGCATCTCTGAATACACAGCATCAGAACCTTGAAATGGACGTGCTACAGCAGCAGAATTCTACAGACATACACACTGTGACCACTTAATTAGGTACAGAACAATCCTAATAAAATTGCCACTGAGTGTAAGCATCATCACTATGAATGCCAGCAATAGCAGTTTGTACTATCTTATTTGCACCAAATCACTAAGATGACACCTTCTAAATCCATGACGTTCTCCAGCTAGGAGGACAGGTCAGTAAAGGCGTGAAGGCATCATCATTTGAAATTTGCACTCCAAGATAAGTACCATCTTGCCTTGGAAATACATCATAAACATGACAAATTCTGCAAATGTTGGAAATCCAGAGCAACACACACAAAATGCTGGATGAACTCAACAGATCAGGCAGCATCCATGGAAATGAATAAATGGTAGAGGTTTCAGGACAAGACCCTTCTTCGGGACATAACATCACTGTTAAAGTTATAGAGCACTGCAGCAAAGAAAAAGGCCCTGGTCTTCCGCCTTTCCCTATCTACTTGCACCTGGACCATAGCCTTCCATACCTCTCTCATCCATGTACTATCCAAATTTCTTTTAAATGTTACTATTGAACCTGCATTTACCACGTTGGCTGAGTGAAAAAGTTCTCTTCAGACTCTGCTTAAATATTTCGCCTTTCACCCTAAACTATTCTCACCCAACCTAAGGGAGAAAGGCCTGGATTCATTCATCATCACTGGGTTAAAACTAGGTATATCCATGACTCACGGGCTGCAGCAGTTCAGGACTACCTTCTCAAGTGCCGTTAGTGATGGACAGTTAAATGCAGGTGCAATCTGTTAAGCCCACACCCCTTTAATGATTAAAAATACATCAGGTGTAGTGACAGTATGTAGCCGGACTTTTCAGAATAGGGTGCTCTTTCGAATCAGAAAGCTACACCCCTCTGCGATACTGTTGGATTCTGGAGCAAAGACGAAACCTGGATGCCTGGAAAATAAACAAAGATTTTGATGTATTTCTCTTAATTTATACAATGGTTTATTTACTTATCTGACTATTCAAACAGTGTTTTAAAATCTACTCTCTATTACTTGCAGTAATATGCAATCTCTCCATCTCTGATAGGATTACTATGATACGGGAGACTATATAATTCGTGAAGGAGAGCAAGGTAGCACCTTCTTCATCATTGCAAAAGGAAAGGTAGGTGTTTATTTATATTCAAAAATTTATCTCTGGAATGCAGAAACAATTCCATTGCTATGATATGTGGTCCACCTAAGGTTAATATTCCTTCTGTCTTTTTGACAGGTTTATGAAGATATTTTTTGAACTGAAAAACTTGCTCATTTAAAAATTGAAATTCCAAGTGAAGCTTAGTAATGATTTCATGTTTAGCACAAGTATCTTTCTATTAGTAAATGAATCGACCAAATTGCATTATAAGCTTGATCATATAACCTGGACTAATGTATTAATGCAGGAGTGAGGGGGACTCCTGCATTCCTGGATGTGCATACTTGAGCATGAGTTGCTAAAATGGCTAAATGGTCATGTGTCCTGGTCAGAATTCCTACCCAATCCAAATACTAAAATTAACAAAATGGCTTTGTTTGCTCTGTGTACCATAGTTGCTTTGTGTACTAACATTACAATGAAAAGTGCTATTTTTAAGTCATTTTCAAAGCCTTGCATCATTTTGCATTCTAAGATAAGAAAGATGCAAAAAACAATAACTCTGCCACATTGTCAGACAACTAACCAACAATGTGACAGGCTGTTCTATAATGGAAGGTATTTCTGTTAAGGTGCACATGTATCTATGCCCATTTTAATATCTAAGGGTTCACATGGTTTTGTTGATCTTGAACAGGTTCGTGTGACACAGATGAGAGAGGGAGCTGAAGAACCACAAGAAATTAAGACATTAAAGGCAGGGGAATATTTTGGAGAGAAAGCTTTAATAAGGTACAGCAGTATGGAGTGTATAGAATGCTATAAATCTCATGGCTGAAATGGAAAGTAAGCAACCTACAAGATGTTTTAATTTGTGCTAGTTATTCGTTATCAGTACTGATCAATCACAGAATGAAATAGTAGGTGAATAGGTCACTTGAGCCACAAAATCCCACCATCACTCAATGAATTGTGTAAGCCAAATGACCACCCTATTGGTTGGCCCACAGATAGTTAAGCAATGAAGGGAGCAAAGACATTGGCTCCTGCCAAATCATTAATCAGGTTATGAACCTTTCGACCATTTTGCATTCTATTCTACAAAAGAGAGCGATAATGTTATAGCTATAGTTACTTTGTCAGATTGTTAATCAAAGCATAAACCCTTCTGAAACTTCCTCTACACATTAGTCTCCAAGGGAAGGTTGTTTTAAGCATTGCGATACCACTGTTTTTTGATTGTCCCAAAACACTTTGGCTTTTGACAGAGAAGAACCATCCCACAAAATGCCTCAGTAGAACAAAGTGAAGATTTCAGAAAAGAATTAATTACAAAAAGAAACAAATTAACTATGGTATAATTGCTTCCTTTGTCTTTTGGTTCTCAATGGTACTCGGCAGTTTTCTTAGTCATTATAGCATGCCAACACAATGCCTCCAAATCAAAATTCACAATTTCAGAGTCATACATGACAGGAATGCGTCAAAGCCAGCCATGAAGCACCCACTTGCACTAACTCAATTCTAATCCCACATAATTTTCTGCACATCAAATTCCCCCAAGCCCTTCAACAAAGTCTACGCACACAAGGAGAAAATTTGCACATTTTGTCAGAGAAGTCCACATATTTGGAGATGTGGGATGAAGTCAGAGTGCCCATGGTCCCAGTGAGAATGTACAAACTCCATGCAGAAGTCAGGATTGGACGCAGGTAGTCAGTATGAAATACACCACTGTGTTTGCCCCACCTTAGCAGCCAGCTAGTTCCACATGATTAAAGCTGTCCATTGGCCTGTGTGCTGGGCTACTGGTTTTACTTCCTAAAGAAATTTAACTGATGGCCCAGCAGACACCAGAATTTAATGGATGCCAAACACATTGTACAACCAGAGGTCTTGGAGCATCTGAGATACAAAACAAGTGTGCCAGTGCCTGGCTGCTGACTCCTGTTATTTTGTGGACTTTGATTCACAATTCAGAAAGTGGAATAAGAACATAAGAAATAGGATAAGGAGTAGGCCATCTGGCCCATCGAGCCTGCTCCGCCCTTCAATACAATGATGTCTGATCTGGCCATGGACGTATCTCCACCTACCTGCCTTTTCTCCACAACCCTTAATTCCCATACTCTGCAAAAATCTATCCAAACTTGTCTTAAATGTATTTACCGAAGTAGCCTTCACTATTTCATTGGGAAGAGAATTCCACAGGCTCACCACCCTCTGGGAAAAGCAGTTCCTCATTATCTCCGTCCTAAATCTACTCCCCTGAATCTTGAGGCTATGTCCCCTAGTTCTAGTCTCACCTATCAGTGGAAACAACTTTCCTGCCTCTGTCTTATCTATCACTGACCTTTTTGACCTCAGACAATTATAGTACATTCACCCCATTCATGCACTTCCAGCCCGTTCTATTTGTCACATCTGTTTGTAGCACAATGAGTATCCACGAAGAAACTTTTCAATGTGAGGAGAGCTTCTGCCTCCATTTACCCTTCATCCTGAGTGTTCAAACTCCTACCATGCTTACCTGAATACTCAACTAGATCCAACTTTTGACACCACCCCCAACTAATTCCCTTAATCAGCCTCCGTTTTCTTTTCTGCTTCTTTCTCCTGGATTTCTTACTTGATTTCTTAGTGCATTCAGGTTCAGAGTTTTAACAGCTACAATGCAAAGAATGCACTCTCTGCATCTTAAACCAAAACTAATTGAATGGCTGAGATTAAGAGTTTCCAGTGGAAGAATCCAATGAGAATAGGCTCAGAGTTAATGGTAGGTCCTTTGTGTAGGATGTGGAAACTCTGGGAGACCTCCAGTCTCCCTGATAAGTACATCTGCATGAAGAGCATCAAACTGCATCTCCTTGGAGACTATGTTAAGGAGCTAGAGTTGCAGCTCGATGACCATTGGCTAATATGGAAGAGTGAGGAGGTGATGATGGATAGGAGCTATGGAGAGATAGTCACCCACAAAGTTGCAAGAGGCAGGAACCTGGGTGAGTGTCAGGAAAGGGAAAAGGAATAAATAGGCAGAGTGTGCAGAGTAACCCTGTGGCCGTTCCCCTCAATAATGAGTATTCCTTCGCACACTGTTGAGGGGAGAAGAGGAGTGCAGTAATGATAGAAGATTGCGCAGTTAGAGTTGCAGGAGATTATCTGTACGTGAAAAATAAACCTGGATGATATGTGGCCTCCCAGATGTCAGGGTCAGGGTTATCTTGGTTTGGGTCTACAGTGTTCTAAACAGGGAGGGTGAGCAGCCAGATATCATGGTACATGTTGGTACTGACGACATAGGTCAGAAAAGGGAGGAGGTCCTGATGAGAGAATATCGAGTTATGTGGAAAGATGAGGAACAGGACCTTCAGGTCCTTCAGAAATCTCTGGACTGCTACCTGTGCCACATGCCAGTGAAGGTAGGAATAGAATAGGATGATCTGGCAGATGAATGCGTGGCTCAGTAATGGTGCAGGGGGCAGGAATTCAGAATTCTGGATCATTGGGATCTCTTCCGGGGAAGGTATGATCTGTACAAAAAGGACAGTTTACACCTGAACCCGAAAAGGAAGAATATCCTTGTGGGTAGGTTTGCTAGAGCTGTTGGGGGGAGGAGGTTTAAACTAATTTGGCAGGGGAATGGGAAACAGAATGATAGGGCTGAGGTTGGGTCAGTTGGTATACACGTAGATGCAGTGTGTAGTGAGACTATGAGGAAAACAGGCAGATGACAGGGCAAAATTGCAGGCAGTGGATTTAGTTGAAGTGTAACATGGAGGCATAATCACAAAAGATGATGAATACAGGACTGAAGATGTTATATTTGAATACGCACAGTATACAGAATAAGGTAGATGCCCTTGTAGAGCAGATAGAGATCGGCAGATATGACGTTGTGGACATCACTGAAATGTGGATGAAAGATCATAGTTGGAAGTTTAAACATCCAAAGATACACATTGTATCGAAAGGGCAGGCAGGTAAGTTGGGGGGGGGGGGGTGGGTGGTAGCTCCATTTCTAGGGTGTCATCTCCTTAGAAAGAGGTGACGTAGGATTGGAAGATGTAGAACCCTTGTGGGTAATGCAAAGGTTAAAAGGTCCTGATGGGAGTTATATACAGGCCTCCAAATAGTAGCCAGGATGTGGGATACAAGTTACAATGGGAGATAGGAAAAGAATGTAGAAAGGGCAATGTTAGATTGTGGTGAGGGATTTCAATATGCTGGCAGATTGGGAAAATCAAGTTGCTGCTGGATCTCCAGAGAAGGATTTTGTAGACTGCCTATGAAATGGCTTTTTAGAGCAGCTTGTGGTTGAGCCCACTAGGGGAAAGGCAATTCTGCATTTGATTAGGGACCTTAAGGCAAAGGAACCCTTAGCAAGTAGTGGTCATAATATAATAGAATTCACTCTGAAGTTTGAGAGGGAAAAGATTACAGTATTACAGTGGAGTAAACAGATTGCACAAAAGGGGAGCTGGCCAAAGTTGAACAGGAGAGGATGATAGCAGAGTCTGGAGTTTCTGGGGGCAATTCAGAAGGCTCAAGATAGATACCTCCCGAGGATGTGGAAATATTGTAAAGGGAGGATGAAGCAACTGGGACTGACAAGGTAAGTCAAAGACAACATAAAAGAGAGGGCATTAATATAGCAGAAATTAGTGGGAAGTTAGAGAATTGAGAAGCTTTTAAAAACCAACAGAAGGCAACATAAGCCGTAAAGAGAAAAAGGAAGAAATATGAAGGTAAGATAGCCAATAATATAAAAGAGGATGCCAAAACTATATAATGAGTGAAAGGGAGGTGAGAGTGGATATTGGACCCTTGAAAAATGATGCTGGAGAGGTAGTAATAGGGGACAAAGAAACAGTGAACAAACTTAATAAGTATTTTGCGTCAGTCTTCACCATGAAAGACACTAGCAATATGACAGAATTCGAGAGTGCCAGGGAATAGCAACAGTTGCTGTTGCTAAGGAGAAAGTGTTTGAAATGCTGTTAGGTCTGAAGGTAAATAAGTCACCTGGACCAGATGGATACAGCCAGGTTTCTGAAAGAGGTAGCTGAAGAGATTGTGGAGGCATTAGTAAGGATTTTTAAAGAATTGCTAAATACTGGACTGGTTCTGCAGAAGTGAAAAATTGCATATGTCATTCCACTCTTTAGGAAGGGAGGGAGGCAGAAGAAAGGAAATCATAGGAGAGTTAGTCTGTCTTCAGTGGTTGGGAAGATGGTCCGTTATTAAGGATGAGGTTTTGGGGTACTTGGAGAAATGTGATAACATTCATCAAAGTCAGCATAGTTTTCTTCAGGGAAAATCTTGCCTGACAAATCTGTTGGAATTATTTGAGGAGAGAACAAACAAGATGGGCAAAAAAGTGGATGTTATTCACTTGAATTTTAAGAAAGCCTTTGATAGTATGTTGCACATGCTTAACAAACTAAGAGCCCATGGTATTACCAGAAAGATACTAGCATGGATAGAAGATTAGCTAACTGGCAGAAGACCGAAGAGTGGGAATAAAGGGAGCCTTTTCTGGTTGGCTGCTAATTACTACTATAATTCCACAAGGGTCTGTGTTGAGACTGCTTATTTTCACGTTAAACAATATATCAATGATTTGGATGATGCAATTGATGGCTTTGTGTTCAGTTTTGTGGACAAAAAGAAGATAGGTAGAGGGGCAGGTAGAATTGAGGAAGCAGGGAATCTGTAGAAGGACCTAGACAGATTAAGAGAACAGGCAAAGAAGTGGCAGATGGAATATAGTGTAGGGAAGTGTATAATTATGCACTTCAGTAGAAGGAATAAAGGTGTAGACTATTTTCTAAACAGGGAGAAAATTCAAAAAACAGAGGTGCACAGGGACTTGTGACTCCTTCTGCAGGATTCCCTAAAAGTTAACTTCCAGGTTGAGTTGGTGCTAAGGAAGGCAAATTTCGAGAGGACTAGAATATAAAGCAAGGATGTAATACTGAAGCTTTATATGGCAGTGGTCAGACCTCTCCTTGTGAATTGTGAGCAGTTTTGGGCCCCTTATCTCAGAATAGATTTGTTGGCATTGGAGAAGGTTCAGCAGTGATTCACAAGAATTATTCCTGGAATGAAAGAGTTAACATATGAGGAGCGTTTTGATGAATCACTGTGTGTACTCGCTGGAGTTGAGAAGAATGGGGGGTGGAATTCTCATTCAAATCTATTGAATATTGAAAAGTCTGGATAGAGTGGCTCTGGGGAGGATATTTCCTATAGTGGGTGAGCCCAAAACTAGAGAGAACAGCCTCAGAATAAGGGGATGTCCATTTAGTACAGAGATGAAGAGGAATTTCTTTAGCGCAAGGGTAGTGAATCTGTTGAATTCATTGCCACAGATGGCTGTGAAGGTCAAGTCATTGAGTATATTTAAAGGATAGGTTGTTGCTTAGTCAGGGTCTCAAAGGTTACAGGAAAAGGTAGGAGAGTGGGATTGAGAAGCATAATAAATCAGCCATGATTGAATGGGGGAGCAGACTCAATGAGCCAAATGACGTAATTTTACTCCTACGTCTTATGGCCTTATGGTGTTAACTGAGACTTAAGTATAGATATGTGGACTTCCTCAACACTACAAGTGTGTTCACAGGGTTGTAGCAGATGCCGCTTCATCAGAATTAGAATTAAATTATTATTGTCAGATGTACCAAACAGTATATCTTGCATACTTTAGTTGCGGAACAATTCATTACACAGTGCATTGAGGTAATACAAAATAAAATAATGGGAGAATGCAGAATTAAATGTAACAGCTACAGAGAAAGTGCAGTGCAGATAAACAATGAGGTGCAAGAACATAATGAGTAGATTGTGAGGTCAAGAATCCATCTTGTCATATCAGGGACCTATTTAATATAACAGTGGGTACAAGCTGGTGGCACGTGCTTTCCAAATGTATATTCTACCCAATGGAAGAAAAGAGAATATCTGGAGTTGGTGGGGTTTTTGTTAATGCTGACTGCTTTACTGATGCAGCGAGCAGTATAGACAGAGTCCATGGAGCGAGGCTGGTTGCCGCAATCCTCTGCGGTTTCTTACGGCCAAGTGCAGAGTAGTTGCCATCCCAAGCCATTATACCTCTAGGCAAGGTGCTTTCAATGGAGCTTTGAGGGTCAACAGAGACATACAAAATTTATTTAGCCTCCTGAGGAAGCAGAGGCGTTGGGTGAACTTTCTCGGCCATGCGTAGTCTTATTTGCATAGTTTTTGTATCAAGAAAGGCTTTACAGAACATAGGGAGAAGCAGAGGGCTTGGATGGAACTTAAATGTATTAGCAGTGGTAGATGCAAAGACTATTGCTACCAAGTTTCTAAGTTCTTCGTTAAATGTTTCAAATAAAAGTCAGCAAATATTATTAATTTGATGTATTAATATGAAGTACAATGAATGGAAAAATTAATTCTAAAAAAGATTATGCCGATCAAAGAGTCTCACATTAGAGAAAACGGCTCTAATCTGATGTCAACATCTTTTCTCTCTCCTTACACAGTGAGGATCTTCGTTCTGCAAACATAATTGCAGATGATGATGATACCCAGTGCCTGGTAATAGATCGCGAGTAAGTCCTACCTGTGGTGTGAACCTTCATCCAGTGTGCAGTGGCGTACTTAGTACTTTATCAAGCTTGACAGGAAAATTATTTGCTTTAGAAATATTTATATCATTGTTGGCTCTGCAGTGTCCTGACTAGGGTTTTTTAATAAATCACAACAAGTAAAATATCATTACTTGAGTTTGGGGATTATAGTAACCCTAATAATCAAATGATATCACGACACCCCTTCCTTTTGCTCTAATCCTCCCAGCATGTACTCGCAACTGACCAATGCTCAACCCCCTAATGATCCAAATGAGGCACAATTTCCAATAACTTCCCTATTCACATCGCCCGAAATGCAGTACCTTTGTAGTTGAGATGTCTTATTTTAAAGTATAACACCCAACTATCTATAAACAGCAGTCCCCCTTAATCGAACATTAAATTTCACACTGCCACTCACTTACTAGCTTGTGCGAACAATATTTCACTTCCCATCAACTTTTCAGCCTCTGCCTGTGTCACTGTTAATACAATCGTTAATATTCCAAAAGTTACTAAGTTACACTTCAAGGTGATCAAATATAAATTCAGTGATTACATTGTACTTCAGTAATAGGTGAGAATCAATTTCAATGAATTTGCAGTCACAATAAAAAACATTTTAGCTCGGGGAAATCAGACTTCAAGGTCTTCCCAGAAGCTGCTTTTTGTTGCTGAACAAAGCTGCTGACATTTTAAGTCCTAGACTTCAGTTTGTTCATTCGCAATGTTTTGGTTGTTGCAACTTGCAAATTAGCCTGTGATACTGCACTTGAGGCCAATTTCTAGAACTGAGGAACACAATTTCTCTCACTGTACAGCCTCCTGAACACCAACTAATCCCTGTTAATGTTGTACAGTTGTTATTCCTTCTTACTATAGATGATATAATGCAGAGAATACTGTTTAGCACATTGTGCTGGGGATTTGTACTGAATTTACCATTAATCACATTCTCTTTCCCTTGGCATTGTAAATATTTCCCTTCCAATAGACATCCAATTCTCTTTTGATTATTGCTGTCAAATGTGATTCCTTTGCCTTTTCAGACAGCAGCACTAGAATTTTGTTTTTCAAAGAACAAATGCTACATAGGCTCACTTGTTCCTTGCCAAATTATTTTAAACCATTATCTATCATTTTGCCACTGGAATTAATTCCTCATGATCTGCCCTAACCTTGTCCTCTCCACAGCAAACATTACCAATTTCAAATCAAATGTTTATCTCATAGGAACTGGGAATATTTCATAATTGATACATTTTCAGTTAATCACTGCCAGTGTATTAATTATGAAAGATGCACATTTATGAAAACTCAATTTAAAGGAATATGCAAAGGTCTGTTGATATCAACTACCAAAGCCAATTGGTTGTGAATGATACTTAGAGATCTGGTTTCAAAGTGTCTGATACTGGAACTTATGCCAACTAACCTGATTGGTCTGACATCTGGACCCTCCATTGTATCTAGAAATCATGCTGTGTGGTACTAGAAACAATAAACTTGTTTATTAACTGAAATTTAGCTTGAATATCATAAAATAGATTTCAGTCTCAGCTTCTCGAGTAGTGAAGTTGAATCAAGTTAATAAAGTTGAAGAAATCTCTGTTAAACACTGAATGCAAATAAATTTTGACCGTTTTCTGAACTGGCTTAATTTTGGTTTAATTCAACAAAATGAAATTTATCTACTTCCAATTATATTTAGTGCCTAAAGTATGTAAAACTTTCCTTCCTGTTGCCCTCACCATCCTCATTCCTCTGATTCCTGCCTCTCCTCGTTTCAAACCTGCCCTTCTCCTCCTCTTCCCTTCTCTAGTCCATTCCTTCCACTCCATTAGACCATAAGACCATAAGATATAGGAACAGAATTAGGCCATTCAGCCCATCGAGTCCACTCTGCTGTTCCATCATGGCTGATACTGGATTCCATTCGACCCCATACCTGCCCTCTCACTATATCCCTTGATGCCCCGACTAATCAAGAATCTATCAATTTCGGCTTTAAATATACCCAAAGACTGGGCCTCAACAGCAGTCTGTGGCAGAGTATTCACCGCTCTTTGACTAAAAAAATTCCCCCCTTACTTCTGTTCTAAAAGGCTGCTCCTCAATCCTGACGCTGTGCCCACTAGTTCTGGATACCCCCATCAGAGGAAACATCCTCTCCACATCCAACTTGTCCAGTCCTTTCAACATTCGGTAGGTTTCAATGAGATCCCCCCTGAATTCTTACAAATTCCAGAGAGTACAGGGTCAAAGCTGCCAAACGCTCCTCAAATGTTAACCCCATTCATTCCCAGAAACATCCTCATGAATCTCCTCTGGACTCTCTCCAATAACAATATATCCTTTCTGAGATAAGGAGCCCACTCCCTTGTATCCCCCACTCTCCACTCAACCCAATTTGGTATACCTACTTAAAAGCTTTTCTTAATTATTTTATTGTATTCATCTAAATACATTTTAAAATATGTTCCCAGCATCTTTAACCAGATGGTTGGCACCTATGAAGAACTACAGACCTACCTGAAAGAGTACGTGGAACAGCTCTCCCGCAGTGATGAGAACAGAAACGCAATGTCAGTATCCTCCAAGTGTTATAGTCGTTTCTAATTGAATTATTGCAGCTAGACGGGGGCATTTTTTCTGGTCTACTGTTACATTTTCTGACATATTCATGAAGTCTTCATGTATAATAGAAGAGTGGGTCTCTCAGAGTCAGAAGATGTAGCTTTGTCCTACTTGAGCAATTTGGCACAAACTGTCTTACCCTGCTGGACGTATTGTACAATGGCCAGCATGTGAACAGTGCCATAGTATCACATCTCTCTATCATTCTCCATTCAAGAGCTTGCTTTTCTTTCATGCTTACCTAAATTCAAGTGCTATTTTACAAGCAGTGTGATGTGTTTGAGGGAAAGCATAGTAACGTGCTTAATATGCAGAGTAATATGCATAGTACTGTGCATCAAGTAATATTCTTCACCATGTTCTTCCATCAGTTTGTCTTGCTCCAGATTTCAGCATCTGCAGTCTTTAGAGTCTCCCTCATCTGTGTTTCTGCATTGTGATTTTTCTTCCCGAGTTGATTTCCTTTTGTCTTACAGAATTTGTATGTGAGCTGCATTAATTTTTCATAATAGGATCTAATGCACATTCTGAATAATATTTCCAAACCGTAAATGAACTGAAATGAATCCTTCATCAGGATCACCTGAGATCTATGATGAAGGCACAACCAGAAATGGTGTGTGTGTGTGTGTGTGTGTGTGTGTGTGTGTGTGTGCGCGCCCTGATATTAATTTTCTTGTGGGCATTCACAGTAAACACAAAGAAACACAATTGAATCAGTGAAAAAACACTCACAAGATAGACAAGCAACCAATGTGCAAAAATCAACAAATTGTGGAAATAAAGAATTTTAAAAAACATAGATAATAATAATATGTAAACAACAAATAAGAACGAGATAAATAGTCCTTGAAAGTGAGTTCATAGGATACGGGAACAATTCAGCATTGGGGTGAGTGAAGTTATCAGCTCTGGTTCAAGAGCCTAGTGGTTAAGGGGAAATAACCGTTCCTGAACTTGGTGTGGGTCCTGAGGCTCCTGTACTTTCTTCCTGATAGTAGCAGCCAGAAGAGAGAGTGTTTTGAATGATGGCGGTCTTTGATGGATGCTGCATACCTGCAACAGTGTTCCTTGTAGATGAGCTGAACAGTGAGAAAGACTTTACCCCTAATGCCATGGGCTATATACACTACTTTTTGGTAGGCTTTTCCATTCAAGGGCATTTGTGTTTCTGTACCAGTCCCTGATGCAACCCGTCAGTAAATTCTCCATTGTGCATCTATAGAAGTTTGTCAAAGTTTTAGCTAACATGCTGAATCTTCTACGAAAGTAGAGGCACTGCTGGGCCTTCTTCATTATAGCATTTATGTACTGAATACAAGACAGATCCTCTGAAATGATAATGCTGAGAAATTTAAAGTTGCTAGCCCTCTCCAACTCTGATCCCTTGATGAGGACTTGCTCATGGACCTCTGGTTTCCTCCTTCAGCAGTCAATAATCAGTTCTTTGGTTTTGCTGACAATGAGTAAGACTTCATTGTTTTATTTTAAATTTAAGTTGCTCAAGATTTCCAAAAACTCTTGGGTTTATGATTCCTGTGATAGCTTTTTATAATCAACCTGAATTAATCTCTAGTTATTTAGCTTCACTGTCTCTCTCTCTCCAGGTGTCCAGAAATTATGAGTAGACATTTAACCCGAGGAGCTATGCTAGTCAGCATCTTTAAAATCATCACTTTGGTGATTTAATTGATCATTTTGAATAGGATCACAAATAAAATGCTGAGAGTGTGCTGTGTGCTGACACATCCATTACATCTCCTGGAATTTCCATGTTGATTTTAATTCTGACCAGTGACTGTACTGTAAAAAAGTAACTATCATTCCTATCTCCAGTGACTGACATAATTTGGAGGCAAGTATGCAGTATGGTATGACATAGATTACAGACCACCTTTTTTGGGAAAAGGACAAGGCTTTCACAGAATACCAATCACAAATGCTGGACTTGTATACTTCACATTGACCATGCTGTCAGAAAGGCAGCTCAACTTTCTTCAGGTATCAGGTTAGGAGCTCAATGGGCAACCATACCATAACTTGAAAATACTGCAAATCACTAACACAAGAGGTTCTGCAGATGCTGGAAATCCAGAGCAACACACAGAAAATGTTGGAGGAACTCAGCAGGTCAGGCAGCATCCATGGAAGGGAATAAACAGTCAAAGTTTAGGGCCAAGGCCCTTCATCAGGACTGGAAAGGAAGTCGGAGAAGTACAAGTTGGTAGGTGATAGTTGATACCAGGTGAGGTGAAGATGGGACAGTGGAGGAGGGAATGTGAAGTGAGGAACTGGAAGATCATAGATGGGAAAAGTTAAACAACAAAAGAAGAAGAAATCTGATAGGAGAAGATGGTGAATCATGGGAGAAAAGAAAGGAGTGGCACCGGAAGGAGGTGTTGGGTAGGTAAGGAGGAGAGAAGGGTAAGAGGGAAGCTAGAATAGGGAATGGATAATGAGAGAAGAGGGAAGGGGAGAGAAATTACACGAATTTAGGGAAATTGATGTTCATGTCATCAGATTGAAGGCTACCCAGATGGAATATGAGATATTGCTCCTCCTGAGATTTCAAATACTGCATATTTTTCTCAGGATTTCTTTGCTGTTCTTTTATATATTTATATTTATTATTTTCTCATGGAAACCCAAATCCAAGCGATATGAAAGTGAGGGATGGATTCATGACCCCTACATTCTGAATTTGGAACCATTACCAAAAGCTCTTTTGGATCAACCACATAAATAGTGTTCTACAGATGGAATAAAAATGGGAAAATATATTAATTCTCTCCCATATAGATTTAGGAAATCATTACAAAACCTTTTGGTGTGAATTTATACAGAACATTTGTGGGCAATAGCTGTCTGGAGTTTAATATTGTGGCAACTTGATTGCTTGATGCTTTCTGCAGAGACATGTTTTTTTTGCTTCGTTGTGTCATTCATTACTACCAAGTAAAATCAGATTCCCTTTATTTCCAAAGGCTCCTCACAACTGCACAGCAGGTTTCCTCTGAGTCTGTTGAAGTCACGCGACTGAGGGAAAAGGTGGCCAAGTTTTCGGATACATTCCCTGCCAGACATTTTGAAGTCATTGTGACGCTGGGCATGGGAGGTTTTGGCCGTGTAGATCTGGTAAGTGGGATTGGAAGGAGAGTGATAGAGGACGTTTGAGGACATGGAGGGCATAGTTGTCATATGATGTCTTAATGGTACAGATGAAAGTAAACCAATCAACCAGCTATTGAATTGCTTTTCAGACTTAATATAAACTGATACAACATTGATGGTAACACAGTTACTGGCAGGGATTTTTAATGAAATTTCAATGCAAAATGCTTTGGTGTTGCACTTCACTCTTGAATATGCCAGCTGTAGACGTGTTGCACACATGCCAATCACGAGCTATCACACAAACATAGCTACAGTTTCCTCAGTGCGTGCACAGCTGCTTATGGGTTGTTCCATGTAACCATTCCTTTCCAAACTAAATGCTGTTTGCACAACTGCTCGACAATTTACATAATAAATGTTCATGTTGCAGTTCACAAGCATTAGCTGTAATGTGCCCTCAGTGGCCACTTTATTAGGTACACCTGTATACCTGCTTGCTAATATAAATATATTATCAGCCAATCATGTGGCAGCATCTCAATGCATCAAAGCATGCAGGCATGGTCAAGAGCTTCAGTTGTTCAGACCAAATATCAGAAGGGGAAAGAAATATGATCTGTGACTTTAACTGTGGAATGGTTGTTGGTGCCAGATAGGGTGGTTTAAGTATCACAGTAACTGCTGACCTCCTAGGATTTTCATGCATAACAGTCTCTAGAGTTTACAGAAAATGGTGCAAAAAACAAAAAAATCATCCAGTGAGCAGCTGTTCCATAATGAGAGAGTTCAGCGGAGAATGGCCAGGCTGGTTCAAGCTGACAGGAAGGTGACTAATTCAAATAAGAACGCAATACAACAGTGGTGTGCAGAAGAGTATCTCTGAAAGCACAACACATTGAACCTTGACATGGATGGGCTCCTGTAGCAAAACACAGGTACAGGGGTGACCTAATAAAGTGGCTACTGAGTACATTTTATGATGCATCATACTGACGGTGAGCAAAGAGGATAAGATTATCAGTCCTGTTTTTATGTCTGATACGGCAACTGTAACTGAAATGTGCTGTACAATTTGTTGCCTTTCCAGGTGAAACTGAAGGATGAAGATGTCACCTTTGCCCTGAAATGCATCAAAAAGAAACACATTGTAGATACTCGGCAACAAGAGCACGTCTACTCGGAGAAGAACATTCTGCTTCAGACCAGATCCCAGTTCATTGTAAGGTGAGTGAAGCTTCATTCTCTAGAAGACATTTAGGGTTTGAAGCTAGATGTGTGCACTTTCCAATCATTCTTAAGACTGATTATATCCTGATTCAAGTGTTTATATGTGTGCATGTGCGCTTTGCGTTGGTGTGTGTGTGTGTGTGTGTGTGTGTGTGTGTGTGAAAACTGGTGTGATGTACAGATTGGGAAGATAGGCATGTGTGTGAGTCTACTGATGTGCATACTTTTATATGTACTTGTGAGCGTGCATGTAACTGTGTAAATGCTTATGTAATTATGACTAGGTCATAAACTCTGTTGCTATTTTATTAGGCACCTGGTGTGGTCTTCTGTTACTGTTGCCCATCCACTTCAAAGTTCAAACTGTTGTGTGTACAGGGATGCTCTTCTGCACACCACTGTTGTAACGCGTGGTTAATTGAAATACTGTCGCCTTCCTGTCAGTTTAAACCAGTTTGGCCATTCTTCTCTGACCTCTCTCATTTACAAGGAGTTTTTCTTCCGTCAGAACTGCCACTCACTGGATGTTTTTGTTTTTTGCATTTCTTCCCCATTCTGATGTTTGGTCTGAATAACAACTAAACCTTTTGACCATATCTGCGTGCTTTTATGCATTGAGTTCTGCTACGTGATTGGCTGATAAGATATTTGCATTGAGTAACAGGTGTACCTAATAGTGTGACTGAGAGTAGGCACTTTTTCCAGCCATTTTCAAGTGTGTGTGTGTGTGTGTGTGTACATACTGGTGTTCATTGTTAGATTAGTAATGTTGGCCTGAATATGAGTGCATTGATATATGTAAAGTTATATTTACCAGTGTAAATGTTACGATTTGGTTAAATGCTTGTGTACTTGTGTGCACATGTTTGTTTAGGTGTTTATACAAGTTTGTATGCTTGTGTATTTCACTGTGTAATTGTGTAAGTGTTCATAAATGAGTATGCAAATGCATGTTGGTGTCATGCAAGTACTGTATGTATCTGTTTATAAGTGTTTTTCTTTTTGACCTTTTAAAATTTGCACATACCGTGATTGTGCATATATAAATATGTATGGAGTTATATGTGTGCAGGTGTCTGTACAAATGAGTCCAAATCTATTTCAGTGTGTATGGACTTCCAGCTGTGGTTATTGAGTTAACAACTGAAGTCCAGTCTTATTCAGGTTTGACCGTGATTATGCTTTTGCTAAAATGGTAATCAGACGTGTGTGAATAAGACATTGTATTTGATGATTTGTTTTGCAACAATATATCGGAATTTATTTCTTCTCATTAAAGTGGTCCCCCACCTCTTTTGTTTGCTAGACTAGGAGGTGGATGCATGGCGGATTATCAACATTGAGCTCACTTTCATTACGTTCGCTAATGTCCAGACTGAATTTGATAAATCTGGCTGCCTGATCTCTCCTCTAACATGCCTCTATGGCTTTAGCTCCTTCCTTGGCCTTTAATTAATTTCTCCCTGCACAAACCTTCCAAGGTGAAAATGGTCAGAGTTGCCTTATGAAAGTGAGACTCAGCTTCTGGCATTCATGTGCCCAGCACTCCTGCTGTTTTGTGCCTTCAACTTGTCAAAGCTTCGACCAAATCTGAAGCACATGTCATTTTCAGATGTCATCAGAAAATCTGAACATTTATGATCAAAATGAATTGTTATGTCAGATCAGTGACTTGCAATGGGTTATGTAACAAAGATAATAAACCCTTCTGCTCCAGCTGCCCATCGAAGAACACACAGGAGTCTTTTATCAAAAAATAAGTTAGAATAACTTAAAAATAATAGGTAATGCTGCAAAGTATGTCATAAATGCCAATGATTCTGGAACGATAAGCACTGTTTTATAATGATTTATTTTATTTTGTATACTACTGATACACAGATAGTGTAATATCCACAGATGGATAGTATAAAAATAAACTGAGGTTTTCGAAATCAAATCAAAGAAAGAATGAGTAGGCTTTTACAAAGCATCTACCATTGTTTCAAAATATTGCAACTCATCATAATGTCATAGAACACTACAGCACAAAACAGTCCCTTCAGCCCATCTAGTCTGTGTAGAACCATTATTCTGCATAGTCACACCGGCCTGCAACCAGACCATAGCTGTTCATATCCCTCCATTAAATGTTGAGATCGAACCCGCATCCACTATTTCCACTGGCAGCTCATTCCACACTCTCATCACCCTCTGAGTGAAGAAGTTCCCCTTTGTGTTCCCTGTAAACATTTCACCTTTCACCCTTAACTCATGGCCTCTAGTTCTAGTCTCACCCAACCTCAGTGTTAAAAGCTTGCTTGTGTTTACTCTACACTCCTCGAGGCAATAGCTAATAAATGTACTACTTTTACAAAGTAAAAGTAGGAAAAGTGGCAGACAATTTTCAAGCTCACATGAAGGAGACACTTAGATAAGTCAAGATACAATCAGCAAAGGGTTGTGTCAGAATTGGCAGGTTTGTCATTAGTTGAAATCAGCAGACAAGGTCTCCTGTACCATCTTGAATTCAGAAGATCTCATTGCAATATATATAAAATTCATAAAGGACTTAAATGGGTAGATGCAAAGTAAGTATCCCATCCCCTCTCACCTGAAATCCTAGAACCAAGAATCACATTCTCAAAGTTAAAGCTGAGCCATACAGGATAGAGTTAAGAGGAAAGTTTTTCACCTGAGGGCAAATAGTCTTTGAAGTTTTCTATCCAAGAGACAGTGGTCAACACATCTTTAGAAATTAATTGCAGCATGGTGCATGAGTTTAGTGTAGGAAAGCTGATATAAAAGATCCTGCCATAATCTTATTCAGTGGTGGGTAGGCTTGTGTGCTGAATGGTCTACTCTTATTTCTACTTCCTCCTATATTAATCTGATCTTCTGTTGGTTGTGGGATAAATATTAGCTTTAATTTTGGGGGGTAATTGCAAACATAGAACCTCTCATCCAAATAGGAAGTTAGTTCCTGATGTTTCACCTGAATTACTACACCTCTGGCAGCACAACACACCCTCGACATTGCTCTGGAATAAGTGTGTAAAATGTTGTGCTCAAGACTTTGGAATGGGATTTGAACCTGCAAACTCCAGATTGCACATTAGAGGAAGTTTATAGGGTTGAAAGTAATATAGTAATTTCAGAATTAGGAAGGCAAGAATGAGGGTTTGGAATTGCAGGAAAATATTTTCAGCTCTCATTTGGGATAAGGTCACTGAACATCATGGAAATGTCATTCACCATTATCTTGAAGAGCAGCAGTTCAGACATGATTCCTTTGCTCTCATTTATTACATCTTACATCTTTGCTCTTCTCTATAGTCCTTCAGGATTGCAATGCTCTGTGATCAAGCTCTGATTCTGTAATCCTCTTTGTTCCTTTTCACTGTGTCATTCCAGTGTTCTAACTGGGGTTGGGCTTGGCATTAGCAGGTATTTAGCTTGTGCTAATACAGTGCAGGAAGAATGGAAAAAGATTTCCAGGATTTTCTGCGAGTATTCTGTAAATAAATCTGAAATGACCTTAGCATAAGAATCAGAATCAGGTCCAATGCCATTGACATGAAGTGCTTTGAGAGACTTGTGCTCTCACACATTAAGGCTACAATCCCACCTGATCTGGACAGACACCAGTTTGCCTACCGGGCAAACCGCTCCACAGAGGATGCAATCACAACAGCCCTCCGTATTGCTCTGACTCACTTGGAGGAGTCGAACACTTATGTGAGGATGTTATTTGTGGACTCCAGTTCTGCATTTGACACAGTCAACCCCCATTAACTGGTCAGAAATCTGAACACTCTTGGCCTTGGTTCCTCCCTGTGCTCGTGGGCCATGGACTTTCTCACAGACCGAGCACAGCAAGTCAGAGTTGGTAAGCACACCTCCATCACCCTCATCTTAAAAACAGGCACCCCGCAGGGCTGTGCACTGAGCCCTATGCTCTACACACTCTTCACACATAATTGAACCCCCATCTACACCTCCAACTCCATAATTAAATTTGCAGATGATACCACAGTGGTTGGCCTGATCTTGGATGAGAATGAAACAGCCTACAGGCTCAAGGTGGATCATCGAACGGAGTGGTGTAAGGACAACAACCTGGTCCTTAACACTTCTAAAACAAAAGAGATGATCATTGACTTCAGGAGATCAAAGGACAGAGTACTGTACACACCCCCTCCCTAAACATGGAGAGGTAGTGGAAAGTGTGGAAAATCTAAAGTTCCTTGGAGTTATGTTGTTAAAACAGCTGACATGCACCACCAACACCTCGCTGGTTGTAAAAAAAGGCACAACAAAGACTCTTCTAACTCAGAAAGCTGAAACAGGCCATACTCCCACAAAAGCTGTTGCTTCACTTCTACAGAAGCACAATTGTAACCATCCTGACCAACAGTGCCACAGTGTGGTATGCCAGCTGCACAGCCGCTGAGTGACAAGACCTGCATCGTGTGGTGAAGGCGGCCCAGTGAATTGTCAGGATGGAGCTCCCAGAACTGGACACCATCTTTTCCAGCAGACTCAAGAGGAAAGCAATCAGCATAACCAGAGACACCACACAGCCCGGCCACTCCCTGTTAGACCCGCTGCCATCCAGCAAAAGGTGCAGGACACTAAAAGCCAGAACAAGTAGACTGAGGAACAGCTTCTACCCCAGAGCTGTGGCCTCCATCACACCACTCCCACAGAACAATGACTGAAACTATCAGCACACACATGCACTCACAAGGACTCAAATACTTACACTAACGGCTCTTTGTGCATTACTGTGATATTCTGGTGCTGCTGCAACTTATTTTCTGCTACTTATCTATTTAATACTGCTTTTCTATTACTGTCTTGTTTTTATCTACCACTTTGTTTAATTGTGTGAGAGGAAGCCAAACTGAGTTTCATTGTATCTATGTATAATGACAATAAAGATCATTCATTCATTCATTCATTCAAAAAAAAAAGACATAAATGGCAAAATTGTGGCAACAACAGAGCGAAGGCATTACAAATTACTGTAAGTCACAATAAAAAATAAATACTTAAGTAGTACAAAAGAGAAATAACCTTGTAGTGTTCATAGGTTCATGAATCATTCAGAAATCTGATGGCAGAGGAGAAGATGCTTTTCCTAAAATGTTGAGATTGGATCATCAAGATCCTGTATCTTTGCTTGAAGGTAGTAGTAAGGAAAGGGCATGTCATGGTTGATGAGGCTCCTTACCATCCTCAGGAAGGATGCCGCCTTCCTGAGGGACCATTTTTGGAATGTATCCTCAATGTTGGGGAGGATAGTGCTCATGATGGAGCTGGTTGAGTCCTACAAATCTCTGAAGCTTCTTCCAATCCTGAGCATCTCCATACCAGAAAATTTCAATAGAAATTTGCTGAAGTTTCTAATGAAATGCCAAATCTCCTCAAATTCCTTATGAAGTATATTTCTTGCGTGCTTTTGTTATGATCACCATCACATCATGAAATCTAGTGCAAATGAATTTTTGAGGTAACTTAAAGATTTATTCTTCTTCATCAGTTCCTTGAACTCAAGGATAATTTGCTTCCAGTTTGGTTCTGTGGGTTCTGAAGAGACTGATGAAGCCAATGTGAGAACCACAGGCTTCTACAGATGGGCCAGATGGTGGTTGACAGAGTGACTGGCTGGGGTGTTGAGTGATGTGTGTTCCCTCTGCCACTTATGCAGAGCTTCAGTGTACTTCTGTTACATGGCTCTAGATAAAAATACTGAATTTACAAACTCTTAACATATTTGAATGAGCTCAAGAATTGACACAGGTCTCACTGTCAAACAGCCGTCATCAGATAATAATAAACCTCAAAGGCTTAAGATCCTTTGCATAAATAAACACAATCTAAATCAACTATATAAAAGTAATTAACATCATTATTCTGTACTGTAATAGCACATCTTTAACAAGCTTAGTTGATAGAATAGGAAATTTCAATCTAGTATATTACTTTCTTGGCAAAATTCAAAGTAGATCTATTATGTTTCTGCTATTAATAAATAAACCTAATTATTATAAACAACCTCTCAGAGTCTGTTTTGATTAATATTGTATGTTTCATCATGATCTTTCTTGTTTTTTTGTTTACTTCATCTGCTCCACAATACAATTTCTCCTTCATAACCTTCCACTTCAGATCAAAAACATTGAACTTGGGGCGGCATAAAGAGCAAAACACTAATGACCATTTACATGGTCAAGCCAGGCAGTACAGCACAGAGACTAACTCATATTTCAGTCTTAATTGGGAGATTCAGCAGGCACTTGAGAATCAAAGGAACTCGAATAAAAACCATGATTAACTCACTCAGGCAGAGGTGGAAATTAGAATGAATTTTCTGGGAGATTACTCTAATAAACCTCTAAAATTTACCAAGACTTCATTACAAGTTAGCCTTCTGGCTAAATTGCCATTCTCTTTTCAGTATTCTTTATCTTTTCTCCATTCTTTATCTTAATTCAGCCATTGCATTGTGATAGAAAACAAATTCATGGTTTGGTTTCAATTGGTAGTTTTCCTTTTGATTAAAACCATATCACCCAGAAAGTAATTAATCTCATGAGGGAGAGGAGAGATTGGATAAGCAGAAAGCAAAGCAGATGGTGTTGGAGATAAGAATACTATTCTCACAAAAATGAACAACAACCTCCATACATTTATCACCTTTAGCAAGGTGAAACAACCTATGTATAATATGTATAAAGAATATACTAAAAGTCAATATGTATAAAGAAAAAAACTGCAGATGTAATAAATCCAAAACAAGAATAGATAATACTCAAAAATTTAATTAGGCCAGGCAGCATCTGTGGAGGAAGTAACGATGTTAGTTTTAGGTTAGTAACCATTTATCGGAACTCCTATTTCTAAATCTGAAATAGTGAATATTTCTTTCTTCACAAACGCTGCCTGACCTGCCAAAGGCTACAGAATCATTTATTAGAGAAAATAACAGAATGCATAGTGAAAGTAGAAGGTATTAAAAGTGAAAAGAAAAGCAGAGGTGTGGAGAGGTTTAGCAAAGAAATTACAGATCCTGGAGTCTTTGCAATTGAAGGCAGAACCGTGAGATGTCCACTCAATGGCCATTTTATTTGGTACAGGAGGTATCTAATAAAATAACAACTGAGTGTATGTTTGTTGTCTTCTGCTGCTGTAGGCTATCCACTTCAAGTTTCATTGTGAGTTCAGAGGTGCTCTTCGACATACCACTATTGTGGCACATGGTTGCTTGAGTTACTGTTGCCTTCCTGTCAGCTTGAACCAGTCTGGCCATTCTCTTCTAATCTCTCATTAACAAAGTGTTTTTGCCGCATAACTGCCACTCACTGGATTTTTTGTTGTTTGCTGCACCAACCTCTGTAAACTCTAGAGACAGGAAGATCTCAGATCAGCAATTTCTGAGATACTCAAACCACCCTGTCTGGCACCAACAATCATTCCATAGTCAGAGTCACTTAGATCACATTTCTTCCCCATTCTGATGTTTGGTCTGCACAACAACTCAAGCTCTTGACCATGTCAGTATGCTTTTATGCACTGAGTTACGTGCCACATGATTGGCTGATTAGATATTTGCATTAACAAACAGGTTTAACGGTGTACCTAATAAAGTGGCCACTGAGTGTATTTACACACTTAGTTGTGTAAAGCATATTGTGATCCTTCTTAGCTGCTGTTTTTCTACTTAGTTAAGGTTTGGACAAAGAATTTTCCTTGCCGACTCCATCTCACACACAATGTTATTCCCATCTGGTGAGTGGGAATTTTCGATTCCTATATTCATTGTTCCCAACAGCTTCCCCTCAGCATCTTTATGATGTCTGTAGAAACAAGCAATCTGCAAGAGGAATTCAACAGCTGAAACAGCATCTGTGGGAGGAAAGGAATTGTCAAAGCTTTGGTTTGAAAACCTGCATCAGGACCCACTGAAAGGTCCAACAGTTTGTTTGTTCTGACAGTTTAATTTCCTGAGCTTGTTTC
Organism: Hypanus sabinus; assembly: GCF_030144855.1. Lineage (NCBI taxonomy): Eukaryota > Metazoa > Chordata > Chondrichthyes > Myliobatiformes > Dasyatidae > Hypanus > Hypanus sabinus. The sequence continues at coordinate 44,289,671 of NC_082726.1, read as the reverse complement.
TCAGTTTGTAACCCAAACTCTACAAGAGCCAAGGAGAGGAAAAAGGAGAAGGCAGAATGTAGCACCCCCAGTTTCAAATCTAAGGGACTGCCCTGAAGGAATCATTTGCCATTTCTCACCACTCAACAAGAAGTTAAACTAATAATTTGACATATGGAGAAAAGAATAAGTTCTCTTGCAAGCCTCTTGCAAAAATAAAAGGTGAAAATATCTAAAGATGATCTTATTTTCACTTGTAGATTGTACCGAACTTTTCGAGATTCCAAGTACGTGTACCTGCTTCTGGAGGCATGTCTGGGAGGAGAGCTGTGGAGCGTCCTACGTGACATGTGAGTGTAGGTCATTTTTATGTTCCCTGATTGAATGCACTTACAACAGTTCACGTCTGTCCAATACATACCACTGTATAGAAACATAATGTATATTTGATACACATGGCAAAGGTTACAGAGAATTAGAATACAAAGGTAACAAGCTAGATGTCAGTTGTACATAGTCATTGTCTTACTATGGATCTGACAACCTCACCTGGTCTATTGGCCTTAAAAAAAATGTAAGTAGTAAGTAATGGGAATATTTAGTAGGTCAGGCAGCATCTCTGTAAAGGGAAACAGCTTTGGCTTACAGGTTTTTTCCACACTGCCCAGCATTGCACCTATTAAACCTTAGCCTAACCACAGGACATTTACAATGACCAATTAGCCTAATAACCAGTACATCTTTGGACTGTGGGAGAGAACTGGAGCACCTGGAGGAAATGCACACACTCACAGGAATGACATACAAACTTTTTACTGATAGTTCCAGAGTTGAACTCTGAACTCTGATGCCCGAGACGTAATAGCATCATGCTAACTGCTGGGTTTCCATGGTGCCTGATCTCTAACGTGTAGAAAGGCTGCGACACAGATTCACCACAGAGGTCTGAAGATATTTCTTTCAGGGAGACTTTTATACAATTCCTTTCATTCCTTTGAAGATCGACAGATTATCTTTAAAATGATTAAGTGATTTGTTAGCAGTGGTGAACAACGATTTCCTCCAGTGGAGAAAGAAGCCTAAAGGGGAACATAACCTTACAATTAGAGCCATGTCATTCAGAAGTGATTTCATAGAAATGGCAATGAAAAGCTCCCACAAGGTGTTAAGATATAGAGAGATGGTAACAACCATTCAGCACTGTTATATTGCAGATTGGGAATTACAAGGTGAAAAGATTTCCTTGAAACTCATTCAGGGTATTAAATCCCAATCACAATGCCAAATGAAGGGAATACCAGTGCGTGTTCACTATTGTATAAATAAAAACAAATATCCGCATTGAAATTGGACTCTGAGCTAATACTGACAGTGAATGGACAAAGTGCTGGATGGATTCTTTCCCCTGACTGACTGATCCTCCCAAACCATCCGGAGGTGATCGGTTTTTCCAAGTCCACATTATGACAATGGTAACAATGGCAGCTGCTGCCACAGCAATGTATTTATGCAGTGCCTTAATAGGTTGTAGCCTCCAATTAGAACATATCAGGCAGAAGGGAGAAAACAGATCCCCTTTCCTTTAGGGGTGCTCAGTCTGTGCTTCTGTTTGCAGGTGTTGCTTTAATGAACCAACAGCCAAGTTTTGTGTTGGATGTGTGGTAGAGGCTTTTGATTACCTGCACAACAGAGGAATCGTCTACAGGGATCTCAAGCCTGAGAACTTGCTGCTGGACGCAGATGGATATGTGAAGATGGTATGTGCTGCCCTGGGGGAAGCCTGAATCTCACTTTTGTACTCATGTCCATGCAGAAACAACTTCCTTCAGTCACTGGACAAAGTCCTTATTGATATATAACTTTCACTGGCATGTGAGGATGCAAGTGGTTGCCCTGGTTATGGCTGGTACTGAGGAGTGGGGGAGGAGCATTCCACCACCCCTGGGGCACCTTACCTTGGCTGAAGCAGGAGACAGTGGTGGATTTGGGGGGATTTCTCTGGAAATTGGAGCTAGTATTACTGATATATGTCTTAATAAAATAGTTTAGCAGGTCACTCATTTCAACTTGCATATGTTTATGTTTATGATACACGTGGACCTTCACAGCCAGCCAACACATCCTTCCGTTCCTTTGTGCCTCGTGTGTTTATATACTGTAGATTCCCCTTAAAGTTTGCCCAGAAATGTTTTACCTTTCGAGGACAGTATTTCTGGATGGTACTAAAATGTTGAACTGTACAATGTAGCATTTATTGTCTGGGTTGTTACACATTTGTCATTCGGCCCTCTCGAACAGAGATTAAAGGCAGTGTGGTGCTATTCTGAAGACAAAAATGGGAGTTACTGCCTATCTTCTGGTCACGAGTTACAACTGCCCGAATTTCTAAAACAGGTGAACTTCCCATTAACACATCTCTCTTCTGGGGACTTATTGTGCAACTGCAACAGTGATCATACTTCTGTTGCTTATGAAACAGTTTAGAACATCTGAAAAGGATGAAGAAAGCGATTTTTAAACTTCCATGTGATTTGGATATATTGTCTCCTGTCGGGTTTCTGCTTTTTATAGTGTCAAACTCAACTGTGATGTCTTTTCTAGGGACTCTTGTTCTGCTGTCCTCGGGGGTCTGACCAGAACCCAGCAGCAGTGACTTACTAATGTTCCAACACCCATAAGCAGTACTAAATGCATAGAGGTTTGAGGTTTAATACTGGATTCACCCCATGCTTTGAAGAACCATTCATTCCAAAGCAGTCAAATAATGCTTCCTACTGCCAAGCTGTGTAGGCAGTGATCTGACCAGAGACTTTGTTTTTAATGAAAATCCTTAACATCGTTGTGAGAGAAACACAGAACCTCTCATCATGAAAAAAAATGCAGAGGGTGCATTTTCAAACTGCAGAATGTGCAAAAATTCTTCTTTAATCTCTAGAGTGTCTTTGTTTCTTGGTAAATAAAATAGAATCTATTTGCCAGAAAAGGGGGGGTGGGCAATAACCCGGCAACACACATTTAAAATCATTGGCTGAAAGACCTGATGAGAGAGGAGAAAACAAAGTCTTTAATGCAGTTAGTAATTGCGATTTGGAATACTCTGACTGAGTAGGAAGTGGAAGCAGATTCCACTTGAACTTTCAGAAAGTGAATTAGATAAACACTCATAAAGGAAATATTTGTAGTACTGTAGAAAAAGAGTACAATTAGTCATACAGCTTTTTCAAAGAGAGGTAGCATTGACATAAAGAGATGAATGGCTTTCTGTTCTATATCATTCTACACATTTTTGATGTTGTATTGCACATCAGCAAAAAGCAAACTGCTGGAAGAACTCAGTGGGTCAATCAGTATCTGTGGAGGTAAAGGGATGGTCAAGATTTCGATTGATATTCTACATCAGGTCTGAGAGTCCAGAGTGAAGGTAACCAGCATCTTCCAGAAGGACTAGTGAGGCAGGGGCTAGTAGGTGAAAGATGGAACCAGATGATGGCAGATGGGAAAGGTGAGGGGGGGTGCGTAGTTAAGAGTGCTGAGACAAGACACAAGACACAACATAAGAAAAAAATATAGGCAGATGGAGCCAAGAGGAGCCACGAGAAGGAAGAGCTAGAGGCTGGTAGATGATTGGTGGAAACAGAAAAGAGAGGGATAATAGCAAATGGATGGGGGAAGGATATGTCTAGTTAATGGGCAAAGTGTTGGGGAGGGATGCAAAAAAATAAATACAAGCAGGGTGAATCTATGAGAGTTGGTGGGATTGGGAAAGGATCACAGAAGAGTGGGTTTCCTGAAATTGGAATATTCAATGTCCATATCATTGGGCTGTATACTACTCAAACAGGATAGCAGAATAACGGGTGTAGTTCTAGTTTGCACTTGGTCTCATTTGACCCATTAGGTGGACCTGATGTTGATATAGAGGAAGGATTATGCTGACAACTAAATTAGAAACTGAAAATGTTGGAAACAATCAGAAGGTTAGGTGGCATTTGTGGAAAGAAAAACAGTTAGTGTTTCTGGTTCAGAACCCTTCGTCAGATTGGTGACAAGAAGCTCCTATTTGAGGTTTCCAGCATCTGTTAATTTATTGATTTTCATTGGGCAGATGTTAACATTAGGATGTTAACAAATTCCTTCTCATGGGTCAGTTTGTACTTTGCTTTTCTCCATGTTGAACTTAGAGAAGGAGCCAGCCCTGACACATTTCACAACCTCTTCCTAGACACATAAATTTTTACTTTTACTCAGTGAAGGGAATGTAAAAGCTACTACATGAATAGCTAGTATTGGAATGAACAACCAACTTAATTTATTCTGGTGTTAATATAGGTTAAGGAATGAATTAATGGGTTTAAATTTATTGTCATTTCAAAAAGGATTAATAAATCAAGGTGTTTTTGATTAGCTATAAATGAATGGGTCATCAGTCCAAAGCTCCTTGAGGAACTCTTTGACAAATAACAAAGGATGTTTATAAGGTCCTAAACAACCCAAGCCTTGTATGTATAGTTTGTAGGAAGACTTTTAGATCCACGAATGTCCTGGTGTTACTACAGGGAAAAGCAAGAGCTGGGGTGGATTTTCATTCCCAACCCTAAACACTTGTGAGGCACCATACACTAAAGCAAGCCATCGTGGACTGGAAATAGCTTTATATATTCCAGCCAATCACTCATTTATATATCTGTTGCTTTGCCCCTCTCTCTTTCAGGCTGATCTTGGTTTTGCTAAGCGTATTGGCCCGGGCAAGAAGACCTGGACATTCTGTGGAACCCCTGAGTATGTTGCTCCAGAGATCATCTTGAATAAGGGACATGACTTTGGGGCAGATTATTGGTCTCTTGGAATCCTGGTCTATGAGCTTCTAACTGGAAAGTAAGCATTGAAGCAGTACGTTTATATCACAGGGCACATTCACATCAGATACATGAACACTTGACGCCCTCCAAAAGGGCATACTTACACAGGCACTCTTGTACAATGACCATTTAAAGTGATTTAACACAAGCTAGATCATGACTCTGTGTGACACGAGACCATTATAGCCCACTGGGCCCGTGTAGGTTATTTGAAGGAACTGTCTACATTTTCCCATTCTTTGATACCTACCCTTTAGCCTTGGATGTTTAGAAAGTTAGATTGTATAGCACCGTGCTTTTATATGCTACATCCTACAATTTTGCTGAAAAATGAAAAGTTTTGACACAATATCACAGGCCAAAGGGCTTGCACTGTTTTATGTTCTAAAAGAAAATTGAGTGGATTGTTCTGTGGGACTTGAAGTCTGGGTACATCATAAATATCTGCCTCGTGTTGTAGGAAGGGACCAACCTGTGCTGTGACACTCAAGAATATGTAATCCACTTCTAACCATGCAAAAATCATGCAGCTACACAGCCCAGAACAAGCCCTTCATCCCAGTCTGACTATTAAACACCTATCCGCATCAATCATGGACTAATCCCATTTGATTCTCCCCACATTCCCATCAACTCACCCCTCTTCCAGGTTCCACCTCTCATCTGCATGCTAGGGGCAATTCACAGGGGCTAATTAACCTACCAAAGCATAGAGATGTTTGGCAAACCAGGACTGTTTTCTCTGGCATGACAGAGACTGAAGGGAGATCTGGTCAAAGTCTGTAAGAACATAAGAGCCATTGATAAAGAAGACAGCTGGTATCCTTTCTACAGAGTCGTAATATGTAATACCAGAGGGCATGCATTTAAGTTAAGGTCAAAGGGGAGATGTTCAGGGCAAGTTTTTATCACAGAGTGGTGAATGCCTGGAGCTGGCTGGCAGGGGTGGTGGTGAAGACAAGTGCAATAGAGGTCCATGAATGCAGAGAGTGGAAGGATAACTTTGTGTAGGCAGAAGGGATCAGTTGGGTTAAGCATTTAATTAGTTTGGCACAACATCATGGGCTGAAGGACACAAGTTCCCTGTGCTGTCCTGTACTATGTTCTCTGTCTTTGGAGTAGCCATAGGAAACCCTCATGGTCATAGGGAGAAGGTGCATGGAGTGAAGAATGGTCTAAATTTAGTCTGTTCCATGGTGGGGATGTACCACCTCACATACACATTGCACAGCAGCCAGGCTGATATCTCTCAGAACACTAAAGGCATTCAGCTGGTATTTTTGTAACTAAATAGTTCTATTTAGAAATGTGCAACAATGCTTTCCTTTTAGCAGATATTCAATTGGAAAAATTATGTAAATATAATACAATTCATAATTTTTTCTTTGCAAAAGAAAGCCAAACAATCCAAGAGATGATTCTTTAGTAACAGGGCTTTCAATACACGTAAATCACTTAGCTGTAATTTTAGTGAGTGGGAGGAAGCTTGCAGGGGAGTTCTAGAAACCTCAGGAACAAGTCTCTTGCCATTCATTGTGTCCAATCTAGTGCAGTGATTGATGGAGAGAAAACTTCAACCCATCCAAAGTTTTCAGTGGACTGGTAAAGTGAGTAATAAAATGTGACATGGAATTCAATCCCAAGTCTGAGATAATGCACCTGGGGGAAAGCAGGGCCACCACAAATAGTACAAGGAAAGAGAGTTCTATAAGTTCACTCCCCGGTTTCTGTTGGGTTCAATAATAACTACTTTACTTATTGACCCCATTGACACATCTACTCTATATCCACCCTATCAAACCCTTTTGAAATCTAAACAACCTCCTTCAAGGCACCCCTCAGACCTCCCTTTTGTATTGTAGCATGGGGCCCTCTCCAATTGAAAGTCAACCAGGAGCCCGTTCTCTGCACCTCCTTTCTTTTCCTAATGCATCAAAGGGGGCAGCAGGTGTAAGGAGGGAAGAACAAAGCTGGGGCGACAAGCAGCTGAAGGCATGGCTGCCAGTGAAGGAACAAAGGTGCCGTGACTGTGAATGAGCAAACTCAGGGAGAGCACATGGGATATAACAGGACTTTCAGACTCCACAGGGAGTAGATCTTCCAGTATGAACAGCAATTCATTCACACAGCTCTAAAACAAAATCAATACCGAGCAATGGATTTTGGGTTGACCTGGAATAGAGAAATTTTGTGCTCTATGGACCCTATCTATGTTTCTCGCTGCCTCAGTAAAGCAGCCAGCATATTAAAGACCCCACCAATCAGCAAGGCATTTGATACGGTACCCCCTGCAAGGCTTATTGAGAAATCAGGGAGGCATGGGATCCAAGAGGACATTGTTTTGTGGATCCAGAACTGGCTTGGACACAGAATGCAAAGAGTGGTTGTAGACGGGTCATATTCTGCATGGAGGTCAGTCACCAGCGGAGTGCCTCAGGGATCTGTTCTGGGACCCTTACTCTTAATGATTTTTATAAATGGCCTGAATGAAGAAGTGGAGGGATGGGTTACTAAATTTGCTGATGACACAAAGGTTGGGGGTGTTGTGGATAGTGTGGAGGGCTGTCAGAGGTTGTAGTGGGACATCGATAGGATGCCAAACTGGGCTGAGAAGTGGCAGATGGAGTTCAGCCCAGTTAAGTGTGAGGTGGTTCATTTTAGTAGGTCAAATATGATGGCAGAATATAGTATTAATGGTAAGACTCTTGGCAGTGTGGAGGATCAGAGGGATCTTGGGGTCCGAGTCCATAGGACACTCAAAGCAGTTGCACAGGTTGACTCTGTAGTTAAGAACGCATATGGTGTATTGGCCTTCATCAACCGTGGGATTGAGTTTAAGAGCCGAGGGGTAATGTTGCAGTTACATAGGAGCCTGGTCAGACCCCACTTGGAGTACTGTGCCCATTTCTGGTCACCTCATTACAGGAAGGATGTGGAAACTATAGAAAGGGTGCAGAGGAGATTTACAAGGATGTTGCCTGGATTAGGGAGCATGCCTTATGAGTGAACTCGGCCTTTTTTCCTTGGAGCGGTGGAGGATGAGAGGTGACCTGATAGAGGTGTATAAGGTAATGAGAGGCATTGATTGTGTGGATAGACAGAGCCTTTTTCCCAGGGCTGAAATGGCTAACACAAGAGGGCATAGTTTTAAGGTGCTTGGAAGTAGGTACAGAGGCGAAGTCAGGGGTAAGTATTTTACACAGAGAGTGGTGAGTGCATGGAATGGGCTGCTGGCAACAATGGTGGAGGCGGATACAATAGAGTCTTTTAAGAGGCTCCTAGATAGGTACATGGAGCTTAGAAAAATAGAGGGCTATGGGTATCTGGATGTAATTTCTAAATTAAGTACATGTTCGGCACAGTATTGTGAGCTGAAGGGCCTGTATTGTGCTATAGGTTTTTCTATGTTTTTTAACCCTACACGTACCCTCTTTCCCTCTCCCATCATACAGAAATACTAAATCCTGAAAGCACATGCCACCACACAATCAGCTTCTATATCAATGTTATCAGGCTCTTGAATGGACCTCTTGCACAATAAGATAGAGTCTTTGCCTCATAGTCTACATCGTTAGTACCTTGCACTTTATCGTTTATCAGCATTGCACTTATTCAGTAGCTGTTACATTTCACTCAGCATTTTTATTTGTTTACCTAATTCTAGCTCCATTTACAACTGTGTAATGTTTTGACTTATATAAACAGAATGTTCCCTCTAAGGTGTGCTACTGCTGTGAAAGGAATTTAAACCGTGCCCAAAAGGTTGTCGCCCTCTACCTCATTGGCATAAGAATATTTCACGATCATACACAATCACATTTCCTTTTCCACTTTCTGATGTGGATGGTGTTGACAGCATAAACTTTGCGATGATTTATCTGCAGATTTTAGAACTGGCTTACTTCTGCTGTTTTTATTGAAGAAATTATTCAGTGGGCATGTGCTGTCGTCGCTAGGCAAAAAATTGCACAGCACAAGGTTTTTGCACAAACTAACCATTGCATATTGGATGAATGATGAACTTTTCATTGTATCTTGGTACATGTGACAATAGTAAACCAGACCAATGCCAATACCAACACATTTCTGGGTATCTTGTATCCATTTTGAAATTTGCCTCCTTATTTTTTTCAATTGGGATTTTCTTCCCAACACTTTTTCTCGGCAGAATTGGGGAAATAGAAATCAAATTTGTTTTAAGTTGCAAATAAAAGGAAAGGAGGTTAGAAAGACGGACAGAGAAGGTCTCTGACAGAATGGAGATCAGGAGATATTGACTGACACAGTTGGTAGCAGTGCCTGCCAGGAGAGGATGGTTTAAGCTAGTGATTAATGGAAGCTATGGCTGAATGAAACTTAAATAAGAGAAAGGAAAGAAATATTAAATAACCTGAGGTGGTTACAAAAAAAGACTGTGAATCCTGGAAATGTGAGATACTAGAAAGGAATGGCAGGTAATCTGAAACCACTGAATTCTGTGTTGATTTCAGAAAGTGAGATGCGGCTCAATGATGTTCATCACTGGAACAGTGTAAGAGGCCAAGGTCAAAGGTCACAGTGGGATTATGATGGAGAATCAAAGTAACAGGCAATTGAAATCTCAGGGTCATAATTGCAGATGAATGGAGGTAGTCTGTAATTGATTCATGATTTTGTTACAGAAATTATCTCTTTTTCTGGCAATTATTCCTCCATTTTCACGGCAATCAGAGAGGCATTAACACCGTTTCATCTCGTGAAGGATTAGCATGTTGGTGAAGATGCTGGATCCAAAACTCACTTGTTTCCCCTTTCTCCCACTCTGTCATATTTTCTGGTTCTTTGCAAAGCTGCCATTTAAGATTTTAATGCAACTTTATTGCTTGTGAACGGTCCTGCAGTCACTAATCATCAAGGGTGTTCCAGGTTTCTGTCTATGATGCGGAACTAAATAAATCCATGGATGTTTCTTTCTGTCTCCTCAGTCCTCCTTTTACTGGACCTGATCCTATTGAAATTTACAATATGATTTTGAAGGGAATGGAGCAAGTGGATTTTCCAAAACAGATCCCCAAACGACCAGCAGATCTGATCAGGAGACTGTGCAAGTAAGAAAATGTTATTTAATGATATAATGACACAATGCGTGAAAGCACCAAGTTTATGCCTAAAGACTCCATTACCTTGTCAGCTCTGATATCACACTTCTGAGTCCTACAATTGAATTTTTAGTTGAAGAGCTTTGAGGGGATAGTAATCAAAACATGATTGCATTTTATATAAAAATTGAAAGTTTAATAAAGGGAATTTTGAAGATGTGAGACATGAGTTGGCCATGGCAGATTTAGAAATTGCATTTTTTTTAAAAAAAGTATGACAGGAAATAAACATTCCTTAAAGCTATAGATTTCCCCATTCAGGCAAAATAGAACTATTAGGAAAAGTAGGTTCTGCTGTATCCACTGAAGAAAAGTTAAAGATAATATTAAATTAATGAAGCATATTAATAATATTGCCATGAACTGGATTTTTTTCCAGAATTCAACAAT